>NC_052504.1:83102080-83421080 GCF_014356525.2 Nilaparvata lugens
TCATTGCCAAGGTGAGTAAAATCAAAGCTTCATATGAATCCAATACGAATTCTCTCAAAGAGGCTCCACAGAGTGTGGGGGCCTGAAGGCTGTGAGGGATTGAGAACGAAATCTCCCATTTGAAGCCCCCTTCAGACAATAGCTCTTCACAAATTTTCCACCATTCTTTTAATTAGTCTACAGATGTTTAATAATAATTATTTATTTGAATTAGCTTAAACAGTACATTCAATTGAATTATATTAATAATCCAAACAGTAGCCATAGAGTCACATTAATTTTATGGATAACGATCTTTTTGAACAGAAATTTCTCACATAATGTGGACATTTACAATAACTGTGAAAACTATTCAAAATAATTCTGTGATGTGTGAATTACCCACAAATATACGATCATAAACAGGTTGAGAAAGCATGACAAAATACTCACACAGGTGTCCATTCCTCGATCTTTTTGTTTTTTCTTAGTTTCCGAGTATCTCTTTGTTTTTCTTCTAGCCTCAGTTTCTCAGCTGCAGCTCCGTCTAAATCTCCAGATTCTAGTTTTCTTATATCTGGCCTCAACCTGTTATCAAGAAAATATTCTGTTGTATATCCATACATGTCATCTGAGTAAATTCCCACAGTCTGATAATGACCAACAACAGGTCGAAACGATCGTCACTACAAAAGTAAGTGTATTTTCACTTCAAAAGTGTTTTTTAAAATTCAAGTTTGAGAAAATATTCTTATGAATTCATGGAATTATGTAAAATAAGTAGCCAAGTGATTTCTAGTCAGATACTTACTGGGTGATACAATATGATAAACGAAAACGTGTTTATTGAAAACAGAAGAAAACTTGTTAATTACTTGTTTAAACTTAACAAACTTAACTTATTTATGTAATAAACTTAACAAAACTATTTTGGATTATTGCCATTTCCCTTCATGAGCATTTTAAACATTTATGCTATCAATCTCTAAACTGTAATAGAAATCTTTGAAGAGGTTTTTGGGTATACTAGTCACTTAGTTCTCTCAATATTTTACTCTTCTTGAATTTAATAATTTTGAATTATAATCAAGTACCTACTTATAAAGTATAAATAATCTTTTCAAGTTATCTATTTATAATGCAATGCTCGTCGAAATAATTATACTACTGAACCACATTTTATCAGCATGTCCTCCTGTCTTGTCATCATTATTGTTTCAGTTCCCTGTGGCTGTCATCAGAGGCTACGTCAAAGGCATCAAGCATAATGATGTATTACGAAACTATAACATCAAGTGATCCAATCGATAAACGTTCAGAAATGAGAGAGTTACCTGCAATCTGTTGGGCATAACCTTTTTTCCATTCCATCTTCCAATTCATTCAGCGACATAGCAAACAGCGTGAAATGGTAGAACTGAAATGAATAAATTTAGTTAGTAAACTACATTATATCCCTGGAATTTCAAAAAAAACTCTATTCAAGTCATATTCATAGTTTTCAGGGGCAAGTTAACATTTGCAGATCTTGTGTTCATTGTTTCAAACTCCATTAATGATGTTAATAGAGAAACTACAAAAGCAGATAATAATTTTACACCGCACTTCCATATTTGAATTGCAAGTTTCACTCTACTCTTTCAATCTATAGTACTTTATTACACAAACAGAAATCTAAGTACCATTTTCAAATTACTTAGTCACAACATGTTTCGGCTATATGATGACATTATCAATTTAATGATAACTATATGACTAAACAATTTTAAAAGTATACTTAAATTTTTATTTTCATTTATATTTAAAAGTAGCCCTAAAGAAAAAAAGACAATGTTACACAAATCTTTGAAATAAATTTAGAGAGAATCCTCATTATATGTCTGGGGCAACATATACTGAATGGAATGTTTCCTACTATCAGATGATTTATCAATAGCCGTCCTCAGTATAAATATCCATTGAGTCTTCCAATGTCTAGACATTTCCAAACTCCAAATAATCAAGTGGGAGTAGTTCATAATTATCTGTGATATTTGAATTTGCAGTAAACTTCCAATTTGAAGGAGTTCCAAGTATTCAGTAAAATAAGTATAGTAAACATTTCTTTCTGCCAGAGTCTTCTGTAGTCTATAGATTTCCTATTTATAATCACGTGAGAGTAGTTAGAAGTAACAGTTGTGAGTTTTCTGGAGTATTAGTATTTACAGTTATCTCCTATTTTGAAATCTTTCAAGGATTCAGCCAACAAATTGATAAATAATCATGTAAAGAGTGAACTCACATCAGACGTATTTGGAGGTCTTGGTTCAGCTTCCCAGAGTGTAACTGAATGTGGAATGTCAATGGAATAGACTGAATCACTTTTCGGTATGTCTCCTCCTTCAGCACCGTCTTCTCCTGTCTCATCAGGCTGCAAAAATATTATTTATTATACAAGATTGACAACAATTTCATAAATAAATTTCTAATGAACAATACGGAGAGAATTACAATTTTAATCAAACATCTATTCTTTTATTCTTTGAGCATGACACTTCCAATTCAATACAATTCTTTTATTCTTTGAGCATGACACTTCCAATTCAATACATTACAAATTATCATTTAGTAGAATAATTTAGAAATGAAACAGTACTTTCCAAGATAACTGGATTGTCACACTACCTCCGTAAACACTACCACTGTTTACGGAAATAGTGATAAACAGCCTCAATTACAGTAAGCTTTTTCACAAGCCGCTTGTAGCTTGTCAGTTGGCCTAGTGGAATCCATCCTGTGAAGTTTTGTAAAGAATCCATTATTGGTTTGGATTGTCGGATTACATCAAAAAGATACTTACTTCTGAAATCGACATAGATTTGAAAGCACCCATTTTCAAACTGTTCAACTTGGCTAAAACCTTTTTGGGTGTATGGACAGGACTTTCTGACATGTTTGGTGGATGAGATTTTCCGTCTGACCTGAAAAATATAATTACAATTTTAATAAGTGACTCACAATAATTTATTTCTAACATAACATTGAAAATAGTATCTTGATAAGGATGAAATTGAAGTAATTGAGATTATGTTATTGTTATAACAAATTTTTGGAACGCATGTCCCAATGAGTGCACTACACATCTAGTATGACAATGGAATCTGTGATATCATAAATACGTGTATTTAGAAATCTTAACAAGCCTGTAAACCAGTCATAAAACATAAAACCTACAATAATTTTTTTGTAACTAACTATTGTATGTAATTGTAATTTATATAATATTTTCTGTAATTGATGTAGTAGTTTTAGTTTTTTTGGAAAAAAAACATTTATTTATTTAATTATGAGACTTGGCGTGCTCTACAAGAAATACTACGATAGTAGAAGAAAAAGTATATTCATGAGTTTTTGCCATCCTATAGTAAAAGTCATTATAAATAGCGATAGTAGTGATAGCCCATGAGTGATTTTTTTAAAACAAACCTCAAATTTGATAAATACTATTGAAAACTCACCTAAACTTGTCAGCATTTTCTTTCACATATTCATCGTATGAGTTAATATCTGTACATCGAATA
The DNA here is from genome assembly GCF_014356525.2 of Nilaparvata lugens. Taxonomy (NCBI): domain Eukaryota; kingdom Metazoa; phylum Arthropoda; class Insecta; order Hemiptera; family Delphacidae; genus Nilaparvata; species Nilaparvata lugens. The sequence continues at coordinate 83,105,620 of NC_052504.1, forward strand.
AAGTCAGTCCATTTACCGTAAAGAAAGTTGAGCTTTTTTTTGCTGAAAAGAAAATTTTAATATTAGATCACTAGGTCTAATTTCCGCCATTTTGATCATACTTCTGAATTGTTATAACTGTAAATTTCTTACAAGGCTTTTATGGATGATGGGATCATTATTGGTAATTTAATTTGAAAAACTTGAATCATGCATCATACTCTGGAAAGCTCCTGATTCAACAATAATAATTATTAAGATGCGTACAGATATAAGCGCCGCGAACATGAGCAATTCACTTTCAATCAGCTGACTATATCTGTATTTTAACAGAAGCGGTAAGATACAGATATGAGAAGCTTGGCATCAGCTGATTAGAAATGAATTTATTGCTCATGTTCGCGGCGCGTAAATCTGTACGCACCTTTATAGTTGACTTACGACCGAGAAATTTCCGGAAACATAGCCTACAAACAGGAGAAACAATATATTGAACTTCATTTATTAAATCTATGAATAGATTTGGAGTAAGATTATCATTTTCATTAGCAAGCGAGAGTTTTGTAGATACCTTTCATGAATTCTTCTTCTCCTTGAATTGTTTCACATAAAAAACACGGATATTTACTGATCTATACATCATATTCAATCACGATTGTAAACATTCTACAATAGGCAAACAGTGGTAGTTCGCACACACTCTAGTCCACACTAGAGAAACGCTGTATCGCTGATAAATTTATCGTATTATGATCCAATACATTATTATACTGCAGAACCTTATCGCATAGGTAGTTTTCACACTTACCGATTGTCGGCCGACATTTATTGTCATGACACCCAGAACGTCCTCCGATTGGCTGAGAACCAGCTGTTGATGAGAATCGATCAATCAGAGGAAATTCTTGGTGTTGTGATGATATATGTCGACAATCGGTAGGTGTGAAGACGGCCATTCAATCAAACCAATTGGAAAGTAATCACCATGAAATTTTAAAAATATATTCTGAATTTTATATAGTTGTTCAGAAATAACGGAATAAATTAAGGATTTCCGTCGATAAATACATAAAATTATGAATAATATTTTATAAATAATTCATCTCTAATCACTTATAAAAAATATCAAATCATACTTACTGTTTGTCCATTATGAAACCTTCTACTCGATGTAAATCTTTTGAGAACCATCCTGCAGGTTTGAAAGTCAGAATTGCTTTATGACCTGTGGAATAACATCGAATAAGGTCAGGCTACATTTGAAAAATCGATGTGTGAGAAGTATAAACTTCTATTTAAATCACTTCCATTCATTCCAAATATTATGAGTAGTGAGAGATAGATAATAATTATTAGACAAGTTAAATGATAATGCTAACCGTACAAGAGCAGATATGGGGCGTTGAATACATCGTTTTCCTACTCAGTCTTCTTTCTTTCAAGTCTCAGTTTAATAGAAAAGTGGATTTATAAATTGGGCAGCTGATACAATACATTCCATTACTCATTTAAATTCACTGAAAAGAAATTTGATTTTCAAGAATGTACTCCCAAAATGTACAAGTCAGAAGTAATGAATGGATACCGGTACTCTGATGATATACTGCCTACAGTATTTCAACTTCAAAGGAACTTGATAATATACTTCAACTTGACATGATATACTTTAGCTTGGCAAATACATATTAGCATAAACATACGCTTTCAAATTGCATTTGTATATTATCCATTAGTATGTCATGGTATATCAAGTATTTGGGATATTTTGAGAGTAAACTTCTCAGTTACCTGTACTGTGATTCACAATTTCCATTGTTCCATACTGCTCTATCCATAATTTTCCGACAATAATATTATGAACACAACAGTTGACACCGCTCCACGTGTACGCTTCTCCCCATCTAGAAAAATATTTCAAGAAATTATTTATTGAGTACAGAATATAACAATAACAACATTTGAGATTGTAGCAAATCGAAGGAGATGTTCTTTGATGGTTCACACACAATTGAGCAAAAATATAATATAATCTAATGATAAAACAATATTGAAACTTGAAGTACCCTTTATTATTTAAAATATTACAACGACTAGTTTCGACCATAGGTCATTTCCAAGTTCATGTTCAAGTTGAATAATAAAGGGTACTTCAAGTTTCAATATTGTTTTATTAATTTATAAAAGTAGCCCATTCAAGTGAAGTGTTTTTATAATCTAATGAATAGTTTTACTAAATCAGCTTTCAAATAAGGCTACTGTCATCTTGAAATAAAATATGTTCATTCTTCGAACAATGGCAGGAATTCTTCTCGATCTCAAATGAATGAAGATTCTCATTGTGAGAAATGAACGCTTTCAAGAGAATTGGTTTTACAGTATTGAGTTCAAAACAAATAATCTCTTCACAGAACAGTGTATCTGAATACTTTCCCCAATTCTACTCCAAAAGAAAAATAATTCAGAGATATTGCTAACTTTTTGTCAGCTCAATCAGTTTCACAATGGTAATTGAAGTATTTGTGGTACTTAATGTTCACTTTCTTGTTTGGGGCTAATTTATAACAGTAGTCTCCAATTTCACAGTACTCTCTCAACATTTATTTTTATTTTCACACAACAAGTCTCGAACTTTCAAGCCATTTTTTCAAGAGTAAATGAACAAAATAAAATACGGTTTATGATACTTACTTTGGGAGTTCAAGAGTTATAACTCCTTTCGGTTGAATCTCTACACTTTTGCCCCAAAATTTCAGTTTAGGATGAACTGATCCATGGAAGATGAATTGCTCACTATCAGCATGGAAGGCAGATATTGGAGGGTGATGGCTTACTTGTTCACATACTACCCTGTTCACAAACAAACATATCAAAATATTAATCCAAGATAAAAATTTTCAAAACCCAATCACAAGGAAGAATAAATGAGTAAAGAACAGAAGAGTGCTTTACATTGATGTGAAGACCCTTCGGAAAGATTCACTGAGTAATATACTGATTGACATCGTAAATATACAGTTTCAAAACAGCAGTCAAAATCTCCAGAAAGATGACAGTGTTATCTGTGATTGAGTATTTTTCCATAATGAGAAACACAAATAGAAATCGTCAAAATCTTTTTATTATTATATATTTGTAATAACAGAACCTGGTTATTTTGCTGTCAATTCTTATTAAACGATGAATAAGAACAATTTTCAATAGTGAATAAAAATTAAGCATGACTTACTGATATTTTCAAACCATCCAACAATGAGGATGGTCAATGGCATTCTCTAGATTTAGCATGGAATTATTCAGAGCATGTATTTTCTAAATATATGTATTCTACTCTTTCATTTCCCCCAAATCTATTGAGGCTATAGCTTCTATAGGCTAAACCTATAGCTTCTTACTGGCACATATGATATAGAGGCCTTTATAGAATCCAACAAAAGAGGCAGTATAAAAATAAGAGGATTGGAATTTCTAAAATGTTGCCACCGTCAAATTGGAGCTACTTTCTCAGTCGAATCGTTTTTGATAAATAATTAGCGGTACTTTGCCAATTCCCTCAACTCTAATCACCTGGGAATTCATGATTGAGGTCGACCCATATCAGGAACAGCTCTAGTTTGTCGCAGTGGAGACATTTGAAAATATGAAGGTGGGCTGCCAAGTGGAATATTTGCGCTTGTGTAAACTTTCACGATACACTTTTCATTAGATTATTCTTTCCATCTCCCACACTGCTCACAGAACTTGTGATGTAATAGTAGAATATCACTTCATTATGATTTAACTACTGGGTACACGGTGAATTACCAGAACATTCATAGCTTATACAGTAAAGTCATAGTGAGATTGTATAGGAAAAGTGAAGATTATGAATCCGGGAGGTATCCACACGAAGAATTCCACCAACATAAATAATACACTAAATTTGATTTCTAATGACAATCTTAAAACTCAAACATTTTCAATCGTAAACACTAATTTTCAGTACCATAATATTCAAGATGAATATTTTTACCCATTCATTTATTTGTTTAATTATTTTATTGGGATAGTAGGCTTTAATTTTCAATAGAGCAAAAATGATGTATTAAACTTGAAGAACGTCCTTACCTGAATTCGTCCCGTTCCAACTCATAGGTTTCTCCCAATAAAGGGTTGAATGGCTTCCCTAATCTTTCCAAACTGGAAGCGAGAGCACTTACAGCAAATGCAGCTACATACTGTAAAAAGTATAGAAGAATATGGAGTTTTGCCAATTTTCATTTATTTATTCATAGACAATAAATAAAATTCAGGTGAAGACAGGCAATGATAGTTTGTTTTTATCATTGTTTGGTAATCATGGTATTTAATACACCAGTTATCATATCTGATGCAAACGACATTATTGTCTTATATTTTTGTCTTTTTTGTATTTTCCCAACGATATTAAATATCGTGAGACAAATATTCATGAGACAATCTCATGAATTATTCATTTGAATAATTTTTCTCTTTACTCAGTTACAGTTTTGGCTGTAATTATCCATCCATTATTCTTATTGCGCGTCCAAACACTCAGATTTAAATTGACACTTCATTTGAATATTTAAATTACTTTTATATGATACAGTCTCCTCACTCTCCAGTTTTAAACCAATTGTTTTTATTTCTCTTTTTGGTATTTATCATTGTTTATTTTAGAGATATTCATGTCAAAGAGAATAATAGTATAATTATTGGTGAAACAGGTAGCTTAAACTTTTTATTTAAGGAAAATTCTTTCGGTATTGAGTTATATCGATGTCAATTGTATATTGTAAGGGTGACATTCACATCATCAAGATCTCAGCTGATCCAGAGCCCCAAGTAGGCAAATTCAGGGTACGACAAGTTTTTAAGTTTTTCACGTTCCTGTTGCTTTCAGAAAATCCATTGCATACAATGTATCCACATCATATTTTTAATTCTAAAATTATCAAAACATTTTAAATGATACCAGCATATTGCCATTCAAATGCAAAACTCGACCCCTACCCTAACCTTCAAGCTGGATTCCCACATTTCAGTATCAGCGTCAGTGAACGACACAGTGAAAATATAGTTCCCAAGAGTTCTAATTGGGCTATTTCCACACCCGGCCGAGCAAGTATGAATAGTCCCTTTAGAATTAATCGAAATAATATTCTCACTGTACACGTTTACTGGTGAACCATTTTAAGGCTGTGCAAAAGCTAAAAATAAACTTTCTACTGGTAATATTTTCAAAGTTTTTTGATTTGTGTATCATCAAACTATCAAAATGAAAAAAAAAATCCCAGGAAAACATTTTTTTCGATCATTTCTTTTTGAGATATGAGCGCCTAAAGTTAAAATTTTTGGGACAGAACATTTCAAATTCGGTAAGAGATAAATCCATGAGATTCAGATGATGAATTCTTCATGGCATCTTTGATTAAATAAAACAAAAAAATTCTGAAACAACTGAAAGTTTTTGGTCATTTTTAGTAAATTGAATAACTTTCTCAAAAAATGATATTTTCAAAACAAATTGTCTTTTTCAACCAACAATATCATGAGGAATTTATCCTCTAAATCTCATGGATTTACTCCTTACCGAATTTGAAATGTTCTGTCCCAAAAATTTTAACTTTAGGCGCTCATATCTCAAAAATTAATAATCGGAAAAAAATGTTTTCCTGAAAAAACGTCTTCATTTTGATAGCTTGATGATATACAAATCGAAAGTTGTTTTAGCTTTTGCACAGCCTTAACTAACTTCTCCCTTACCCATTATCACTAATCCCTAACTAGTGTGCAACAGTATAGCTGACTGTATCAGTTTGTAACGAAAACTTGAGGAACTGAATGGTTATCATTTGTTTCAGTACGGTATGTGAAGATATGATCAAAATAGATAATTGATGAAGTGAAGTGTTGTGCATACTACGGTGTAGCTGACTGTATCAGTCTGCAACAAAAACTTGAGGAACTGAATGGTTATCATTTGTTTCAGTATGGTATGTGAAGAAATGATCAAAATAGTTCACTTGAAGTGAAGTGTTATGCATACCTGCATCCGTAGAACAGGATCGGTGTGCTGGGAAGCAGCGCGCACCAACTGCGCATACTCGAGGTGTTCGACGAGGCGCTGCAGGAAGCTGAGTGGTTCGTTGAAGACGACCGGCATCACGATCTTGTCCAACTCCTTACCGATGCTGTTCTTCAGAACCGACCACAGGCTGAAGTCGTTGCGGCTGAACATTGGCGCCGGCAGGCATTGTCTGCAACAATACATTCAATTCAAATTCAAATTTATTTGTTCCTTTTACACATACAGTCACATAATATACACTATAATGAATTTATCAATAGTACAAAAGGACTTGATGCTCACAAGACTATGGTCTGATCGTGAGCTTGCATTCAATATTCAAATCACTCTTGATAAAATTCGTTGAATGAGAATTGATATTGTGGAGTATTTCCATAATTTATTGAAAAAACACAGTTCCATTTTTTGTTGGTTTCAAAACGAAACTGTAGTCCTGTGTGAGAGTCTAATAAATGTGGATGTGACAAAAATAAAACTGTGTTTTTTCAATTGAGTTCGACTAGCGAACAAGTGATTTTCACTAATGGCAGCAGTTTCGTTTCCACCAGTTGTGCCTTAGGTATTTTTGTTAGTGTTGATGAAAGTTGTTTAAACTAGATTTAAGCTGCGTTTACACCAAAGTTATAAACAAAATGTTAATAACTTAATCCTTATAGGTTCTATTAGATTGAACATAACTTATCATACACATGATGAACATATGTGTTTGTCAAGTTCCGTTCAATCTAATAGAATCTATAAGGCTATAAGGATTAAGTTATTAACATTTTGGTGTAAACGCAGCTTAAGGTGAATACTTTAACAAACTTTGTAACTGTTAAATTTTGGAGGAAATAAATTTGAATTGAATTCAACTCAATTGTTATCCAATAAATAATAAATGGAAATGGAAACACATGCTTCTACGATTGGTCCTTGAGCATGGAGCATTTTTCCATCATTCCTCTGAGCTATCCATAATAGAGGATATCTGGTCTACCCAATCCGAGATTCTTGAATGAAGAAACAAAAATTATTGTTGAAGAGTATTATTATTATTACAAATGACAATATGTATTGAGGTATTGACAGAATATTATTTTAGCTCATCAAGTTCTGCACAAGCAAAGAATTGAGAGTTTTCCAATTTAATTATTTTTTCTCAGAAAGGCATATTCAGCATGAAATAATATTATCAAGTTTTATGAATTTCATGGAACGTTATAGCATTCTGGTTTGTTCTCAAAAATGAAATCCAATATCGAAATTAAATATTAGGATACAGAGTAAAACTAATATAAATCTCATAACCACTCATTTATTAAACCATTTTTATTCAAATTTGATATCAAATATTTTATTTTGTAAGTGGTTGTTACAATTTCTAGTAGTTTTATTCAATATGGACACCATACCATACCACATCATCTTTACTACGACACAGATGGAAAATTAGGTTATCGGATATCGCACATATTATATACTACATTATATATCCATCCAATAAACTACGAGAAACAAGACCAAGCACATCATCTTCAAGGATTTGAAACGCAGCACTGTGTTATGAGCTTACATTGGCTGAAGGCACAGATAATGGAGCAAAATTCGGTACACTGTTCTATACGGCATGCCCTGGGTAATGACGATGCAGGAACATAGGGATTGAGATGGTCCACATACATTATCCCTGCCAATGCCACATAATCCCTTGAAGCACAGTACAGGGAGCACTGGATCAGGATTTACTGAACCGGACATAAATTGAGAGTACCCATGACCTGAATGATGTTTCAGCACTAGATTCGTAGATGTTGAGTACATCTATTACAATAAGAACAATCTAGTTATTAAGGATTGCAATAAGAACAATTAGAGATATAATACTTATATTGAAACAATTAGACGGCAACTTTTAATCTAAGTACTATAATAATCAATAAAATTCCGGATCATCATCTCAACAATGCTAAAATTACAAAGAAAATGAAGCAGGAAATCATTAAATGGATAAAAAGCAATTATTTTTTTAATCTTTAAATTATTGTAACCGTTTTCTCTATTGTTATTTCACATCCTATCTTCCCTTCTCTCAGTCCTGCCTATCTAACTACCTTTTTTCACTTCCCTATCACACACCCTTCCCTTTCAGTTATACCTTATCTGCCTATTACATGGGAAACCATAGTTGGCAAGGTATTTTCCCCCTCTTTCTTCCAGCACACATCATTTAGCAATATTGTCTTTTAATGTGTTATCATTGTTACTGTTATTGTTTTGTTGTATATTGCCTTTTCTCATTGTATTTTTGTGTGTTGTGAATAAATTGAAATGAAAAAAAATTGAATCTCTAAGTTCCTATAGTGAGGTACACGTTATAATAGCAGTGGATGAAGATAGGAGAACAGCGTTGTCTATTATCTGCCTTAATTAACTATCTTTCTACATTGTTAAGAACGGATTTGGTAACGTTGTGGAGCTAGAAAAAGATAGCGCTATCAGCTTTGTCGAATAACAGAAAAGGATTGCAACACCAATGTTAATCAAATACTGCCATTATAACGTGGACCTCACTATAGCAACGGAGCCTATACTTCATGTCTTCAAAGTGAAGAAGGGAATATATATTATATTTGGTGATTAGAAATTCAGTGAAGAAGTTTATCCAATGTACAATAGTTAGAAGAGTCAAAATAAATCAGTCCATGAACAATGATCGTTATGATAGTTATACCGTACTAACAGACTAGGAACATTGCTATTATAAGGAGATTCTATCAGTTAATTTGCCATTGAAATGCTTGCTGTTGGCCAAGTGCCATACCACAACCTACACATTAATCGAATGCTTTGTCCTCCTATCGCCTCTAAACGATGGAATAATACTAATGTTGTGTACTAGAATGTAGGCCAATTATAATAGATATGCGAGGCAATAATCATTCAGAATCGACGAAAAGACAAACTGACCCACAGACACTCCAGCGTCGTTGGTTGGTAACCATCTTTTCAACAGTTATATTCGAGAAGTAAGGACCTCATTGCTCAAGGACAAATTTTAGTTGTTCATTTTGTTGAACTCAGGTTTTTCATTTGGAAAGGTGAATAAAAAATGACTAAACATTGTTTGAAGGTGCCTATTTTCAATTAAAAATATTTTTTCTTTCTCTTTTTCTCTTTTTGAGGTGAACAAAAAATGACTAAATATTGTTTGAAGGTGCCTATTTCTCAATTATTTTTTCTTCATCCTCGAGATGATCCGAAACATTCGAATCAGAATTCGAATTTAGAAATGAAGGTGAAACACGTATTGAGAACTGGGAAACAAACACCTTAATTTTGATAATTAAGGATAACACCTTCATAATTCAACGAATAAGAATACGTGACACACGCCAAACACGGAAACAAATACGGGAACAAACACCTTAATTTTGATAATTAAGGATAATACCTTCATAATTCAACGAAAAACCTTTGACTGATTTTTGATGGAATTCAATAGAGATTCGACGTAAATTGATTAATTTAGGAGGAAATAATTTTTATATTTATATGAAATCATTGAGCTAAAAATGGTTGTAATGATTATAATATTGATACCAGAGTTGGAATTATTGAAACTGAAGAAAAAACGTTCAAATAGAATGACTCTGAAGGAAAAAGCAGAAAAAAACGATCAAATAAAATGACTCTGAAGGAAAAAAGCATTGCACGTGGAACATTCACAAGCATTTGTGATTGAAATATTGGTTTCAAACATATTTTTCCAAATAGTTTCCATGGAGAATTTCTAAAATGGGTGTTCACCATGAAAGCTTGTTCTAGAATTGATTGAATAGCGGAATTCATCGTTGGTGGAATAGTGATATGGATTTTCAGCTTCCGATTGAGTTGAAACATGAACAGCTCAATTGATTACATGCGCGAATAGTTGCATTGTCATCTATCACGTGGAGCTATTCACGTCGTGACACCCATTCATAGTAGGCCAGGGCGCGATTCCTGAATCTGTCAATGACTGGCAGGTGAATAGTACACGCGATATTTGGTAATCAAAATCAAAACAGTGTTCCCGAATGTTACAAATGGGAAAGATCAGTATGCGAATTTACTCGAGTATTATTTTAGAAAATAATAATCTATGACAAATGGTTTAATCTTTTACTCATATTTTAGTAAAGAATAGGTCAAGATAGTGGTAGATAAAATGATTAGTAATCAGAATATATTAGGTAGAGTCGAAGTAGTAACAATGAATTGCTTTGCTTAGATTTAAGTAGTAACAAACTACACCGTGATTCAAAAAGAATACCACAACTTTGAAAATTGATAACTCTGCAAAGAATAAACGGAAAGTAAAGCACTATCTGTCATCGATTTCAGGAAGCTCTGAAGTATTTTTAGTTCCTTATTTAGTCCCATTGGAACTCATCTGTCCGTGCCTATTTGAATGAAAACTATCCGAGGCAATGGATCGGCTGCTAAGCAGCTCGAGACAGAGTACTTCATCACTGGCCTCCAAGAAGCCCTGACCTCACCCCCTGAGAGTTTTTTCTATGGGGATACGTTAAATATAAGGTGTATCGACCGCCTCTACCAGCTAACATTGAGGAGCTCAAAGAAGAGATAACAACAGCTATACAAACTGTTACGCCCGATATGATAATGAGGGTGTGGAACGAGTTCGAGTATCGTATTGATATCACTCGAGTGTCTGTAGAGGGTCACATTGAACATTTGTGAACTTGTTTTCTAGTGGGGAGAACTTAATTTAATACTCTTCATTTTGATTTACAACCCAAGTTTCTATTATGTTTCCTTGATTAAATACATATTTTCAAAATTGTCGTATTCTTTTTGAATCACCCTGTATATCAGGTAGAGTCGAAGATTTCTATCACAATAGTAGACGAGAAATATGGAATAGTTTGATATTAACATGATTATTAATGTTATGTTATTATGTCTTGGTTATGCTTGCTATAGTTAAATCTAACTATTTGGCCTGGTAAATCGATGAACGAAGAAGTACGAAGAAAAGGTGAAGCGTAGAGATAACTTTCTTCTGAATCCTATCAATAAAATACCAATAATCTCATTCTGTAACACATCTTGAAAACGAACTGAAATAGTAACTCAATCTATGGAGTAAGTCAAGTTGATTTTTTGGACGACCCGGAGTTGAACTCCTCGGATTTACAGAATATAATAGAAAATATTACAAAAATGTACTAAATATTACAAAATAAAGAGTAACAGTATGTTTGGTAACTAGGAGACAGATTGATAAGTTGCAGATTAGATACAATGAAACTTACAACTTTTATAGCCATGGACTAACAAACATTTTCGTTTCGGAATTGAGAACAATGTAAGTAATCAACAAACTAAGAAATCATAATTATTGATAGAAAACAATTTCAAGCGATAGAAATATCCTGAACAGGAAAGGGTTGGAACACATTTCGAAGAGTACAAAATTGGAAAAATATTTATGATCAAATTGAATTCAATCCAAATTGAAGAGAATTCTATAAACGTAGTGAAAAAAATAAGGTTACAGTGAAGTTGGAATAAAAGTTTGTTCGAAATCTTAGAGACTTAGATACCCAAAGGCGTTAACAATTTGTGAATTTGAAGCAATGTGTGCCAGTATTAAGATGACGATGAATTCATGAGAATAATAGAGGTGGCTTCACAGACGGTGATAAATAGCCTCTTTCAAAGCCTCAACTTGCAGAAATGAGAGCAGAGGAAGGGTTCTTTTCAGAGTTCAACATTCGAATAGATTCAGGTCATGCAGTAATGGTAGCAAATTATAGACCGCTGTATATTATGGAATCAACAGAGCTGCTAACGATATACAGCTAATGAAATGAAAGCGCTTTTCTCAAATAACCTCATTCTGCTCCATTTCAAACGGAATAATGTGATTGGCAACACCAAACATATTTGCAGGGGAAATGAGATTAAGCTGAACCCAACTCCTATGAAGTGCCTTTAACTTTTGATAAAGAAATAGTAAGAATTACATGAATGAGATAATACTTTTGTCATAGAATATACAAAATTCTGTAATATTGGAAAACTTCTCAACATTATAATACTGGTACAGGTGTTTCATTTCTCAATAATAAAATACCTAAACAGTATCTATTACTGGTACATGTTTTAATTAGGTAAGGTATGAGCATTTTAGGACGAAAACACAACGGAATACATCTCTTCATTTTTTTATGATAATACTCTATCAAGCATAATACAGTAATTATAACTATTTGTTTTGGTGTCAGCTAAAACATAATCTTAAAGTATTCTTATTTTTCTGTTAACTAGCCTAGTTCAACTTAACGTATTTATCTACGCCCGACTCCCTCCACAGCTAGGAGAGTACTCAGTAATATTGTCTCTAGTATTACAACACGTAGTTGCTGGACAAAATAAACTCACTATATTAACCCTCAATTACTAGTCTGGGTGGAAAATCACCCAGGGCTTGAGAAATTTCGATGCCCTAGGTTGGTAACGATGCCTACAGATATATAGTTCTTTGTAACCTCCTAACTAATAGTGTACTTGAAGACAGCGTGACAAGTGTTTATGTTCCTGTGCTAGTTCTACTGTATTGTGACTCTCTGGGTGATTTTTCACCCAGCCTAGTAATAGTATGAGTTTCTCAAATATTGAATGAATTTGTCATGATTTTTTTTTTCAAGACAATTGACTATTATACAATCATAGAAATCATTAATTTTCTTGGAAATATATGGAGAATAAAGTTATAATTTGTAGAAAATGATTGAACATGTATTATTTCTTGTTGATCTACCAGAAATCATCAAATTTTTCAGAAAAACAGACATATTTTCAACTATGAAAAAGTATATTAAAACATTGTCAAAAAATTGGCAAGATACGTTGAAATATTCTTCAAATAATAGATTATGAGATTCATTATTCATAAATAGGATTATAACTTCCAAGAAGTGAAATAAAAAAATTAAGAAAAATATGGGTGAAATTCCACCCCGCCTAGTAATAGAGCTTGGGGAAGGAATCCTAGTAATAAAGGGTTGAATCAAATTTTTCAAATATTCTGAATGTTTGTGAATTCTTTCCTTTTTTTTGTAAACACGGCGGGCCGTAGTTTAGATAGCCCTGCTCTATAGCACCTTCAGCAGGGGATTTTTCCGAATTTAAATGTTGGTGTTCAAACATGAAATTTGTTTGTAAAGTCCACCTTACAACCTGAGGATATCAAGTACTTAATATCAGGCACTAGTAACCCAGTACGCTACTCAAAGTGAGGGAAGAGTTGGTACAGCCCAACAGTTCAAAAGTGAAGGAAGTAGAAAGACACTGCTATGCTTATTCAGGATGAGGGTAGGCAACCCGCTTAACAGCACTTTGAAGGAACTGGATAGGCAACCTGCTTAACAGGCCTGTTGAGTGACGAGTAGAGACTGAAGCTGTTACGCTCATGGTAATACCATAAATTATAATGAACAATCATATTATATTGTTTATTGTATGATTGTAATATACAATCATAGTAGTATTGTAGTATGGTAAAGTTTAGTGTAGTGTATTGTAATATACAGGGTATTCTAAGAAAAGGTGCCCATGAGGGTGATTCCTCACATCAAAAGAAGAAATAAGTTCCAATTAACTAACATAGGTCCAAAAATGCTTAGTTACCTAGTTATACAGAGTGAAATATTTCGTATGAATTCCAGTTCCCCTGCCCTATGGGCATTTGTTGGCTGTTAATTAAGATGTTAAATTCAGCGTATTTTATGTAAAATGAACTGAGAAATTGAATTAAACCGTTTCCAGACCGTTAGCTACAGTAATTTTAAGATATGAGACGAAATACGCGAAACTTGGTCCCGAAAAACAAGTTCCTTTAAGGTTTGAAACAGATTTACTATGTTAAATGTACAATAAACACAAATATTTTCTAATAGAACTTGTAGAAAATTTTATTTCGAAGAGAAAGATGTAGAATAAGTCTATAATAGACAAACGCAACCTTGAAAAATAATCCTTAATTACATATGTGACATGGGTAGGATTTAAGAACTTATTTTATTGATTGATACCTACTATTTCTTATAGAAGCTATTAATTTTATGTCATTCCGTTAGAAATTTCAATGTATTGTACAATGTGGGCTAATGTATTCACCCTCTTTTGGAAAACGTACGAAAATCAGAATATTAAATTTTTCTAGTCAAATAGATGATCGACAAAATTCAGAAATATAACACATTCTTGCAGAAATTTTATTGAATTTTATTCGGCAGTTGAAACTTTCGGCGAGTAATGTATAGTTCTGAGATTCCAGGAAAATGGAAACGAACCAAGGTCAATGTGACAAGTCACTTGAGGAATGATAAGGGTATGAGTGTGCTTCCTTGAAGCAGTATGTTCTGTTTTGATCAGTAACCATAGAAACATATAATGTCAATATATATGTCCAATTACTTCCTCTACTGTATTTCAAGCGACCTGGATAACAAAGGCTTGAGAACTTGATTGAGATTCAATTTTATCATTCCGTATCAAGATCTACGATTTATTTATCCATCATCAAGATCCATTAATCGATGAATCTTCATTCGTTTACTGCAATGAGTGATTCTCATTGATTGAGACTGACATTTTTGTCTATTACTACATTCAGATGTCTCACTTTAATTGGAAATAGATTCAAGATTACCTGAACATCGAAGTCTATTTCATTTTACTCTAGGTTTTAGGTCCAAATTTTCGGCTGTCGATACTAAGGTAACAAAATTGGGAATAGAATAGTTACAGTGATTGAATAACACTACTACTAGCAGAAGAAGCATGTATACCATTCATGTGTGAGAAAATAGATTTTGGAAGCCATTGACAAACAATCCGATTAAGGAGTGAGAAGCGAAGAGACTTGCCAATAGAACTGCCAAATTTCAACTGTGTCAGAAATGTTACTAATGAATATTTAGAATACATCGAATTATTGGATATGAGATAGGTAAACTTGGGTTTCGAAAAATTATCTCTCTCTCTCTTGAATTGAAGCGATTGAAAACATTGAAGTTATCTATTTTATTCTATTCTTGGGTAAAGATGAAACATCTTCAGGTAACCTGAGGTCATTGATTACGTAGACTTACATCTATAATGTGACCGATGCTAACTTATAAAATTATCCAGATCCAGTAGACAGTAATCGTAGACTGTACACAAATCAATTTGGATCGTTCATCATGTTATTAACTGAATAATTAAAAAAAAATATGTATAACTTCCAGTAATTGGATTATTTTTCAGAAGAATGGAAACAATTGCATGATTATAACAGGAAATTCGAATTCGTATTTCCACTCTTATATATTCAAATATTGCTACAATCTAATATTGCGAAAATAAAAATATATAATTAAAGAAGATAAACAAATGTTCTAGGAACGGATACAACTGATTACAAATATTACAGAGAATCCTGTGATATATCAATAAATAATTGCAGGTAATCGGAGAGGCACCAAACATTCTGTGGGAAATACGTGAAAAATCAATGTTTTCTTATAATGTGAGTTTCAAGTGTGGAGCTCTGACTGACCTGCGCTTGACATGATTGTTTGCCATGGCTTCCGACTGACGACTTCCAGCTCCCTTCACAACAAACTGACTTGAAAAACGACGATTCAAAGCCAAAGCGGGGTGGCAGGCAATATCGACGTGCCATTGGCTAAGAAGGACCTTGGGCTTTTCAGCCGCGCTTTATGAGATCGTTAAATTCCTCGGCCAAAAACGTGCTCCCTTTCATACAACGGAATGTTTGTTGATATAGGCCCAGGTTCGCCAATTCATCTACTCAATCCATTCATTGTTAAGCCACAAGCTCAGCTTCAATATATGGCTTTAAGTGAAAGAATGAAAAGGGTGAGGGATGGAAAAGTTTAATGTGATGGAATAGATTTGTTTATTAAGTACTAGCAGGTAACCCGTGCTCCGCAAGGGTACGATTAAAAACTTGACCTAATGGAATATTGAAGAATTTAAAATATACCTATAACCATCCACGGTGAATGAAGAAACGATATGCAAAATTTCAAGTAAATCAGTCCAGTATTTCAGACGTGATGATGCATCATTCGTGACTTTTCTATCCCGTACGTGTTTATCCAATTATTTCCTTTATTATATTATAGATTTAATGAATAATGAATTTACTGTCAAATACAAGAAATATTTTTACAAATAAAAATAATCATTAAAATACAATAGTTTTTTGCGTGACTGGAAAAAGAAGCCTTGAGCTCCAGCCACGAGTTCTAGAAAAAAGAAATACATTTTCTAATCTAATAACAGCAGTAAAAATTATACAATTCTGTTCATGGATGATAATCTATGGATGGTGAAATCTATGAATTTGAAACTTTAGAATCCAAACTCATAACAGTTGTATCCCTATAGAGAAGAACAGTTGTTGTGAGCCTTTAGCACAATTTTTTTTAAAGCTGTGGAAAGTGTTTTGCGATGAATTTCATTGAAAGAATGAACTTTCAATTTTCTTGTTCAAAATTGATAGATTTACAAGGATTATTCAGGTAATAGAGAACTGAACTAATTCTGAAAATTGAAGGATATAACGGGTTTGGAAACTGGAGGCTTCGATACAGCTTTACGATAGTAGAGTTGAAACGTGAACAAAGTCTTAATCGGAGGAATAAAATGCTTCAATTGAGGCTGTAAAACTAGTTGAATGCTTTGAAACTTGTTGAACATTGTAAAGGAAATTAAATTGAGTGGGTTAGAAGTATTTTAAGAGAAGGCTATTGAGAGACATTCATGTCTTGATCCATCTAAAATCAACTATTACAGAATTAGTATTATTATAATCATTATCATTTCAGAAGAAAATCTGTCAATTTAGTTATTGCGAAACCAAGTGCTTCTGGGGAATATGAATATTGTAATATTGACAGGATGCTGATGGATCCGAGAGCAAAATGTGATGAAAAGAGAATCATACGAAATGCTTGACGACTTGATGACAAGGTAGGATGGTGGGAAAATAGTCAGAAATTATACAGAAGCTCGAGGATGCACGAAGCTTTCCTATTAATATTGTAGCGAAAAAGAGCTATAAAGTGCTGTTGAGAAAAGAGGGAAACAAGAAAACGAGTTCGAAGAGAGAGAAGCTGATGCATTTCCCTGGGGATTTTCAAAATTCATGTAGCACAAAAATGTAGACATTGATGCTGTCAAAAACAGAATTTAAAACAAGAAGCTCTGGAAAAAGGTGAATCAATATTTGAATTTCGTATTTTGACAGTAAGATTTATCGGATTCACGAAACAAAATTTTCTAGATCTATGTAAATTCCCCGGAAAATGTATGCTTGAACTATATTTTCACGAAAAAAAAACGGTAAGGAAACTTTCAAAGGTTTGAATTACATTTTTTTTGCAACAGGCGAATAACAAAGTAAGTAGACATTGACGTTGTCGAAAACAGAATAAAAAACAGAGTAGCTTTAGGAAAAGGTGAATGAATTTCGTATTTCAAGAGTAAAATTTATGAGATTTACAGAAAAAATTATTCAAATCTGAGTAAATTCCCCAGAAAATGTATTCTAGCTCGAATTATATTCTCACGAAAAAACCAATAAGGAAACTTTTGAAAGCTTAAGAAATGCATTCAATCATTTTTATTTTGAAACCTTGAAATACCCATAAAAATAATGAATTATACTAGAGCATAATAAATGAAAAAATTATCAATCTCAAATGAAAAATGGGATTTGATGAGAGAATGGAATTAGATCATTACTGGAGAATGGGGAATAGGTGTTATTTCATTGAGATGATTGAATGTCAAGATGGATATTTGAGAATTAGATTCAAATAAAAATAGAAAAACTATTTTGAGTCAATAGTATTATACTGGAAACAAAGTTTCAAGTATTGTCGTCATATCAAAGTAGTAGCTAATATTCAGATGAGAATGTTTGAGTAATGCTCTATGAAAATAAATTATTATTCCACTTGAATATAGTAGCTTTGTGGATAAAGTTAGATTGAGTGAGCTTGTATGTGAAGCGCTGCAGAAGCAAAGTTTGAATCGACTCACTTCTGAATACAAAATAGCTCTCAGCTCGATCAAAACTATCACTGCTCATTCAACTTGAAGCTGAGAGTGGATTGAGCCGATCGGATTCAACTGGCCGCACATCACGTAGCAGAATCTATTATGTAGTTGGTGAACTCGAATAATACCAGTTTTGAAATTACATAAACCAACACAGTCATTTGTGTTTCTTTTTATTAGATCTATCATCACTATTCAAACAAATTCTAACTCTTGAAGCTTGTATTCTGCAAGTCAGAATACAAGTGTTCTTCCAGTCATTTGTAATTCTTTTTATTAGATCTTTCATCACTTTTCAAACAAAATCTAACTTTTGAAGCTTGTATTCGGCAATATACTGATCTATGATCTCTATACTATATTTATATCGATGTATCAGCAGGATATAAAGAGTTGAATGGTGGAAGACTTACATAACTATATGTGCAGGAACCGTTACTTTAGTAATGCAGTACACGAATAATTCAATTAAATTTTGATAATAAGAAAAAAACAGCACTGAGCGTACTTAACTGAGCCACACGTTATTGTGAACCACACTGAATCACATTTAATCAATATTCGTTGAATATAAATCGATAGGAACCAATATTTGTAACTAAGGGCAAGGACATGAGTCATTAGATGTTCGTTTAATTTTTTTTTCTTTGAATCTTTCTTCCACATGAGGCAAGAGATACATTATTTTGAATACCTCTTGATTCGCTCAATTTTGTCAGAATCTCATAAATACTGTACTGTGTTCTCATACACTTAAATACAGTATATACACCTATATACTTAAATACAGTATACTTATACTGTATTCTATAAGTATCATATCATGAGTATAAGTAGTATTTCAAAGTTGAGCGTGAGTGATGTATTATGAGTTGAGTGCCAGAAAAAAATTTATTGAGAAATGTATCTGATGAGCATGGAGTCGTTGATAAAGAACAATAATCTTTGTCATACTATATCATATATGAACATTGAAATGCTCATGATATGATAGAATACAATATTAGAGACGTCCATATCATACTGTATTGAGAGTATCCTCCATTCTAAGGAGGAGAGTATCCTCCTCCTTCATTCTTATTATTTGATTTCAATTCGATTGTATCTTGATAATTGACAAGATACAATTCCATTAATAACAGTGAAATCTGGAATTTAAAATTGTTTCCAATTTTCCATCACCTACATCTTATATATTCATTATTTATTTATTTAATGAAGAGACTTCCAAAATTAGTTTGGTTGACATCAATGGTTAACCAACAGGACCCATCAGAGAAGAAGTAATTCATTTTTTCATAAATTGGAGACTTCAACAGAAATGAATTCATTTCTCTCGAAATTGATAAATTACAAACTCAGTCAAATTGGTTTTACCAGAGTTCGTTAATTTCTTACATGCGTTGTTCATAATAAAATACCTCGGTATTCTCCAGAAACTCATTGGTATGATATTTCGTTACAGTGCTTCACGGAATTCAAAAACACATCAACAACCTTACAAGATCTATAGAATATATAAAATCTTTCATGAAAATGAAGAAATACATTACATATGTATTTATGTATATATGTTTTCTCTCCCAACCTGTGCTTCATTGTAAAAAAGAATAAAGAATATTTTTTTAATGCTTGAAACTAGTTCTGTTCTTTATAAAACTATGACAAGAGTACTAGTAATTTTCAATAATTAAACATATTTCCAGATATGCTGGACTACTGTTTTTATTTCCTGGCAATGTTCTATACTTTTCAAAGCTTTAACCAACAAAATCTACTACAATCTAATCGAAAACAAAATAATTACCAAAAAACATCTCCATGGCGCACCAGTTGAAACAAATATCCGAAAGTGACCTTGGAAGTGGATTGAGATCGTTAGGTGCACAGATTTCGCTCAGCAGGTGTGAATCAGGAAGGCTGGTGTAATGCAAACGGGACGGAGCGACGGAGAGGGCACACGACACACGTGTGGAGCGTCAGTACACGATTGACGGTCGTTAAAAATTGCACGCGTGCTGAGCAAATGAATGAGCAGGGTACGGCTGAAGGAGTCGAGGAAGTGAGTCTCGCGAACACCGCCACACCAGTACTGTTCCACTAGTTCGAACGATGGGACTGTTCCAGTTTTGCCGATACGGCGTTTTGCCATGCTGCGCATGCGCCGTAGTCAGCACCGCTGATCCGTGGTCCTGCTGATCGACCCAGGGCGTGCACTGACCGCCAGCACGCGTGCGCACGCGTCGCTCAAGCCTACCACAACCAGAGGCGACCTCCAACTCCAACCCCTGTCACGCGACGACAGCCGTTCGTTCATTCATCGCTCCATGCTGTATATACAAAATGCATGGCTGCATCGCATTCGAAAAAAGAACCACCTAGTTGCAGTACAAATTATTATATGGAAATATTGGAGAGGAGACGATTTCGAACGTTGTTTAAATATTTATAACAACCATTTTGTATGGCTTTCATCAATGATGAATGATGAATCTAGTTGCTGTTGAAATTTTGAAACATTGAATTAATATTTATTCATCTGAAATGAAACACACATAAATATATTGTCAAATTCTACAGTTTTATTTGGTACAGGACCATGATTTCTGTGTTTTATTTCATTATAGAACGGTTCTACAGCATTGACAATGAATCAGTCGAATTTATTCATCTTTTTTATACAACTTTCATTGATGGTGGATACGAATTCAGTTGTAGATGATATTGAGAAATACACGTTGGGGAGGTGACCAATTCAATCATTAAATAAATATCTATAAATATTCTTTTTGTGATTTATTTCTTTAATATATTTCCATACTCTAGTTCAAATTGCATAGAAAATATCAGGGAGGTGACTATTTTCAACGTTGAATGAATATTAATGAGACCCGGTGTTGTTTCAACCACGTTTCTCAATGTGAAGACTATTTTTTCAGGAAGTTGTAGAATCAATACTGCTCTGCCATTGGGACCGCTCTAAATTGATCTGTTTTGAGTACGGTATGCGAAATTTTAATAGAGTTTTTTCTGCTTTAGTTGAAGTTAGTCAATTCAATTTCAACTACTAGTTAGGGATTTCTCTAGTTCAGGAAATGGTAACAATAAAATAGAAAAAGAAAAAGTTTTCAAAGGTGAGTTTCAATTACTGTTATTGACAACATATCATTCAATTTGAAGCATTCTAATGAGAAACTTTTCCCGTTCTAAAAATTAATTTACAACACAAGTCATGGCAGTAATTCAATAGTTATTATTTTCAATCAAAACAGTGTTTGTTTTGATTACGAGGATTGGAATGTTGTTAGAAACTGATATTGGATGAAATTTGGTGAAATATCAAAAGCTGAGCGAATTTAGAGAGATAAGGGAGATAATTTAAGTTAATACCAAAATGTAAAATAGGAAAAATGGAGGCGATCCAAGATGCTACACACAGAGAGTTCAAAACAGGTTACAGGGAAAGAGCGTAATATTATCTTAAAATTGAGATATTAGTGTTTATGGATGACATCAAAGGAACTAGAGGCAGCATGAAGAATACAATAGAATGGTCTAATCACAAGGAACGTATGTCTGGGGAAAACTCCGTGCAACAAGAGACTTTATTAGAGAACGAGTAGGAAGCAGAATAATGATGAGAGAGTACAAGATGTATGGTAATTGGAGACTGGAAACGGTTTGAGGAAGCATTCGAGAGGTAAAATCAAGGAACCTAGAACACAATGTATTCTAAAGAAAACAATGTATTCTAGGTACATTGGGTAAAATGAAGTTAGAAGAGTGATGTACGCTCGTATCGAATCTTTTCCACCGTGGATGACTGAATACAACGATCACCATCAAGAATTTTATTAGCCTACCCTCAAGCTACAGTCATTTCCATGTCACTGTTCCGACCAATTTATTGAAATGAATATCGACCTATTAACAAGTAATATCTGAAAATAAAATATAGATAGATTTATGGGTAAGCGCAGTATAACATTTGAAGCTAGCCCACGATAGATTGAAAATAAAGCTTCAATCTCTATACTTATAAAAGGCTAATATAAGAAAAGAAAATATGTAACTCAGCAAAATAGAATCAATTGAATCCGATTTTAAAAATTATAACACGCACAGATTCTACAAAACGTTTTCAAATCAAATTAAAGGTTACATTCCTCAAAACGTTTGCTTCAAGAAGCCAGATGGAAGTCTTGCACTTAGCAATGAAGAAAATTGTGAAGTACTAGCTAATTATTTTGAAAATCTTCTAAACTGTCCAGAACCTGTAGAAATTCTCCCGATTTTCAACCACATACCTCTACAACAGGATGAATCATTACCACCAACAGAAGAAGAAATCATCAAACACATAGGTAAACTAAAAAATAACAAGGCGTCTGGAGAAGATGGGATTGTAGCAGAATTTTTAAAAAACCTAGGGTATAATTCGAGAAAAGAGCTAGTTTCAATTATCCAGAATGTATGGATCACAGAGGAAATCCCTGAAGATTGGAAATGTGCTCTAATACACCCATTGCATAAAAAAGAGATAAGACCGATGTGAATAACTATAGGGGTATTTCTCTTCTTGCTGTCGCCTATAAAATATTATCAGCTTGTCTTCTTGAAAGAACCCAGAAACAACTAGAACCCAAAATTTCAGATTTCCAAGCTGGATTTAGACCAAATCGTTCATGTCCAGAACAAATATTGAACTTGAAATTAATATCACAGATAAGAAAATTACGAAGTAAAGCCACAATATACATATTTGTTGATTTTAAGAAAGCCTACGATTCAATCCACAGACCAACACTATTTAAAATTCTTGAAGAGAAAGGCCTGGATCAGAAAACTCGAAAAATCATAGAACAAACATTGACAAACACAACATCAAAAATAAAATTTATGGGAGAACTTTCGAAGCCTTTTGAGATAAAGACTGGTGTTAGGCAAGGTGATGGATTATCACCACTGCTCTTCAACATAGTTCTTGATAGAGTAATGGAAGAATGGGAAAAGAAACTGAAGGAGGTGAACCACTGGAAGCCAATCTCGCTGGGAACCAAGAAAAATAATCTTCAAATTCCATACTTAGCTTTTGCAGACGACCTTGCTATAATGTCAGATTCATTGGAAAGTGCAATAAAACAAATAGAAATTTTAAAAGAATGTGCTGAACAAGTAGGCTTACAAATATCATTTGAAAAAACTGTTTTCACAACATCAAATATAGAAGTTACTAAATTACAAACAAAATATGGAACAATTAAGAAGGTACCATACTTTAAATATCTTGGGGAAATTATATCAGAAAAACATGCACAAAATGAAAGGATACAGAAAGCTCGTAAAGGCCTAGGGCTAGTGCAATATATTTATAATAAGAGATGTATGTCTATCAATACCAAAATCAAACATTATAACGCAGTAATCAAGCCAACAATGTTGTATGCCAGCGAGACCCTAACACTTAGCAGAAAAACAGATACTGAAAATTTGAAAAAAGAAGAAAGGAAGATAATTAGAAAAATACTTGGACCAAGAAAGACCGAAGATGGTTATAGACTACAGAAAACAGCCAAAGTTGAAGAATACTCTAAATAGAAGCAGACATCAGGAAAAGGCGCCTTAAATTTTATGGTCACATAATGAGGCTTCCAGATCACAGACTTACAAAAAGAATAGTAACATATGTAGCAACCCTTAGTAATGGAGGTGCATGGATGAAAAACGTCAAGAAGGACTTAATACTTGCTAACATTAACAATGATGAAATATACAACAGGAACAGTTTCAGAGAAAAGGTTGAAAAATGGGAAGTTAAACCAGAGATGACTGTGCCAAGAGTGGGAACAAAATGGAGTGAAGCAAGGAAAGCGGAGTTCTCACTGAAAATGAAAAACTGGTGGATTGATAAAAAGAACAAGAAAAACAAAAAATGAACCAAATTTTGCTCAGCGTCTTCCATCTGGGAGCTTGACGGCTAATAATAATAATAATAATAATAAAAGGCTAAGCCCCGACAGACTGAAATCACACCACAGCCCAAACTACTGAGCCTAAAAACTTGAAATTTTGCACAAATGTTTATGGTAGCCTGAAAACATCCACTAAGAAAGGATTTTCAGAAATTTGCCCCCCTGAGGGAGCTGGGGCCCCCCCAAAATTTTGTACTTTTTAACCGCTCATTGCACAGCAAAGTCATGAGGAACTTTTTTGTTCAGCTATAAAAAAAAATTAGATCTATGTAGAAAAATTTCGATCAGGAGCACAGGGGGGTCCAGGAGAGGGCATTTTTCGAAAATTTTTATGTAAAATCACACTACAGCTCAAACTAATTGTCCTACAGACTTGAAACTTTGCACAAATATTCTTCAAACATGCTAGACGCTCACTAAGAACGGATTTTTAGATATTTTGCCTCTAAGGATTACAAAGGATGAAAAAGGATCCTATTAAGTAAGGTTATGAACATGGTAAGGTGAACGCCATATGGAAATGGGATAATTTATTTATTGACATGATATTCTAACATAATTATGTTGTAATCATTGAAAATAACAAAATAATATGATAGAAATTCAAAAAAGAACATCATCGATCTGTTCTACTATTGCATTCTACCTGATTCCACTTAACCTCAATAATATTGTTCTGATAATTGATAAATATGTTTAATAATATTATTGATATAATAAAAGTATTGTTTTGATAATTAATTATTATGATTAATATAATAATAGTATTGTTTTGGTAATCAATAAATATTTTTATTTTCATAAACTCTGTATAATAATATAATGGTGAATGTGAAACAGCTGCATCAAAGAAATTATCTCAAAAACAAATGTTTAGGAAAACCATAGTTTTGAACTTCGTTTTCCTAATGCAATGTATAGGCCTACACGTGGCTTGGATTATCAATTTTTCAGCTAGAACAGTTTTTTGAGACTGCTAAATAAACGTCTGCAGTTTTATCAATGCTGTATCGGCAATATGAAAACGCATGCAGTTAATATGTCTTTAATTAAAGGTGTTGATATTTACATGATAATTATTTTCTGCCATTTTTATTTAATTACAATTTCAAAATTATTCAAGCCTTGATGGAATGATTGACTCACTGTACAGTCAGTCGAAAATTTTAATATTGAAATGAGGGGTATTTTGGCAAGCTGAACAAAAAAATAAGGTCCTATGCTCTATTTCGATATTTATTTAAATGAAAAATGAGTCTTGTGGGTTGTCAAAGCTCCCCCTGGAAGGGAAACTATTCATTTTATCCTATCTTTTAGTGAAATAACAATGATTTCTTGCCAACAAGAATCGAACTCTTTGTGAATTTAGATAAAATATGACCTACACTTTAGATTTATATAATTATATTAATTGAATTCATGGAAATTGAAGTACTTTTTTCAGTCAGTTTATGATTAGTTGATGAAATTGATTATCAATAGAAAAATGATTATAATTTTATCAGTACCGAATTAGTTGAATGAATTGTCGATGTACTGAGTTCTTGGTCAACAATAATTTAATATTGGTATTTATCCACTCATTATTTTTCCAGAAGTTATTTCATTTGAATTAGAAAATATTTATAAGCTCCTATCAATTTGTCATTCGTAACAATGAATTGTTCAAAACATGAATTTAATCAAATAAAAAATGGCCCATACTTCTGTATTCATGTTCGCATGTTTTCCACTTGTGATGGATAGCCAAATATTGTATGGCGAGCTGCACAGCGAACTGATGGACAAACACATTATTAGCTCAGTTTTTGCGTACCTATATATAAAATTGTAGGATGGGGAGGAACAAACTATGTTCACCTCGACCCCCTTATAAAAGTGCAAAAACTAATAATCAAAATCATCAAGCAGAAGCCACTTTCTTCGTTATCCGTCAGACCAGCTCTACAATGAGTTTGGTGTGATGGACGCAAGACAACTCTACTCCCTAGGAATTATTTGCAGACTACACAAAAACCCAGAAAGCTTTCAAAACAGAAACCACTGTCATAACACAAGGAATAGAAGCCTTCTCATCACGAACGTGGCTAGGAAGGCAACATACCAACAACACTACTTCAACCACCTAGCACCAAAATACCACAATTTACTTCCTGTGCACATCAAGATAATAGAAAACTCAAGAAAATTTAAATGCGCCATTAAAAACTGGATCAAACAACTGGAAGGCATAATATAGGAAACATAAATTTCGAACAATATTTGTAAGCTCACTTTCTCAGGGGTTATTTGCAACCCCACTCTAAACTTAATGTATTACTATTACACCTGCTCTAGAACATGGGTTTTCCATAGTTGAGTAGGTTAATTTCTGAAAAATGAAATTTATTTATATTTGTAAAAAAATTTCATAAATTGTATTTGAATATTGTGTAAATTTTATTGATTAGATTGCTTATTTGTATATTAATGGGAATAAAATGTATTATTATTATTCATTGTATATTTTTCCCCCGACTCAGATGTCCGATTGCTGTCTCATTCACTCAATTATCAAATGAAAAGCCTGTTTGACTTATAGTAAAGATAATATGTCAATTTTTTCACAACATACAGTTTTTATTCATCAGAAGCCAATACCAATATCAGTCCAATAAAAAAATCCTCTTCTGTCATGTTCCCCGTAGCGAAGCACGGGTAACTGCTAGTTTATTGATAATGGTTTACGTGTATTGGAGAGTAAAGCCTCATACGGTTTCCTATCGCAGAACAGCTATAAATTGAACACATTTTTCGCACAAGAACACTCTATTCTCATAGATTTGAATAGATAATAGTTGTTTACCAAGAATTACTCAGTTGAAAGAAGAATCGAAATTTGTTTTGTACATGGTTAGGCCTACATAGACGGAGAATAACATTATTATGATACTAGAAGACGATAAAATGGGCAGTTCAAGAATCAAAATGTATTGACACACACACAATAATTCGATCGTAGATCGTAAATAAATCGTACTGATTCATTTATTTGTGGATACAATTACAGATCATATGAATATGATTAGGAAAGAACAACAGGCTTGGCCCAAAACTATTCTATTCACAAATTATGATAATGAATAACATGTTTAAAAAATAGGTTATGTTTTTAATGTTGAAAGTTCGAGTTCAATCATAGCCACCTCTAATACAAGGCCCCGGCCTACGATATTGCAACGTCGCAGTGTAGGCCTAGAATCTAATACATGATTGGTGAAAAAGATCAGCTGGTATTTTTTAAAATCTTTTCACCAATCATGTATTAGATTCTAGGCCTACACTGCGACGTTGCAATATCGTAGGCCGGGGCCTTGTATTAGAGGTGGCTATGGTTCAATTTATGCATGCACTAGCTCCAAACTGAATTTTATTGAAGAGATACCATACTTAGAATGTTTTATTTATTTATGGTTCTTTCCTAGATTTATTCATTTTCTGGTTCATTGAACTCTCGTAAAGGCACTATAGCCACTCTCCAATATTGGATACTATTTATGTTGAAAAAAGTGTATATTGGAGTTCATTAAATCATCATTAAAATTCTCCAATACAACTACTACATAGTTGAAGATATAAATCTTATTCAAATTTTACAATTAAGACGATACTAAAAACGTTGCTCGATATCAAGCCCAACAGGATGAAAATTATATGAACATGAAATATCTAATAAATCTTCACACATTTTTTCTAGTGAACAACTAAAAGCAAAACGACCGCAGGAATGTGTTTGATAAAAGTACAGCCACAAAGATCTGAGAAGTCTCAAGAGAAAACATGGAATGGGAGCGTTCTGTCTGGAACAGATGATGAAGAGAGGAGGAGATCAAGTTTCGCTTTGTTCTTCAGGATCAGGTTCACAAGTTAGTGGCTAGGATGCAAGAGGGAGGAAGACGCCGAAGCAAAAAGAAGAAATCGAGGGAATGGGGAGGTGAAAACTCTGAAGGCGCCAGGGAAACACTGTAGCTTTTCAACTTCCATAACTACGATGAGTGTTCAAGTTGCTTTATAAAGCTAGAAGGAATTGAGGATTTTTCAAATTGGATACACAACTACGATTCATTGGACAGCTTCTATTGAAATGTGCAATACCACTATTACAGTTGAAAAGTTTTTGAATTGCACTCTTTACTATACAAATATGAGAATAGCAGGTTCATTTTGTTATCTCATGTGTTATTAGATGATAAACGGAGAACATCAATAATGACAATAATTATTATTATTTTGTTGAATCGAAGTTATTTTAAAGATGCGTTTTTAACTAATACAACACATGATTGAGAGAAGGGAAATTCATGTTACCTTATTCAAGTTATATTGTACAGAGTGGCCCGTACGTCAGTCAGTTGACACACTGTTCTGTTGTTAACTTTATATTCATTTTTTATCGAATATCAATGAACACACTATCACAAACAACTATCAAATAAACTGTGGTAAACAAACCTAAACAGCTGTGGTTTGGTTTGTAGCAACACCTGACCTTAAAATTGTAAGCGCCAACTGACTTATGGGTCACCCAGTATTACTACATTATTCAAGAACGCCATTTGACAATCGCATTTCAATTGGAGTCTTGGAAGCCTTTTTATATGTAGAATTGAGAAGATTGAATACATGAGGAACGGAATAGAAAATGAAAGTGTTTCATGGAAGGTGAGTAAGAAGAAGAAGAGTGTGCGACAGAGAATAATGATATTTTGAAGGATGAAAAAAGGAGGGTAGATGAGCAAGAGGAAGAAGTTGAAAACGAATGAGAATGGAATGAGAGGAAAAGTATGGAACATGGTGATTAATTGGTAAGCGAAGGAGGAACAAAGAAGATGGATCATCAGTTGGGTCGATGGGTTGGTTAGGAGTAGAAGAGAAAGAAAAACATTGAAAAGGTAAAAACGAAAAACGAAAATATAGAAAGCGAGAAAATGGAAAAATACAGCCATTTTGGGTGACATTGAATAGAAGAGAGCTCTGGTGATGCAATAAAAAGGTTCAATAGCAGAATTAATGAGTGGAATGGAATAGGAGAGAAATGGTGATACCCAGTGGAAGAGTACAATATGGCGGGGGATGGGTGAAAATTGGGGAAGAGGAAGAGCGCTTATCACAAGGTTTCCTATTCAAATCTTCTTTGGAAAACACTTATTTCCCGTTGCGATGATATAGCGTGCGCTGAAGCCGGCTGGTGCGCTGTCTAGATAGAGCAATGAAGATTAATGTTTTCCATCACTCTTCATTAAGTTGGTATCGCATTCCGCTCCACTACTCGCCTCATCTTTTCTATTTGCCAAGTTGCCAACAATGCTAAGTCATTCTGCAGAACAAGAAGTACGATATTTGAGATCCTCGCATAATTTATGAGAGGATAAACTCCTGCAAACCTGCCTCTTACAACCTCTTATTATCATCGATAATCTTTTGTTTATTACAAGCAAAAATCATGGAATGAATTTTCGTATGGGTTTTGGTTGGTGATTAGTCCCAAATAATGATTGGGATTGGAACAAATGGCTTGTAGATGAAAATTGCATTCGTTCAAATGCTAATTATTAATGGATAATTATTATTAAAAAAACCTAATTAAATTCTGTAAATCACCCTGAAGACTTCTGCTACTGCAAATATTAACAACAGGATCAACAGCTAGATGTAATCTAGGTAGGATCTAGATTACGTTTAGTTATTTAAATGGGAGATTTTTTAAACATTTCAGTAGACCGTGTATGATATTATGATAATAATTTTTTCGAATATCCAATGGAATCTTAATAGAAATAAAGACTTCTGCTACTGCAAATATTGAGTGAAGAACAAAATACCAGAATAATATTTGTTGAGTGAAACTGACAAAAAAAACTGTGCGGATACCTGGGAATCGAACTCGGTAACACTCAGTTTCTAGCCGAGCGGCTTCAACTCTTCTACCAGGCATTCTCTGAACAGCCACACTCCATTATGATGTTATGATTATGAATTATCTAGCAGGTAGCCGCTGTTCTGCAAGGGTCTAATTAAACAATTGACAAACTGAAAACTAGACCTACTGAAATCTTGAAGAATTAAAACAGGCCTATAACCATCCTCGGCAAATTGAGAATCTATATGCAAAATTTCAAGTTGATCAGTTGAGTGGTTCAGACGTGATGATGCATCATTCGTGAATTTCCTATCCCGTAAGTGTATAAGCCAATTCTTTACTTTATTATATTATAGATTATAATTACTTTAGATTATGCTTCAAGATCGAATATGAGTCTACTCTCTTCTAGATCTAAGAAAGCGCCCTCGAAAAGTAGCCAACTTAGCTGATCATTCAGGTTCAAGAGTTATTAGATTTGAGAGCACAAGAAGCCAATCAAATGCAAGCAAGACTGATGCACATTCACGTCAATGAATTCTCAGAACACCTCCCACTAGTGTTATGGAGTGAAGAAGAGACTGACTTCCGTATAAGTTATTGAGGTTGTATGATCGATAGAATTGGTAACTTAGTAGACAAGTATATCAATAAAAGTGATAAAAATTCATATTACTGCACACTAAAACAAAAACTAGAATTGGTAACTTAGTAGACAAGTATATAAATAAAAGTGATAAAAATTCATATTACTGCACACTAAAACAAAAACTATTCGGGTTTGATTGGGGTATAATTATTGCTGAGTAAATTTTTAACCCAATGTTTATTAGGTGAAAAAGTAAGAGATAGATTACTGCTCCGAATTTTGTGTCAGTTTTGGGACCACTCAACTGAAACCAGTTAAACCAACACCCCAAGTTATATTGAATTATGGGGAATGGAAAGTAAACTCAAATAACTAATTTCATCAATAGTAGAAGTTTCTAACGCCAGTACCCAACAAATGAGATTTGAGGGTTGGAAAGTTTTCTAACTCAATTACTAATCGACGACGATTTCTTTGACTTTGTACTTTCTCATGATAGAACATGTTTATTCGCACAGTCCGAGCGAACTTTGAAATAAGTGAAACTGTTTTATGGAAAAACTTTCAAACTCTATGAATAAACTCGCACAGCCAATTTCAGTCTCCCTATATAAAGTTTTCCCAACAATTTGCAAGGAATCTTTTCGTATAAGCTCCCACAATATTAGAATACCAGTTTATTTGATACTTTACGGATTAAGAATAATTCATCATCATCCCTATTCAGTAATTCATTTTTCACCTCAAGCAACTTTTTTGAACTTTGAACTGCGCTTTTTGAACTTTATTTTTTGAACTACGCTTCAACTTTCATGAAACAGTATGAAGAATATTTCTATTATACATAAGAAAAACAACAAAAATTTGTATTGGCTAACATAATCATCGGAGTTACGCCGGAGTAACTTTAACGAAGTTAAAATTTACTGGAGTTAACTTAAACTCCAGTTAAAGTTAACTATTACCGAAGTTAACTTTAACTTAAACGAGAAACTTTTAACGTAGAGAGAAGAGTTGAAAGGGTTCATGGTGAGTTATAAAAATGTTAATCATCTTAGAAAGTGTCATCCCATTATAATCTATGCATCTAGTACAACAGACTAGGCTGTCTAAGATAGCCTTCATGAATGTTATAAACCCATGTATAGCAAGATTTACGTTAAAAGTCAGTGGAAATGATAGGAAAGCATGGTTGCCAATCCTCTTTTTCCACCACCTTCTATATTACGACTTAGCTGTGATTCAAGTCAAGCCTTCGATAGTAGATAGCTGTAATTCGAGTCATCCCGGTTTATACTGATAATATCGGGGAACCGAGCTTCTCTCTGGAGTACAAAAGCATAGAAAATTTATAACAAAAGAGGGAATTATAATATATTTATAGTTTATATTTAAAATGATATACTATGTTTGCTACAATATTTGTTAATATACTATACACCATTCTACACTAATAGCATCAAGATACTATTTTGGACTTTTTAGAGTAAACATTGTCACGTTATTCTTTATATTTAAATAACGATTAGCCTCCTGCTTGGCATCAGTCGGTAGAGCATGAGATTTGATATAATTATATAATTAGGTCGTGGTTTTCTAATAGTATTCAGTCTTAAAAAATCTTGATAGGCCTAGGTATGGGCTTCTCCTATAACTCTTGTAATTCAATAAAAAATAAATATATATAAATATGATACTCATACAATAGTGATGAGGAATAATAAATAAATTGCACACCATAAACGTTTCATACATATATTACACAAATAATGCAAAAAATAAATCGAGGCAAGAAATATATAAAGAGCGATAAAAAATATAATGTAAAATTAGAACAATAATTGAAATCAATAAAATATCACAGGCTAAACTTTATATTCTAGATTTATGGCACGAATCATTACCATGTGCCTTTATCTTAAAATCATATGCATTCTTTTGCATGTAGCTGCGATATGCGCTTGCTAATACTTGTCGACTTGGACAATTCAATTAAAAATATGTGCTTTAAGATCAGCTTGATAAATTAGCCACTAATAATCCAAATATATATATATATTAAAATCTCCAGTACTTAGTAGATCTCTTTATATCGAATATATATTTTTTATCTCAGGGTGCAAGATTCGGCACCTGACGGAATAGGTAGAGCCATTCATCTAGTGAATTAGAGCTATAACAAACTATCGCAAATTATATTGCAAAAAATTAAATATCATATGCATATGTTTTGATAGCCTAGATTTTGTACTTCTTTGATTTAATAGAAATTTCTGAAATATTGATCTATATTTTTCTTTCAAATAAATACCTTTAATACTAATTTTACTTGCGCAAGTATTACTCTTATTAATTTCTTAATTTATAATAAAAACCCTTTCGGCGAGCTAGCTTTGATCATTAGATTAATTCGAAGCACTAGGGCGCCCATCACTAATTCAATATTAATCACTCACGTGTCGAAAATCTTCTTGTAATCCGCCGATGTCGATCCAACTCCATGTGGTCCGGGAATATGGTAGCCGGAATCGTCTCTTCCAAGGGGTTATAAATTTATTTAAAAATGAAAATGACTTCTGCTTCACAATAGCATCACGAAGTCTTTTAAGAAATTTAATAATTTACTTTAACTTTAACTTTTACAAAATCATCATCAAGGTACTACGCTCTAAAATATTTGGGGTCCTCTCCTGGTGGCATTTTGTTGGCGAGTGCTGGTTCTCCTTTCTCAAGTTTTACAGATCCTATTTCCGACTTTCAAATTAGCATAAAATTTAAATATCTTAGTCCTCCGCCATTTAGGCTCAAATAGATCTTACAAAAAATACCAAAATATTGCTTAGATTGTATGATTAATAATTTCTTTGCTTTCGAGCCATATCGATAACATAGACTATACAACAATTCAACATAGATTCCGAACATTTATAGAAATATATATAAATATTTTTGAATTGGCCTACAATTGCCGCCTATTAACTGCCATTTTACTATTGGTGCATGCAAATTTTATTCGGTATTCATGCGCCTGGTACCTCTTATTTCCTGAATACATTAAATTATTTTTATCTGGTTTATTTGTTATGCTCTTTACATGCTAGCTAATATTCTATACATTAATATTAATTTCATGCTACCTAATAATTAGCCACGTGGTTAGGTGTTTTTTCATATTGCACACTATTTGATTGCAATAGAGTTCTGCCAAGGGGTTTTGGTCAGATTCTACGTTTCTCGATTTGATCGATCTCTAGGTCACCGATCCGTGAATACATGTACCTAACCTCAATCTTCAAATATTTTATATAATAATCTATTTATGAGCAATAAAATTCCTTCAAATCCTTTTTAGGTTTTTGTACCATTTAGCCAGAACAGGCTGATGCTATCTAATCTTAGTTATTATCTATTTGGCGATATTAGCCAGTTACTTTATTTTCAGACCTATTACTGTTTCTGTTAGGGCTTTTTATCTACCCAAATTTGATACTTTACACGCGCCCCTGGGTTTGAATTCAAAATATTTGAGAATCATAATGTTTTTAATGAAAACCCACCCTTCAATGCATCGATATACACTATACTTTAATTATAAATTATACTCTCATACTTCTATCACAGTTCGCAGACATATTTGCTGCATCTCCTTTATACCTTTATCAAATACAATAACAAATTCTTCTCCTCAACACACATAAAATATCATAAATATAAACTTCTAAACGCACTCCTCCTGACAACACTTAAACATAGTAATTTTTAAAATCGCCGCTTGCAGGGCCGCCAACCTAACTACACACATTTCATGATTCTCACAATCGATTCCTTTCAGACAATAATTTCAATTTACAAACTTCTGGGCTTATATCTTATAGTATTTCTTAGGTCTTAATATAAATAATTTTCTATACATCAGGTACAATACTTTTCTTTTGCTAATGGCTCTTTGGTTTTTTGGTAGCTTGTATTCACTTTAGGTTTTTTTTTTTTTCAGGTAACAAACGTGGCATAATTAAAAGTAATAAATATAAAACATATAAATAAATATACCGACATTAATAAATATAATAAATAACAATAATAAATAACAATTTTGGGGTAACCATACTTTTTTCATAATCATATGTTTGCAGGTATTACCAGAGAAAACTCCTATAATGAGAATAACAACGTAGTGCATTTATAATATCACGCATAAGTTAGCATAAGTTAGTTCTGCATTGTCCCACCAGATCGCATAAGCATGTCAACAGTCGCTTGTAACGGCTTGAAATGAGTGGAAGGAGAAAAGTGGGCTGGCATGGGAATATGGAAGGAGAGTGTCAGTCTTTTGATCCGGTTTTTTATAGCTGCATCTGGCAGCCTGCCAGGCTTTCAACTCATTTCTGAGGAAGCCTCAACAATAATAATTATTGAAAGCACAACCAAAGGCCAATTAGTGGCCTATTATAAAAGACAAACAATTTCATTCCTTTGTGACATGTAGCTTTCTGCTCTGACAACACTAGAGCTGAATTATGAATATATATAATTTCTATTTTTCTATAATCTGTTGATATGATAAGTTCTTTAATATGATAAGGAGAAGAAAAGGAGGATGATAAGAATAATGAGAAAAATAAGAAGATTTTATTATTATTCTCAGCTCTTCATATTCTTCACGTTCTCTTCCTCTTCCTCCTCCATTCTCATCTTCATTTTCTTCTTCTTCTCCTTATTCTTCTTCTGCTATTTCTTTGTTTCTTTTTTTTCTCCTCCTCTTCTTCCTCCTCCTAGAAGAATAAGAAGACACGAAGAAATAGCAGAAGAAGAATAAGATGGAGATGAATAAAATGAAGATAAAAATGGAGGAGGAGGAGCTGAAGGAAGAGGAGGAGAAGGAGAAGAAGAAGAAGAATAAGAAGAAGAGGAAGTAGAAGAAGAGGAAGAAGAAGAAGAAGAAGAAGGGGAAGAAGAAGAAGAAGAAGGGGAAGAAGGAGGTGATGGAGTAGGAGGAAGTGTGAGTGTTAACTATTGTTAACTATTATTAGGAGGAGAATCGATTTTTTCAGAAAAATTATGGCTTCCATATACTTGATCAGGAAATAGTTTTCTGGTTGAATCTCTCTAATTAGAAACTACAACAAAATATAAGGGTGAATATAATTATATTAAAGCATGCATACCGCGTGGGGAATTTTCAGTAATTATTGAGAATTGTATTGAATACTTGCTCTCGTATTGTGAAACACATATTTCTCATTTATAATTTGTGAGAGGAATTCTCAAATGATACTTGTTCTCTTATTGTTAAACTCTCATTCTTTATTTTTTATTTGTAAAAGGAAAACCAACTCTTCATGATCCAATAATAATGTATTTAATAAAAATGAATCATTAATTGAAAAGTATATGTATGATTATGAATTCATACTATAAGTACCCTACATATATATTCCTTCTGAAAAAATGATAATTCTCTAAGACAAGTGGATTGGTTGAATGCCTGTTTGAAAGACTACGAAAGGATGACAACCTCTTCAACCAACTCGGAGGGCATTTCTATTCTAGAAATTTAACTCTCATACACTTAAAACAGGATAATGTGTGGTAAATTCCAATTTCTTCCAAACTCCACATTATTTTCCTATAATCGGAGAGAATAGTTGGACATATTTTAAGATATTTTTTAAAATTGCAATTTATTCAGTTTATAACGCTTTTATGATGTGAGTGTTATCAAATTCAAATATTCTTTACTCCATACAAAAAACAGATTACATTGTAATACAGAGCATGTTTTACTGGAATACCCCTACAAGACTATTCGTCTGAGTGTAGGGGGTGGGTTCCTGTTACAGTGGGTAGCCAATAGTCTATTCATAATATTATATAGGTAATAGAATGTCCGACTTTAACAAGAAGAAGGTAAGTATAAGATAGTTTGTATTATAATTATGAAATTAAAATTACCTATTACATTGTACATTGACGAAATTTCATAAACAGAAAAAGATTGAAAAGAGTAACATATATATTATACAGATTCGAGAATTGGAATATGAATAAATTCTTGAGATTGCATGAGTGGAATATATTTTGTATATACTTATTGTAAAAATCTGGTGTGGTACACTCACACAACTTTCCTTGCTCATATTCGAAACTACGATCAGACTTTTGTATATGTGTATATATAATTGTTTTCAGAGTACTTTTTCCTTTGTGTAAATTGTGAAATTCAATGATTTTTTAGTCGTCATTTTTTTAAAGTCGTCAAAACAGCTGTTCTACAGATGAAATATCTCGACTATGTGTTCCTTTTATGAACCGCTCTACCTACCTACCTCATGCACGAGAAGGAGGTTACAAAGTCCATTTCTCAAGGATGGGGTGGACCCCCCATTAGTTTCCCAGAAAGGAGACTCATGCCAGTTAATAGAGCTGATAAATAACTATACAGAGTATGAATTTGAAAAAAATCGGTCAAGTTATTTTGAAAAAATCGTGAAAATCATGGTTTTTTAGTAATTATCCGCCATTTTTCTCAAGAATATTACGGAGCTCCTGCAATTTTCCAAGGGAAAAACTCATGTCATTTGATAGGACTTATGAATAGCTACCCATGGCTTGAATTTGAAGAAAATCGTTAGAGCCATTTTCGAGAAAACCGTGAAAAACCTGGTTTTTGGTCATTATCCGCCATTTTTCTCAAGAATATTACGGAGCTCATGGAATTTTCCCAGAAATGAGACTCATGCCAGTTGATAGTGCTTATGAATATCTATCCATGGTATGAATTTGAAGTAAATCGTTAGAGCAGTTTTCGAGAAAACGGTGAAAAACATGGATTTTTAGTCATTATCCGCCATTTTTCTCAAGAATATTACGGAGCTCCTGAAATTTTCCCAGAAATGAAACTTATGCCAGTTGATAGGGCTTAAGAATAGCTATCCATGGTATAAATTTGAAGAAAATCGTTGGAGCCGTTTTCGAAAAAACCGTGAAAAACTTGGTTTTTTAGTCATTTTCCGCCATTTTTCTCAAGAATATTACGGAGCTCCTGAAATTTTCCCAGAAATGAGACTTATGCTACTTGATAGGGCTTATAAATAGCTATCCATGATATAAATTTGAAGAAAATCGTTAGAGCCATTTTCGAGAAAAGCGTGAAAAACATGGTTTTTTAGTAATTATCCGCCATTTTTTCCGCCATCTTGAATTGAATTTTATTGAATTTCTTATTGTCGGGTCCTCATGGTATAGGGACCTTAAGTTTAAAATTTCAAGTCGATCGGTTAATTAGGAATGGAGTTATCGTGTTCACAGACATACACACACACACACATACACACATACACACATACACACACACAGACCATACCCAAAAATCATGTTTTTGGACTCAGGGGACCTTGAAACGTATAGAAAACTTGAAATTGGGGTACCTTAATTTTTTTTGGAAAGCAATACTTTCCTTACCTATGGTAGTAGGGCAAGGAAAGTAAAAATAATGGTAGCTTCTCATATAAAAAGTTACCGAGGAACAGAAACCAGCCGATTCCACAGTGACTATTGAAAAGAATATAGTAATGAAGATGTGTAAATCTATAAACGATTAAATAAAGTATGTGGTAAATATAAAGAGAAGAAAGGTAAGTTATGAAAATTTATAAGCTCTCAAAAATGAAAAAAAATCTATGTATGTATAAGAAAAGCTATCAAATTAATAGAGATGATCTTAGTGCCAATAAACAGACTGAAGCAGGCTTTCTGACGACTCCCAGCCCAGGCAGTATAGCCACCCCTCCACCTTACTCTTGAATGCAGCCACACTGCATTCATCCATATCAGTTCTTATCTCAGCGGGCAAATTACGATACACCATTTGAGCCAAATAAAAAGGTGTCCTCAGCTCCACTCCATGAACCACCTGCGGCGTCGCAAAACCGAAGTTAGCTCTATACCGTGTAGGATAGGTACTTATGTAAAATATCTGATAAAATTTTAAGTTTATTAGTTTTTATGTAGATCAATAAAGATTTAATGTACAATTGCCTTACATTTAAAACTGTAAATTCTGTAAAAAGTTGTGCTTTTGGATATCGGCATTCCTTATTTAAAACAGTTTTGATCATTTATCCTAATAAATAGGATGCAAAGAACTTATAACAGCTCGTCTGGGCGCCTAGATGTCTTCTGGTTTTCTCGCGATAAATTCCCGAGAGCGTTATATGATAATTAAATCTTGTGTAAGCATGATCTGATCAAATGAATAGTTGGTGTATAACTGCGCGAGGTCTACTGTTCACAGAACTACTAGCAGTTTTGTGAACAGTAGACCTCACGCAGTATTCTCATCCACCTGATTGAAACTAATAGACCTTATGGAAATACAGCAATAGACTGGCTTCTCCACACTTCTGTGTAATCACTTGTCAGCAGCTGCTGATTTATGATGAATAATTCTTTAATCTGACTTTTACTGTAATATCGACTTATGAAGGAGGCTCCTTTTACCTTTCATATTATCCTTGAAATGCAAAATTTCCAAAAACCTTGTATATACGTCGACGCGCAATTAAAAAGGAACATACCTGTCAAATTTCATGAAAATCTATTACCGCGTTTCGCCGTAAATGCGCAACTTATAAACATTTGAACATTTAAACATGTAAACATTCTAACATGTAAACATTAAGAGAAATGCCTAACCGTCGACATGAATCTTAGACCTCACTTCGCTCGGTCAAATATCAAGTTATGATGTTCATTTCTCTTCTTTTCTGATACTTTTTTTAGCAGTCAGTCCAGTAGGAAATTCATAAACTAAAAAAAAACTACTCAAGTTTCATGATATTACGTGATAATAAATATTAATATGTTATAACAATAAAATAAATAATAATTTTATTAAGTGCAATGAAAGTGAAACGAGCTCTAATGTGTCTCCAAATTTATTATTAATCTTGGTAAACAGATCTTAAAATTAGCATTGCATTATGTTGATGATGTTTATTATTGTTATAAAATAATGATATTGAATGTTGATTGGCGAAATGGAAACATGGGTCTGATTTCTGATTACAAAGTTTCTTCCTTTAATTGACATCTAATGAATTGTGTGTGTTTTCTGTGTGAGTTTACCAAGGTTAATTGAATGGAACAATATGCCCACAACCCGGATGTTACACCGTTAGAGTTTTCTGTTTGGGGGCATTAAGTATTGGGGAGTCCGATGGTAGCAAGCATTCAAGAGAGACATCAGTGTTTTCAACACCCACCATTGAACGATTCTTATAATCAACCGTGACAAGTCCTTTCTGTATGAAACACAAAATGCAATAGCCAAAAAGGTATCAGAGAAACGAAGTTCCCCATTATATTATAATGGTACGATACTCAGTTTTCAAAAAAGTGACCAGCACTGATGCCGACTCCATAAGGTCTGGGTAGGTAGGTAGGTAGGTAGGCTGTGGAGCCCACCCAAAAAATATTTTGGGGGGGCTGAGTCCATAAAAAATTCTGATCAATTATATGGAAAAAACCCCTCCCCAGACCCCTAACCAATGAGCCCACCCAAAGATTTTGATAAGTCGGCACCCATGGTGGCCAGGGTATAAAAGTGATAAATTCAGAATCTTCATGTTCAAATGCATGTTAAACAGCTCATTAGTTAATAATAGTCCAGTTACGAGATAGTGAAAAAGGGTAGTTTTGATAATTAGTTCCGAAAACGCAACATTTTTCGGGTAATGATTCTGGAGTATTGGATATCTTTACAAAAGTTGACCTTATAGAGCAAGTGAGAGAGAAATGAGTATATTGTGATTCCAGGCTATTAATTATGTATACTAACATCCTGCAAAAATTCAGCTTCACCAAATATTATGGATAGGGTGACTTATGTAGTTTAAATGAATGTAATAATAGTAATACATCAGCTTCTTCTTCTTCTTTTCTCATGTTATCTTATTCTCTTCATCTCCTACTTATTTTTCTTCATCATCATGTTGTAGCTCTTCTTCTTTTTCTCCTTCTTCTGCTTCTTACTATTATCTTTTTGTCATCATGTTCTATTATTTATTCTTCTTCTTCTACTCAAAATCGTCATTTTATTCTTATCATCTACTCATCTTCTTCTTTTTCTTCTCCTCTTCTCCATCATTCTATTCTTCCTCTTCTTCTCCTTCTTCTTCTTATTTTTTCTTCTTCTCATTGAAGAAAGAGAAGAATGGGAAGGAGTAGCAAGATAGAAATAAGAAGTGGTAGAACATGAAGAAGATTAGATAGTGGAAGAAGAAGGAAGAAATCTTCTTCTTCTTCTTCTTCTTCTTCTTCTTCTACGAGGAGAAAGAGAAAAAGAAGAAGAAGGAGTAGCATATGAGAGAAATAAGAATTAGTGGATCATGAAGGAGGAGAAGAGGATAAGAAAGATGAAGATATACTATACAATAGTGATAGAAAATAATAAATATTTAGATGATGAACTGAAAACTTCATATTTTCTTCTTCTTCTACTTCTCTTTTTCTTATTCCTTTACTTCTTCTTTACATAGAATTCTCATTCTTACAGAACACAGAGTAATATAAATGATACAGTCATGATTCAGCTGTGAGAATGTTGGGATGAAATGCAAAGAAAACAGAAGGCGGTTGAATAATATTATTATCACAATAGTCCTATAATTGCTATAATTGCTTCACATGTTGACAGGTGTCTGGTGCCGAGTTGACTGTGTGTGTGCATCTGTGTGGTGTGTGTGTGTGTGTGTGTGTGATAGTGTGAAGGAGTGAGGGGCGACTACCTGTCAGTGGAGTGGGTGATAGAGTTGTTGTGAGGACGGAGTGCGGAAGGGGGGTGAGCGAGACCGGAGTAGGGTTCTGCGCGCAGTCTACAATCTGGCAAAGGAACTACCTCGATTACGCATGAACAGTATGTCCTATTCCGCTAGCCTTCTGTAGTAATTCTGTGGTATTACATATTTGATTCAGGTGGCCTTGCCCAGCTGGTCACTGGCTCTACAGAATTTGCTGTCGACTTTCATAAATTAACCTAACTGCTGCATTTTTTCTCTTTAAAGGTAATTTACAAATTTTAAATATACTATCCCCGCTTGTGTCCTTTTTTAGTGAATGTAGCTAATTTAATTACACATTTAAAAATTATTCTTTTTCTTATTGCAGGCTTCTAACGGCTGGAAGGAATTAAAACACTGGATTGTTGCCATGCGGTCCTATGCCAAGATTAAATTTATTAAGGAAGGTTAGTAATCGGTTTGATAATAATGTTTTCCTTGATTTCTTATCATATTTATTTCAAATCCTGTGGTATGGCTTAATATTGGCTACATTTTCCCACCAAACAATGTGCGTGTTCTCACTCTCTTGTAGCTGAACTGTGTTATGCTGCGATATGGCTACTATAGTGAATGGCCCTGAATAAATTAAAAAGAATTTGCGAGTTACTTTCTCCAAAGCATTTGATAACCTGTGGCTCTTTACTAAAACTTCATCTCCAACGTTATATGAAAATATTTTATATGCTCGGTCGTGGAATCTCTTTCTGCTGTTTGCCTTCTGCTCTAGTCTTAACCTTACGAGATGATGGATATTAGGGTTTGTTAACTTATTCACTTCTGAGCTTGGAAAATCAATTAATTTTTCGATAAATGTATTGTTCCTTTTACCGAATATGATTTCGTAAGGCGTACGACCGGTGCTTTCATTTAGGCTATTATTATAACATTCTTCTAAAAATGGTATATACCTAACCCATTGTTGGTGTTTTTCATTACAGTATGTCCGCATAAAACGGGAGATCTCTGCCATACGTCGCTCTACCGGATTAGCGCTGGGGCTGTAAAGAGATGTCCTCGACCATTTAATATTAGCCAGGTGAAGTATTTCTTTCCACTGCTTGCTACAAAAATAGGTTGCATTGTCTGATAGTACTCGTTTGGGCTTTCCTACTTCACTTGTCCATCTTTCCGTTATGCATCGGGCCAAAACTTCTCCAGTCAATTTACCTATGGGAAATAGCATGGTATATTTTGAAAAAACACACGTAAGCACGAATATGTATTTTTTTCCGTATTGCGCCATGGGCAATGGACCATATATATCCGCTGATATCAATTCCAATGGTGCGCTGGGGAGAATGGGATTCATTTCACCCCTGATATGGTATCGTGGGTATTTGGCTTTCTGGCATATATCGCAAGTTTTCACTATTTTGGCCACTTTTTTATGCATGCTTTTAAAATAACAGCTTTCTTTTAGTAGGTGGAGGGTCTTCGTAGTTCCAAAATGTCCAATACGTTCGTGAGCTTCTTTTATCAAATCTGTTTCCATATTAGCGGGGATGATTAGGCGCCAGTCGTAAGTATTTTTCGCCGGTCGGTGGAACATAAATCCTTTGTAGCGGGTATACTGTCGCAGGTAGTCGGGCGGTTCGGCAGCTCCTTCTTCCATCAGTTCGCGGATCCGGGACAGTCTTGGGTCTTCATATTGGGTGATACGGATTCTTTCAGGTGTTAACATGGCAGTATGAATTCGTGGTTGGATGTTGGGAGGATATGGTATGCTTTCTCCACTCTTTACGGCGAAACATCTCAGGTTGGTATCTTGACAATATGTAGCGTCTATTTCCCTGGATAGAAAGTCGGCGGTCTGATTTTTCTTTCCTGGCAGATGGGTCAATTCGATATCGTATTCTTGAAGCGCAAGAAACCATCTAGATAAGCGGTTGTGATTCAATTTGGCTGTTTTGAAAAATGTTAAGGCTTTGTGGTCGGTATTGATAAATATCTTATTGCCGAGTAACAATGTCCGGTACTTAATACATACTTCCACAATACTCAACAACTCTTTTTCAGTCACAGAATAACGACGCTGGGCTGGATTGAGTGTCTTACTGAAAAATGCCAACACTCCTTTCTCTCCTTGCTCATCTTCTTGGAAAATCTCTGCGCCTATCGCGTAATCTGATGCATCGACATTCAAGAAAAAAGGTTTCTTTAGGTTAGGGTGTTTCAACACGACGGAATTTAGGAAAGCTTCTTTTAGTTGCTGGAATATGATCTCTTCTTTGTTAGTCCAAATCCAAGGCTTGGTACTAGACAGTATATGACTGAGTTGAGCAGTGTAGTATGACATTTGTTTATTAAAACGGCGGTAGAATTGTAAAAATCCAATAAACTTTTGTAATTGCTTACGGTTGGTTGGTGATGGAAATTGTCTGATGGCTAATAATTTGTCCGGGTCCTGTGATATGCCAGTAGGTGTGATTATGTGTCCTAGATATTTCACCTCTCTCGCAAAAAATTCGCACTTAGATAGTT
The DNA here is from genome assembly GCF_014356525.2 of Nilaparvata lugens. Classification (NCBI taxonomy): domain Eukaryota; kingdom Metazoa; phylum Arthropoda; class Insecta; order Hemiptera; family Delphacidae; genus Nilaparvata; species Nilaparvata lugens. Next base: position 83,149,598 of record NC_052504.1, read on the forward strand.
TGAGTTTCAATCCGCAATTTATCAATCTATCAAATACTATATCTAAATGCTGGCAATGTTCACGTATATTCTGTGAGGCTATTAATCCATCGTCCATGTATAATGTACAGTAGTCTCTGATATCGTCTCCTAGCGCCTGTCTCAAACATCGTATGAATATAGCCATAGCATTTCTTAATCCAAACGCTAAACGAGTGAACCTATAATTGTGTCCATTAAACAGGAAGGATAAATAATCGCGCGATTCCGGTGCTACTTGGACTTGCCAATATCCTGCGCTCAAATCTACCGTTGAATATATGGTCTTGCCATGGAAAGTTTGCATAACTTGTTCAATTTGGTCTGGTCCTTCTCGGTCATCATCCAATATGCGGTTCAAGGCGCGAGCATCCAGACAGAGTCTCACTGTTCCATCCTTTTTGGCTACACACACAATCGGCAAACTATAGGGTGCTGTGGATTCTTCTATAATTCCTAGTTGTTCCATGCGAGATATTTCTGCTATGGCGGCGGATCGATAGGTGAAAGGTATGGGGTATGATTTGCGGTAATACGTGTCGTGTGGTTTAACGTTGAGTGAACATTTGAAGTGAGTAGCTAGGCCAGGTTGTTCGGAAAAAACGTCTGCATTTTTGCGGAATACTTGAATTATTTCCTGTCTAGTGTCAGGGTGCCAATCGGTACGTTGATGAATTCTGTTTATCAGTATCTCTAACAATTCTTCGGTACTAGAGTCGGCTCTTGACGGTGCTCGGTCCTTAGTTGTTAGGCTTAGTACCCCCATACACTCCATAGCATTTTCCATTCCGTGGATACCCCACTCCCTCGGCACGCCTTCCATGTAGTGAGCGAAATGTACCTCAGCGATTCCTTCAGTGCGTTTCTTCAGATCAAGGGGTACTATAACTTCGTATGCTTCGGTTTCGGTGAATGCATGAAATTTCGAGGTTTGGAAATTTAAACAGGCCTGGAAGTGTTGTAGAAAATCTGTACCTATTATTATGTGCGGACCGGAAACAGGTAATACAAGAAATGTATATGCGAATCGTTGTCGTTGAAGATTTATTTCCAGTAAACATTGAGTAGTTATGTGTATTCGCCGTCCTGGACTGATACCTGATACATATACGTTGGTTAACGGTAGAGTAGCTAATTTTGTTTTTTCTTTCAGACGTTGAAATAAGTCTGTTTGTATGAGGCTACATTGTGAACCACTATCTACTAATGCTTGAACCTTCATTCCATATATTTCGATATCGATATACGCTTGCATTTGGATATCCGGTGTCCTGCTTTCTTTTTCCGTTTCTTCCAACAAAGTCTCCGGTAAATCATTTCTGAATGTGGTGTATGATGTTGAAATATCCTGCTTTTCTTGGTTTGTTTCACTTGAGCGTGTGCTTGCTGTATCGGGGGTATCATATAGTCATGGTTTATTAGCTGTAGTTTCCTGTATATCTGGTGGCGGGTCGTTGGGTGTTGGGTTCCGGGTTTTTTGTTGATTCAATCCTATTGCATGTGCTAATGTATAATTTGTACTTACTTGTTGAGGTGGCGGTTTATAATTTCGGTTGTAATTGTTTTGTGTGTGATTATTAGGTGAGTTTAATCGATCACGGCCATCATAGTGATTCTTACGATTGCTCTGCTGGGCATAGTGGTTGGTTGTGCGATTTTGAAATTTTTCATTATTCCAGTTACCATTTTGCCTGTGCTCATAGCGGCGTTCAAATTGAGGAGCAGATCGGTAGCGATCATATGATACCGGTTCATAATTTTGGCTGTTATACTGATTAAATTTTGAGTTATGTTGATTTGGTGCGTATCTCTGGTCTGAACGGTGGTTTGATATTGCCATCACAGACTGTATGCCATATAAATGATTTATCAGCTGCTTGCAATCAGTAATGGGTTGTGTGGCGAGTGCCATTCTAACTTGATACGGTAGCTTCTTTAAAATAATACTTGCTAATGCCGATTCGTTAATGGGCTCGCTCAATTGAGAATTTTTAAACTGTAGGGCAGTGACGAAAGTGGTACATGCACCGTCTAAGTTAGGGTTGAAATCGCATGATATGATGTCCGCTAGCACGTCCAACTGTTTACTTCTGCTCCAATACTGTTCCAGGAAGACAGCTACAAACTCATCCAATGATGTAAATTCATGGGCTCTACTCCGAAAGAACATCAGGGGTTCGCCAATCAATAAATTAGTCAAACGAAGACGCCAAAAATTCCAAGAGGTAGGTGCAAGAGTTTGTACTAATTTTATCTGATCAATGAATGGTTGAGGTTGCAAATGGCGATCAGTATTATCAAATTTTCCTAGTCCTTGTAATATACTATGTACGTTGAGGTTGTCTGTTTGAATCCCTTGAGGTCGTTGTTGAATATGATTTTCTAATGCTGTTATTTTTTCTTGTGTTATCTGCCATTGACTATTATGTGTAATTTTATTTGCGTTTACTTCTTGATTTAATTGAGTCAGAGTGGATTTTTGAATTAGTAGAGTTCCGTTTAAAGCTTTACAGGTTTCAGTATTTTGATTGATGCTACCTTGCAGTTGGTTCATTTTTGTGGACGTATTGATCTGTTTATTTTGTATTTCTTTAATACTGTTAATATTTTTGTCAACTGTAGTTGTTAATGTTTGATTGGCAACGGTAATTTGTTTGTGGATTTCTTGGTGGCAATCGGCCTTAATGTTATTTGTTATATCCTGAACGGGTGTAGTGATTTGTGTGGTTAGGTTATCTATCCTTTCGTTGAGCTCACATGTAACCGTATCCAACCTTTCCGATAATCCTGCCGTAACTTTATCCTGACTTTCTTTTTGTAGGGTTATCATTGCTTTTAATTCTTCCCTATGATTCTCTACTTTAGTTTCAATATTATCCAACCGTTGTTCTACTGATTTTATAGCGCCTGCGGTCTCTTTCATGCCCTGTTCCACTGTTTGTTTATTTTCCTCTTTTACTGTAGCAATCTCTTTTTTAATCTCCTGCATCATATTATCCATTGTTTTTTGTAACATAATATTGAAAGTACTGCTAGTTTGTTCCATTATTACCTTTTGAAGCGGATCTAACTCTGTGATTGAAAATATACTTTGTTTGCTCAGGTGTGACTCGGCCTCCGGCGATGCGGGTTCTGCAGGCTGCTCCTCGCCCCCTTCAAAGTTGATCTCTGCTATCCGTTGATTCAATGGTGTGTCAGCGGCGTCGATTCGAGTGGATGATAGAGGTTGCAGACCTGATGGATCGAAGACTATCGACCCGACGCTTCCTGGTTCCCTTTCTCGTGGCGTATTGGCATCTACCGTGGTGGGGTTTGATGTGCTTGGAGTCGACAAAGTGGGATCTGTGCAACCGCCGTACATATATGAAACTTCAGAGTTTGCGGGAGTGTGATTCATTATGTCAAATATGATAAATGCTAATTAAAAGTGATAAATGATAAGCGAAAATGCTTAAAAAAGAGACACAAACCGGGACTTACAGTGGAACAGTGATGTGTAAAGTGTTTGGATACTCATACAACAAGGTATTTATACTTAAGTTTTTTATAATGCTCTAGCGCCCCCAATGTTTTGTTTTAATTTATTCTTGGCTAGTTTACAGGCTGTGACTTATTTTCCAACCGGCTTAAACACATAATATATTTTTGACTAGAAAGTAATAGCAGTTTAGGCTTATAAAATATAATCTCTCCCTATAAACATGTATTTTTTACAGTACTAATAATATAAAATTTTCTTTAAAACATATAATTTCTCTTATTTAAAGCTATTGATTCCCCAAAAAGTAATACAAATTTCACTTCGCCAGTTTTCCTCAAAACTCGTATAAGTTATCTATAATTTTCAATATGGTTATTGACTTAATTTCAAATAATTATTCAATGAGCTTGGCTCTCATCATCAGTCCCACGTTGGTACGGCATGTTTTATGTCACGTTATTCTTTATATTTAAATAACGATTAGCCTCCTGCTTGGCATCAGTCGGTAAAGCATGAGATTTGATATAATTATATAATTAGGTCGTGGTTTTCTAATAGTATTCAGTCTTAAAAAATCTTGATAGGCCTAGGTATGGGCTTCTCCTATAACTCTTGTAATTCAATAAAAAATAAATATATATAATTATGATACTCATACAATAGTGATGAGGAATAATAAATAAATTGCACACCATAAACGTTTCATACATATATTACACAAATAATGCAAAAATAAATCGAGGCAAGAAATATATAAAGAGCGATAAAAAATATAATATAAAATAGAACAATAATTGAAATCAATAAAATATCACAGGCTAAACTTTATATTCTAGATTTATGGCACGAATCATTACCATGTGCCTTTATCTTAAAATCATATGCATTCTTTTGCATGTAGCTGCGATATGCGCTTGCTAATACTTGTCGACTTGGACAATTCAATTAAAATATGTGCTTTAAGATCAGCTTGATAAATTAGCCACTAATAATCCAAATATATATATATATTAAAATCTCCAGTACTTAGTAGATCTCTTTATATCGAATATATATTTTTATCTCAGGGTGCAAGATTCGGCACCTGACGGAATAGGTAGAGCCATTCATCTAGTGAATTAGAGCTATAACAAACTATCGCAAATTATATTGCAAAAAATTAAATATCATATGCATATGTTTTGATAGCCTAGATTTTGTACTTCTTTGATTTAATAGAAATTTCTGAAATATTGATCTATATTTTTCTTTCAAATAAATACCTTTAATACTAATTTTACTTGCGCAAGTATTACTCTTATTAATTTCTTAATTTATAATAAAAACCCTTTCGGCGAGCTAGCTTTGATCATTAGATTAATTCGAAGCACTAGGGCGCCCATCACTAATTCAATATTAATCACTCACGTGTCGAAAATCTTCTTGTATCCGCCGATGTCGATCCAACTCCATGTGGTCCGGGAATATGGTAGCCGGAATCGTCTCTTCCAAGGGGTTATAAATTTATTTAAAAATGAAAATGACTTCTGCTTCACAATAGCATCACGAAGTCTTTTAAGAAATTTAATAATTACTTTAACTTTAACTTTTACAAAATCATCATCAAGGTACTACGCTCTAAAATATTTGGGGTCCTCTCCTGGTGGCATTTGTTGGCGAGTGCTGGTTCTCCTTTCTCAAGTTTTACAGATCCTATTTCCGACTTTCAAATTAGCATAAAATTTAAATATCTTAGTCCTCCGCCATTTAGGTTCAAATAGATCTTACAAAAAATACCAAAATATTGCTTAGATTGTATGATTAATAATTTCTTTGCTTTCGAGCCATATCGATAACATAGACTATACAACAATTCAACATAGATTCCGAACATTTATAGAAATATATAAATATTTTTGAATTGGCCTACAATTGCCGCCTATTAACTGCCATTTTACTATTGGTGCATGCAAATTTTATTCGGTATTCATGCGCCTGGTACCTCTTATTTCCTGAATACATAAAATTATTTTTATCTGGTTTATTTGTTATGCTCTTTACATGCTAGCTAATATTCTATACATTAATATTAATTTCATGCTACCTAATAATTAGCCACGTGGTTAGGTGTTTTTTCACATTGCACACTATTTGATTGCAATAGAGCTCTGCCAAGGGGTTTTGGTCAGATTCTACGTTTCTCGATTTGATCGATCTCTAGGTCACCGATCCGTGAATACATGTACCTAACCTCAATCTTCAAATATTTTATATAATAATCTATTTATGAGCAATAAAATTCCTTCAAATCCTTTTTAGGTTTTTGTACCATTTAGCCAGAACAGCTGATGCTATCTAATCTTAGTTATTATCTATTTGGCGATATTAGCCAGTTACTTTATTTTCAGACCTATTACTGTTTCTGTTAGGGCTTTTTATCTACCCAAATTTGATACTTTACAACATGTAGCTCAACATTCACAACTATACAAAATGAAGTTTTCACTAGAGAATTACTTCTAATTCTACTAAGCAAAAAAATGACTGTTATTCGTACACTATAAATACTGAATGGTCATTGCTAATACTATGTCTCATCACTTTATAAACAAAATACTAAACGTGCAAAGAAAGGCTAAGAGCCCCCCAGCAGCTCAGTGCATCTGCTAAAAAAAGTTTTAGGGTTGAAGGATTGAAAGGAAATTTAACTTTTTTGATGGAAACATTGCGAAAATATGTTCTTATTTTGAATATGATTATTCTTTTTGATTAATTATAATGATTCTACCTTTCAAACCCTTAGAGTTTTAAAGCTTTTAAAGTTTTCTTCATCTTTTAGGTCGTGTTTATATTTTACAGCTTGCTATATATCAGCTTATGAATTTCTGGGATAAGATATTTTGATTTTCCACAGACGCACTCGCTCACTCACTTCCATTATCCACAGACGACGAAAGTCTCAGCTGTTTTTCCAAGGATGAATAATTATTATCCTTTTCATGTCCTTCAGCGAGTTTTCCTAGGGATGAGAACTAGTGCAATCGAATTTTCATATCATAAACCTACTATGTTCCAATTTTTGTGAAAATCGTTTCTCGAGCAGTTTTCGAGATCCATTGGACATAAATATATAACCATATTTATATTTATATGGTTATATATATGTATATACAGAAATTTCTCGCTTAATATAACAGAATAATAGTGTTAATTCTTGTTAATAATGAGCAAATTAGTATTTAATATATATTATTCACCAAGAAAATATATCTTTTCATGATTTTATTGTAAACTTTCATAATTGAGATGAAATATTGTGGTAGTTCATTACCTATATTTCTTCACAGCATAAAAAAAATCTGACAACAAAGCCGAGCTAGAGAAGGATAGAGCTATTTGCTTTGTCCAATGACAGACAAGGATAGCAAACCAATGTTAATCAGGTGCTAACTTTGTAACGTGAATCTCACTATAGTACACCATACTAGGCACTTGAAGATTCGCTTTATGAATATTAATAATTAACATTCTAAATTATTTAAAATAAACCTACAATAGGTTTATAAACCTATAAAGAACCTATACATATCATAGACTTTTGTACGTGCTTTGTACTAGGCGTCCATTAGTGAGAGGCACACTCAACCACGTTGAAAGTCTTTATTGCAATTTGTGTCTTTGTCATGAAGACGGTTCTGCTCTGTTCTAGGAATGCATTTCACTCCAGCGATCTGAGCGTCCTAATATAATTATTGCAGCTCAATGGCGAAAGCAGTGAGTGACTCTTTGAGCAGCCTGATGCTCCCATTAATGCAAGGAGATGGATTATACATCCCAGCAGACCGCTAATATCCTTCAGGCTGATAACTATCAATCTATTTCAATTCCAGTCCAATCTCAATAAGTTATGAACTGGAAAACACGATATAAGTCCATAAAAGGCAATTGCAATTTCCTCGATTTGCAGAATAAAAAACTTAATGCCAAGTGACCTGGCTGGATCAGGTCTGGTTAAGAGTTTTCAGGTTGCACCTGATCAATTTCAAGCGTCTGACATGATTTAACGAGTGCTTTCAGGCAACTGGGATCAACGGCTCAACTTGCCGATACTCGAGAGTGACTATCGAAAAATATGTCTGACCTCGACAAGATTTGAGCCTCTTATTTACAGATCCAGCTTCTAAACCACTCGACTGCGGCCACTTTATAAAAATGGTAATCCATTTGTGAAATGATATGAACCTGTAAATTTAATATGAAAGAATAGATGTATCCTAATGTTTCATCATAGAACAATCATTTTTTATGTTGATGCCCATATAAGTATGGAATGCGTGCTTGGGTATTCAGAGTTGAAGATAATAGGACAACAAGATCGAAGTAACAATCCAAACCATGAATGGAGCAGTGGATATTCAATTATGCTGAATTTTTGCTTTGTGATGAACATTGATGAGAAATAGAGACATAAATCATAATGAGATTAAAATCTTATAGTAATGACATCAGAAAATTGAAATCTATTGAATTTCAATGTTGTGTGCTATTCAAATAGCTCAGTTGCAAATAATAAATATTGATAATTAGTGTACACAATATTACCTATCAATCATAACTCAATTCTCATCAAGAATTAACATGAAATTCATACAATGACCTGTTACAGAAATTATTATTAAAAACTTCCATTGATGGCTACGCGTAAATTCATGGACATTTTAGGTATTCGAAGGTTCATAGCTCCCAAAAACAATGTAAAGAGTAAAAGTAATTCAAAAAGTACAACAATAACAAACACGAGACATCCTAGAGCAATATCAAATACCTACTTGACAAATATCAAATGGGACACTGGTCATAACAGCATAAAATTGGATAGGGACGAAATAAATTAGTACTGGGAATTTGCAATGATTGGCTAGTATGTTTCCGGATTAGGTGAGATGAAGGTGGAATTACTCAAGTGGCTTTCAGTAATTTTCCCTCATACACAGCCACAGCATTACTGCACCAAGCCTAACTTCATATGGTTTTTTGTTTCAAAGGAATCTTTATTACAGAGAAGTAACTTCTCTTCTCAATCTGAAGCGTAATCTCATATGAATTTTTGTTTCATAGGAATCTTTATCACAGAGAAGATGACACTTCAATAAACAAATTAAATAGAATTCGCAAGGCCGAGAACGGTGTGTGGCATATTTCAAAAGCATACCAGTCCAAATTGTCTAGATGGCGGGGAATTCTATAGAACAGGACAATGGCCAGGATAGTTTTACTTTGCTCTAGTTAAGTGGTAATTAAGAGTCCAGCACTTGTGCTCTTAAAAAGAGAGCTCACCTTTGTTGACTGAACAAAAGAACTGGGAGAGCTTTTCTCCGACTGGAGCTTCCATAGCAGTAGGCTACCTAGTCAATGAGCAGCTCTATTCAATTTCACTTACTTCTATGGCTCCTTTTTCATTACATTACTAGAAAGAAGATTCAATGATACACTATGCTTGTGTGGCTCTGAAAAGTATCCTACTTTTTCAAAAAAGTACCCACAGAGGTTGAAGTTTCTCTATAACTTTTCATAGTTTTTGATACTTCCATTTATACTCCCATATTCAGTCTCAAAATTAATTAATCTAGTGAAATTTTAAGAAATTTGAGTTCAACTTTAAAAGAAAACTCTAAAAAGAGATAGTAAAAAATACTATTTTTCTCTCTCAAAATCAATTTCATGCTAGAAGAATTAATTTCCTTATCTTGCTTATAAGATTTGTAGCCGTATTGTTCTTTTTTTTTGCTTCTTCGATCTTATCATTCCATCATAAACTTTGTATTTATTTTCTAACAGATCTTTGTTATTTTACATATTAAGAATGCTCTACTTTTAAGTTTATTCAACAATTCCACTTATTATTATTATTTTACTATTTCTTCATTTAAAATATTGTTTTATTTCATTTTCTTTTAGTGAGTAAAATTATAATTTAGTATTGTATTGGAGGGTCAAGTGTAAGAGAGGGCCGACTGCGCCCAACTTCACCCTTCTAGGTCAAAAATAAAGGCAGTCATTCTATTCTATTCTATTCTATTATTAGAACTACTATTCAAAAAAAAATCATTTTTAAATTGAATTAAACTAATAGTATTGTTATTGGAAGTATAGGAATCGAAGAAAGCTTGGTATTCAATATTTCATCAAATAATTATCAATAGCTTGAATATTGACTTTGACAAAAATATTAGAAGTCGAATTGTAATTTTTTCCATTCTAACATGATGATGATTATTATTCAAGCAAATTAAATTGAATAATAATTAAATTTTACTATTACCTACTTAAAAAATCATTGAATGATAGAAACATTCCAAAGCTAAGGCGGATTCCCATATAATTATCCAATTCAGTGAAAATATTCTCCCTATGATTTATAATGGAGCTATTTCCACCAAGCCCGGCCGAACAAGTATGAAAAGTTTCATAGAAACTGAACTCATAGAAAGAATATTTTCAATATACCACTGTACCGGATACTCACACTGTGACTGATATGTGCGAATATGTCTTGAGAATGAATCTATTCATGTCCAAGAATAAGTTAATATAAAATTCGGGGCACAGAACAATTGTTCACACACAATCCAAACAAACATGTTTCAGTAAGCCTTTTTAATGCTGACCAGTTTTTTGAAAGATTAAATTAACTCTCATTTAAAATATGAATAACTAGCCGTCAGGCTCGATTCGCTCGCCACATCCGTCTAGCCAGGGGGCTCCGCCCACTGGACCTCCGACTGGATCGTCCAAAAATGAGATAAGCGGGCACGCTTCGCTCGCCTGCATTTTTCATTTGAGCATGCTTCATTCATCAGAAAGTCAAAGTACTGAGAAAACTCAGAGAAGCTGAGAAAAACGTTGTTTATAAAAAAGATGTTATATTTGAAATATATTTGCACAGACACGCAAAGGAATGACTACGTACTATTATTACAATCTCTTCCAAACAAAAATCTTGCACTCAAGATTTCTTCAATTTGTTTTTCGTTGTTGGACACCTGTTCCATAGAACAGGTTCCATTGTTCCATAGATTCAACTGTACCTGTCAATGATATCATTTTGAAAATCTATTCAGTTCAAGATTTTTAGTTCAAGTTATTCTATTCAAGTTTTTCATTGTTGGATAAAAGTTTTTTAAGTTGAATATAAGTCTATTCAAGTTTCTCTTAGATTTAACTGTACCTGTCAGAGATACAATTTTTTAGAATTTATACAGATTAGAATGAATTAATGTTGACTGTCGACTAAGTTTAAAAAACTGAATATAGTTCATCTCTCATCAACCACACACAAGCTTAGGCTACAGCTCATTCAAGCATCACCCTCAGCCAAATCGTTTGTTATTTTTTCCTATGAACATCTTTAGTGAGGTCCACGTTATAATGGCAGTATTTGATTAATATTGGTGTTGCTATCCATGCCCATCATTCGACAAAGCAGATAGCGCTATCCTTATCCAGCTCCGCGACGTTGCCAGATCGTTTTTAACAATGTAGGTATATTAATTGACCGAACGAAGTGAGGTCTATTTTTTAACTCGGATTTTCTTTTGTCTGTCGGTATGTTACGCGATTACGGCCAAACGCGTTGATAGAATTCTATGAGATTTGGCAGGAATATTACATTTTCAACTGCGCGTCGATGTATGCACAAGGTTTTTTGCTATTTTGCATTTTAAGAATAATATGAAAAGAAAAGGAATTCCTCCATGCTCTGATATCACTATAATATCATCTACTTAGAAGATAGGATCAATCAGACTATAGAATTATTCGCATAATCAATCAGCTGAAAAGTGGATTATTCATTGCATGCATTATACAGATGTCTGGCCATGTCTATTTCTATAAGGTAAGGTTTCAATATTTTATTATGCATGCCCATCAGTATCACATTTGAAAATATTCTCACATTTGAAAAACAAATTAAATAGGTGATTGAAGATAAAATAAAAATGATTAAATGAACTAAATAATGCTGAAGAAATTATAATATTCTTGATTGAAAAAAATTAATTTTAAAATAGCTGAGAAATATTTTTATCAGATGGAAAGATTATCACGGAACTGGATAAATTATCATATGGGATACAAATTCAAACGTGAACTGAGTTTGTTAACATAAGTGAGGTTTTGATCTTGGAGAAAACAAATAACAGTTTTGAAGAGTAAATTATGATTCAACTGAATCAACTAGAGCAGGTGACATCAGATACTTGTGGATAAGAAAACTGCGTGAGGTCTACTGTTCACAGAACTACTAGTTAACAAAATGTTTTATCTCAATTATGAAAATTTATTATTAAATCATTGAAAAATAAATTTTCTTGACTAATGAAATGTAGATCATTTTTAACTAGAAAGAACAGTTAATATTGCATTACACCGGAATCGGCTATTTTTTATAGAAGGCAGTGGCAAGGCAGAGAGTCGGTAACGCTGTTCTCCTATCTTTCTCCACTGTCATTATATGGCACTGCCGTTATTATAACGTGGATCTCACTACAGAGGAATACTGAAAACTATGTGGGATCAATACGTTTTTCTTGACTGTAGCTTCCACATCATATTACTAACAATGTTGAAGCTAAACGAACGCTGTGATAGAAGTTGAGCAGAGAGATCAGAAAGAGCAAAGAGGGCTGAGTTTCCATGGAAAGTGCTTTCTAATAAGGCGGCGGCGACGCAAGAGAAATAGCTGTGTTGAGGCTTGAGATGATGCACGACACTAGATAGACAAAGTGTACGTGTGAGGTATCGGAATTAAGTAGAGAGACAGGACAGCCTGCAAGGTATGCAGTGTGTAAATATAGGCTCTTGAACGCAGTAGTTGCCGCTGGCTCCGCAAATCAATACTCTACGAGCATCCCACAGAACAGAGGCAGCAGCAGCAGTAGAATCAGCAGCAGGAGCAGTAGAATCAGCAGCAGGAGCAGTAGAATCAGCAGCAGGAGCAGTAGAATCAGCAGCAGAGGCATCATCGCGAAGAGAGCCTCTGCCTGTTTCATACAATTCTTCCATACAAAACGTTCCACCCTTCACCCCTTCACAACATTGGCATTGGCGCTGTTATTATCATCTACTCAGCCTCGGATGCAACTCGCGACTAAATATCACAGCGAGCTAGTGATTATCTGAAAACTTCCTCGCGGTAACCTAACGTTGGGATGGGTACGAAATAAATGACTCGTATGTTCATTTGAATGATAAGATGTAATTCATTGTGTTGATAAGGGGTGAATTTTCGGTGATTGATTAATTGATTTGAATTGCTGTCTTTATTATTTTACATAATAATATAATTATATATTAATTAGCATTTGAATAAATGCATTCTCTATTTAATTCCAACTGTAAACTGGTTGGCCGCTATGGCTTCGTATAAAATGAGCGCTGCTGTCCAGAGATTGTTAGTTTGGTGTAAGGGTAAGCATTCCTGACTGGCAATTGGGAGGTACCGGGTTCGATTCCCGGGCTGGCAACTAATTTTTGGATAGTAGTTCTCATCGAATTTCCATCTAGCTGTTAACCCTGTTGTCAATGTCTGCAGTAGCAGAAGTCTTCGGGGTGATTTACAGTCTTTATTATTTTTTAGATGTAATTCATTGTGTGATAACGGGTGAATTTTCGGTGATTAATTAACTGATTTGAATTGCTGTCTTTATTATTTTTTTAGATGTAATTCATTGTGTTGATGAGAGGTAAAGTTTCGGTAATTAATTGAATTGAATTGTTGCCTTTTCTTGGAGGGCGAACTTAGGGCGCAACCGGCCCTACATTGAACTTACCCCTACAATGCAATACTGATTCACAAGCTAAAATAATGTATCATTATAAATTGGTGGGATTGGAAAAAACCCGGTTGCACAAAAGCCTGTTAAACTTTAATCGCGATTAAATGTCTCTAGAACCAATCAGAAAAGGTTTATTCATACAGAGTGAGTCATATGTATGGGAACCCTTCAATAAATTGGAGACTGTTGTAGATATACAAGTAATACTGCAATACTGTAACTTCCAGGATAAGTTTTATTGGTCGAATACTTTACCTTTTGACGTACTACGTACAACTGAATTTCAACCCCTCATGAGGGGGTGGTGACTTAGGGGGTTGTAGCTCGAATATTTTAAATGTAAATACCCATTGTGTGATACATCATTCTAAAAGCCTTTTTGAAACAAGAAAGATAACATTAATTGAAATGTTCTACGATACTTGTATCCAAAATGACGACTGATTGAAGTTTTAGCTTTTAAGGAAATCAGGGCTTGTAACAGAAATATTTTTAATGTTAACACCCATTGTGTGTCACATCATTTTCAAGGCCTTTCTAAAACAAGAAAGATGATATCAATAAAAATGTTTTGATAATTTTATCCAAAATGGCGGCTGATTGAAGTTTCAGTTTCAGAAATAATTGGTAACTTTTATCCTGAAAGTTACAGTATTATATCTACAACAGTCTCCAACTTATTGAGGGGTTCCCATGTATAAAAAATAAATTGGTGTGATTGGAAATAATTATGAATTCCATAGATTTCATGAAACTGATAAGATGACAATTTTCTACAATAAATAAATTGGTGGAATAGGAAACATAAACCGTAATCATGAATTTTATAGATTTAGGACCGGTTGGCTTTTGTGCCTGTCAAACTTTAACCAATCAGAGAAGGTTTTATTGGAAAAGAGCCTTCTCTGATTGATTCTAAGCATAGATTATGCTTATCAATATACCGCTAACGTGCTAACCATAAAGCTTGATGGGTGAAGTACTTGTACGCTCAATTACATCACAGAAATCCTATATTGGATATTATAATTGTAAATGCAAGTGCCGGATACAATATCAAAATCAAAACATCCCTCGAGCTTTGCGTCAATAATAATTGAATCACGTACTTATTCACTAAGGTTGGGGGACATGTGGAAATAAAGTACGGAACCTATAAAGTTTAGTCAACTACTATTGAAATGGAATTGAACGGGATACAGAGGTTTACTGGCAAAGTGCAAACCTGCCATTAGCGTTTATCCCAGGCTTACAATGCACATCCATTCAGTACGGGTTTAATCACACTTCCATACTCTACTTCCTACAACACAGCGCTCACTATCAACAAAACATTAGGAAGCATTAAAACTATACGAGAGAAACGTTTTTAATTGAAATCTACTCAATCCTATTTTATTAGAATAGATCAGCAAGAAAACTTATTTATACCACATCCAAATTTTAAAACTGATAAGACTTGAGTGGATTTCCGAAAATTGGTATGTACTAGTGTAGAAGCACCATATTGAGTTATTCCATAATATGAATTGAAAACACTGCGAAAACGTAATGATAGCGATATCATTGTAATAAACTCGAGAGTTTCTTCTATTTTTCAATTCCATATGTTCTCAACATGTGAGAGAAACCTTGAGATAAATAGATTATAAGAGATTCAGAAAAGATAGATCTAGATGGATCCAAACAGAAGGTAGGCCCACATAGAGAGACAGCTTAGAGAGAAACAAACGGTCAAGCAAAACCCATAACATAGAATGAAACATGACATTATGAATGAGAACAAGATTGTTATTCAAGGGTTGAAAAAATTTAATAAAGTTTCTATTGAGTTTACATCGAACTCTTCTTTCTCACAAATCAATTCTCCATTAATAACACCAATTAAAAAACTGTTTATTACCGCATACTATAGTCGAAAAATTATGTTTATTGTATGAAGTGAGTGAAGAAATCACAGTCATTAACTCGAAATTCATACAAAATATTCACAAAAGTACAGAACGACAACCTAGTTACAAGTGAACAAGAGTAATTCTCGTGGAAAATGGATTGAATTGAAACGTTTTCAATGAG
Organism: Nilaparvata lugens; assembly: GCF_014356525.2. Taxonomy (NCBI): domain Eukaryota; kingdom Metazoa; phylum Arthropoda; class Insecta; order Hemiptera; family Delphacidae; genus Nilaparvata; species Nilaparvata lugens. Next base: position 83,164,991 of record NC_052504.1, read on the forward strand.
AACCATTCATAAAGCTCTTAGATTACCTCACTTGCAAAACACGTTTCTATTACTGAATCAAAGTTACAGTGACTGTAGTTATTTTCCACAAGGTAAATATTCAATTTTGGTAACTGAGGTAGAAAAGCATTTTTGCACAGCTTTATAGCTTATGCAAAAGCGTTATTTAGCTCGCCACTCCACAGTATTTTGTGGAATTCAATTTGTTTGATAGCATGACAACGTGGCTTGGGGCGAGAGGCAAGAGAACGGTGCATAACACAGAAATGTCAATAATTCAGACGGTGCTAATGAAAATAGTCCTTCCCCCGCAATGCCTTTGCACAATGAATAAAAAGCCAGAGATACAAGCACCTCTTTTTCTTTTTTCCTGAACGTTTCTCATGAAGAGTAGCCTGACTTCATCTCCAATTCGATTTCGCTTTGGAAAATCTACAGGGAGTTCTATTGCATAAACTAGAAGCAATTAAAAATGAGGATTGTTCACGGATTCTCAATTGAATTCACATCAGTGCTTTCAGAAACTGAGAAGTAATGATTTTTTAACTGAATTTTCTACTAATATGATTGGAATACCTAGATTGTAATTTGAAATGTTTCTAAAGTGTTATTCATTTAGATTGTAATTTAAAATGTTCCTAACAGAGTGTTATTTATTCATTCTTGAAACTTTTATTGACAGAAGGATGCTTTCGGATGTTCTTCCTTAGTTTAGTCTGCCGTAAATAATAATAATATCGAGTGACCTGGCTGGCTCAGGTCTGGTGTCAGAGTTTTCAGGTCGCAGCTGATCAATTTCAGGGCCTCTGACATGACCTAACGACTGCTTTTTAGGCAGCCGGGACCGACGGCTTAACAAATTTGTTTTTTAGTCTGCCGTAACACCCAATGTAAATTCCAATATACATAAAAGTTTATGTGTTAAATTGGCTTGAAGTTTTATCACCAGACATTTTCACTTTCGTTCACCTCCCGTTTTTTTTTTTCATTTTAACAGTATGTTGAAATCATATAACACAATAGCATTTATAGTGATCATAGCCATGTGAATTAAGCAAGGACCATAAACGATTTCATGAACAAAGATTTAAATTTAATTCCCATTACTTCAATATATATTCATAACTTTCCCACATTTCACACAGAAAGAGCACTGACAATATTCTCGAGATATCGGTTTTATAGAGCTTGGAGATTCGAAGATTCTATTTTATTTATTGAGATGATATTTTCAACCGATATGATACGTGACTTCATCAAAAATAACATTCTGACGGCACTTTGTCATAAATAAGCATAGCCAACAAAGCATTCATTTGTTTTTTACTGTAGGTATCTTTATTTAGAAAACCATTATTATATCTATAATTCTTCAATACTGAGATGCTCAATGAAAAGTTTTTTTTCATTATCAAGGTAATAAAATTATGAACAAGAACTAAAGTAATGAGTAAATTGGTTTGAAGTACATCAAACGTTAAAAATGCTCTAACATATACAGAAATAGGTCAAACTAAATGCTTTTGGAATAGACAAATCGGATTCAAGAGCAATCCATCAGTAAGATAACACAAAGCAAGTGATATGACACATCCATTGTTGAGACAGGAGAGGAAACTGCAGAATTGTGTTGGAGACAGAACAAATAACGACGCTGGAATATGATCTCACGGATCTCTCAGGGCCATCATTGCAAGGACAGAAAGATTAATGTTACAAACGGATAGGATTAGAAACGTCTGTAGGATTAAAACGATTATACGAATATTAATCACCATTTTTCGTTCAGTCTTCAACAGCTTTTTGAGCTCTCGCTCTGAAATGTGAGTTGATAATAATACAAGGGAGCATGATGGAGGAATAAATTTGTTATTAGTCTTTAATTGGATGTACTGTAGGTATTATCGTTAATGATGCTTAGAAAATTCAAGTCTCAAAAGGCATTGCATTATCATTTAAATATTTACTGTAATCAATTCTGATGACATGAGAAACCCCCTCAACTGTATGTCTTTCTTGAGCGTCCTCTGTATAATAATCAAGTTAGGTACTTATTTTTTGTGAAAAAAAAAACAACTTGAGATATTATTATTATTTTTTATTATCCTATACTATTAAACGAGCAATTTCTGTTTATATGTTTGGATGTTTATATGTTTGTATTTCACCGGATCTCGAAAACGGCTCTAACGATTCTCACGAAATTCAGAACATAGTAGGTTTATAATATAAAAATTCGATTGCACTAGGTCTCATCCCTCGGGAAACTCGCTGAAGGACATTAAAAGGATAATTATTATTCATCCTTGGGAAAACAGCTGATAATAATTATTTCGTCGTCTGTTGATGATGGAAGTGATTGAGCGAGTTCATGTGTGGGACTGTGTCAAAATTATGACTCAGCTGTTGAACTTTTGTAATCATTCAATCAGGTACTTAGTGCCGGTTGCAAAAAAGCCGGGTTATTTTCAATACTGATTAATTCCAGTAGATCCATCTTTTTGAAATGGTCTTCTCTGATTTGGTTTACGTGAAATTAATCAGGAATAAAATTTAACTTTTTTGTGCAACCGGGACTTTGTGAGGGAAATTTTTGCATTCCTCTGGGAATTAAATTAATCTCAATTTGCTGTGTAGAGAGACTGCCGTGAATTTGAATTTTCAACAGTATAACTAATGCCCCAATGCCCGGTGTTGATTAGTATGCATGAGACGTGTCCCCAGCTCGGAGATGAAAGGAATTTCAATGCAGACAGACCTTCATTATCTGCACTCTATTCATCGCACTCAACAACAAATCGCACCACATTCTACATCAAAGTTCCAGTAGAAAATACAGAGTTGAAAAATACTTGATGACATGAATGTATTACATTTACAAATGTAATACATCATATTATTAAATAAATGTATTAATTTTAGAATCTATGAATAAAAGGGAAAATGATATTATTAAATATTGAATTGCATGAGAAAATAGACGGACAAAAAGTTATTTATTTACGAAAAGAAAATGGAAATTACAAGATAAAAACCTTATGTAGGAACTGAAACACAGTAACAAAGAAAAACAACCAAAACACAATATACTGAAGATAATGAATACACTAAGGGCCGGTTTCCGAGCTCGGGATTCAGCTAAGTCCTAGACTTTAAACAGCTGGAGTCAGAAAATTGGCTTTCCAAAACGGGGCGTAGTCGCAGCTTTTATAACAGTAGTCGTAGTTGTTATTTTCTCATTTGTATAATTGGAAACGTTTCTCCTTAACGAAATTAGACATTCCTGAATAATTCAAAATAACTCAAACTTCACACTATTTTCTCTTTATTTTATTTTGAGTTCAATTTTCTAGTTTTTGAATTTTAATCCAAACGTGACTATGACAATGACTGCGACTAAGCCCCGTTTTGGTAAACCAATTTTCTGACTCCAGCTGTTTAAAGTCTAGGACTTGGCTGAATCCCGAGTTCGGAAACCGGCCCTAGTAGTTTATTATCTGCATGGGCAAATGCCTGTGTATAAACAAGAGTTGCGTACTCAGATTTTAATGAGAGAGGAAGGAAACAATTTTGATGCATTCAGAGACTTATCGAGAGTATTACTACTAGTATTTAGTGAATCATTGGACGGATCGACGGCTCAAAAATAAGATTATTGGTGAAGTGGTGCATACAGATCATAAGAAGGCAGATTGTCACACACAGGTTCATCGATCAAGGTGGATATTGTGATTTATTGTTATAATGTTTTCTGCATTGTCCACTCCCAGATATAATAGTAATTTATTCAATTTCAATTCAAATGAGGATTTTAAGACGTTATGGATTACAATTTGATATGTGGGAAGTGAAGATCCAATTCACTATATAGGACATGTAAATGTTGGATTCATTTTAAAAACAACAAAATGTAAATCAAAATATCAAATAGATTGGAACAAACTAAAAATGAATGGGAATAAACGAATAGCTACGAAGTAACGTAGTGAACTTTATTCTTTATTCATAAAGTATGTACATCATAGAAATTACCAGCATTTTTCATCTAAATTATGAAGATTTATTATTGAATCATAATAAAATATATTTTTTGACTAAAAAAATATATCTGAGATGGAGTTGATCATTATTGACAAGAATCAACAATAAATATGACATTAAGGCCCTGTTGCATAAGAAAATACAAGCTAATATTTTAGTAATTTCCTATACTAATAACCAGATAACTACTAATATTATTGGTATTTTCTCATGCAATAGACCAATATTCTATCTAATGTAGAAGACGGTGGCAACGCTGAAGTCCTACTATTCCCACTGAATTAATAAGCGAATCTCACTATAAAGAAACTGTGTTTCTATAGAGAGGTCCGTCCACGTTATAATGGCAGTATTTGATTAACATTTTCCTTGTCTATCATTCGACAAAGCAGATAGCGCTAACCTTTTCCAGCTCCACAAGTTTGCCAGATGGTTTTTATCAATTTAAATAATATAATTAACAAAATATTTCATATAAATGAGAAAAGGTATCCTTTTATTAGTAATAATATAATTAATTAATTAATAATATAATTAACAAAATATTTCATGTTTCAAATGAGAAAAGGTATTCTCTATATTAGTTAATCCTCAGTGGGAAGGCAGAGAATCGTCAACGCTGTTTTTCACTGCCATTATAGCGTGAAACCCACTTTAGGGAAAGTGGTTCTAGAAAAGGTGATTATTAGTTTGCCTACCTGGAGGTGTGTGCGTGGCCCTGATGGGAGCTGTGGTAGTTGCACTCGAGGGCTGATCGGAAGGAGTGCATGGAAACGAGGGTTGCGCAGGAGGAGGCGGGGGAGAGCACCGGCACTCCCACCAGGGTGTCAGAGTCTGAGTCCGGTGTACAGGCTGCCGTCACCAGGTTCTCCGTTCCCGATATGCTTCCTGCAATCACATATATTGATCATTAATATATTGATTTTATAATAAACATGCTAAATTGAGCTTGGATATCTATTAACTTCTCTGAAATTAGTATAGCTACATCTATATAATATAGTTTTTTAAAGTTAATTTCTAAAACAGTTTTAAAACTTTCAAACCCACTGGGAAAATATAGAAAATATTCATTTCCAGAAGTTATTCATTGGTATCATCATAAGAAATATTCTAGAAATATCACATTTATCCTGAAAGTAGACCAGTCATGAAAAACATTAACAACAAGTGAAATTTTGATTGATTACAAGGAACTGTGTTAGAACTGTGTACTTTAGATATTTATCGTACTTTTCTGAAAGTTGTGTGATTCTGAATGATTGGATGAATCAATAAGTTCGTTGAATGTATACCGTTTTCAACTCTAACTTTTAGGCCGATGTTTACGTTTAATTTATTTTTGTACAAGCAGATGCTGTGTCAACATCTCTGTAGATACATTTTATTTATTCTTTGTGATATATTTGAATTTGAATGAATTATTTATAAGTTATGATCACAGTGCTGTTATATACTGTAGAGTTGTATCTGTTTGCTGATGACACAGCACTAGTGTCTACTGGGAGCACTTGGGAGGAGGCCTACATGAGTGCTTCAATTGATTTGTCAAAAATAAAGAACTGGTTTGATCACAATAGCCTTACAGTAAATGTGGAAAAAACGAAGTTTATGCCAATAGTTACAAGAAATCAAGCTGATCCAGGCTCTCTAATACTAACGATGCATTCTTGTAATAATCCCAGGTCTGCTGGATGTAATTGTAGTATGATTGAGCGCGTTGATCATTACAGATACCTGGGCGTTGTCTTGGATTCCAAGATGAGTTGGGTACAACATGTCCAGTGTGCTAAGAATAGGCTCAGAAAGCTGCTTCACGCATTTTCAGAGCTTAGTAATGTTCTGAGTGTGGATCAGTGCAAAGTAGTTTACTTTGCCTATGTCCAATCTATAATACTATATGGAATTTTAGCTTGGGGAGGGGCTTCCTCCTCAGTCATTGAGCCTCTCGCAGTCACCCAAAGATCAATTATAAAAACAATTTTAAAGAGAGACTTTAGATACCCAACAATACAATTGTTTATCGAATTTCCCGTACTGAATGTTAGACAACTTTTTATTGAATCCTTGTTGATCCACATCAAAAAATACAAAACTGAACTTCTGGGAGAAACAGTTAACCATAGCTACTCAACTCGCCACAGATCCAATTACAGCTTTGAGATACCTCAGCTGACTCACGGCTCTGAATTGACAAATCCTTCATACCTGGCCCATATCTTGTACAGAAATGTGCCAGGGGTGATTAGGGAAGCAGAGGCATTTAGTTTGGTAGTGTTTAGGAAGAGGGTGGACAGGTGGCTGTACCAGATTGGTTGGGAAGCTTCAGAAGAACTACTCCAATCTCGTTATGCTTGGTAACCAACACGACTTCAAGGTTTCCAGACAATTGATTGGTATTTATTTTATCATTGATATAACCGATTTGACTGTTTTGCCTTTCTGGTTTATGCTTTTTTTTCATTCTCTCTTCTGAGAATTTCTGGAATCCCTGCCACTGCGGTCTTCAAAAAATATTGTTTTTCTTCTTTATTTATTCTTTTAATCAATCAAGGTATTAAGTATACTTATTCCTACATACATATTCCTACATACTCATTTTTAAATATACATCAGCACAATATATTATCTATTTTATAATCAGAATATTAATAATACATCCATAATATAAGTGTATTCTCTATTATTTACTTCTATGAGCAGATTAAGCTTATTATGTATAAAGTGGAACTCCCCCCCAACACACAGATGGATAGTCTAGTAGGGGGATTCCAAAATATGTTGTATATTGTATTTCTTATTCGTGTATTATGTTTTTTGGAAATAAACTGAATTGAGTTTCATCCATTGAATATAGTTGAAAAAAACGGAAAATATCCGGTTTTTTTCTATATAAAACTGATAACTACAGGTTGATTCAAAAGAGCAGAACGCCATAAATCTTATACAAATACAACGGATCGGGATGTTCCAGAAAATTATTATTATTAAAAATTGGAAGAATAATAGCTACTGTCATCTGAGCTCGATTATCATCTTAATTTAGGTAAGAGAAATGAAAGAATTTTGAAGAGCATAGATTCTGGTCATTTATGTTATGAATCTACGGTTATGAACAATTTCACAGTTTTACTGTGTTTAGTGAGAGATACATTACTTTGTGCACACTATGTATGCTGTGTTACTTTGCTGATAAGCTCAAAGGACTCACCTGCTTCAAATGCATCATAGAACTCTTCATCAGTCATATCATAGAAGCGAGGGCTCTGCAAGTACACTGGAAAAAGATACATTGTTTTATTTACAACAATTAACACAAATAATGGAATAGCAATAAGTATGATAAATCACAATAAAGCTGAGTAATGATAAATACGTTTGATTGTGATCAGGGCCATGCCCTATGTATAAATAGAGTTGCGTGTGCACATTCAACAATAGCACCATGATAAAATAAAAATAACAGCAAAATCAACAATAAACAAAAATATCAACATTGATAACATGAAAACACAATACTTGATGAAACTCGAATAGCTAAATCCTCAATTTTAGAATTTTTAAACCAAAAAATCTGGTGTGGCGCACTCACACAACTTTCCTTGCCGTTATGAAAATTGATCACCTGTCGCTAGTGTTCACGCACATCTCAAGTCTACACTATTCTAAGATCTGAGCCAGCTGGTGACAGCAAAATAACGCTGGAGACACACCAGGTGTGCTATCTCTTCATAGTGAATGATTTAATAGAACCAACGGTTGCCAACATTTTGCAATTGAATAATCACATTTTCTCAAATTTCGAACTTATTTTCAATTTTAGGTGAAAATGTTACTGAACATTAATTGTAGAGATTTTCATGCTCAATCTTTTCCACTTGAAATTTTTTGTTTAAATTGTATCTGAAGCCAGATAATTGGGAATCTAAAATCAATCTTTGCATAGATGGGGCGGAGCCGTTCGTTGGAGCCATTTTCGAGAAAATCTTGAAAACCCCTGTTTTTGACAACATTTTTGCCATTTTAGCCCCTATCTTGAATATACATTTGATCGTTATTGTTCGTGTCGGATCCTTATACTGTAGTGTAATTATATTTGTAACCTTAAGGTCCAAATTTCAAGTCATTTAGTTAATTGGGAGATGAGATATCGTGTACAGAGACGCACATACACTCATACACACACACATACACATACTGACCAATACCCAAAAACCACTTTTTTGGACTCAGGGGACATTGAAACGTATAGAAATTTAGAAATTTGGGTACCTTATTTTTTTCGGAAATCAATACTTTCCTTACCTATGGTAATAGGGCAAGGAATGTAGAACCAAGAATTGGTAAGCTGGAACTAGGTTGATCCACAAGGATACCACTCTATAAGACAATGGTATGAGCATAAAATATTTTAATTTTTTACTTTTCAAAAAAATTACTATAAACTAGTGTTTCTGTGAACAGTAGACCTCGCGCTCAGTAAGTTACATTGACCTGTTGTTATGTTTTCTCAAAAATTAATAAATAATTTATCAATTTAAAATGTCTAGAAAAATCCTAAATAAACAGAGCTTTTTGTTCTATCGTACCGTGACGTGTCGTCCCGGAATGTGAGTGTGAGCGCTGTTATCAGGTCTGGCTGCAACTGTCTACAAAATTAATGGAAAAATTCAAGATGTTCGATGTTTTTGAACGGGTAGTATTATAGTCCACTAGACAGCTGATTTATGATGAATAATTCTATAGTCTGATTTTTACTCTTATATTGGCGTATGAAGGAGGCTCCTTTTTCCTTTTATATTATCCTTGAAATGCAAAATTTCCAAAAACCTTGTATATACGTCGACGCGCAATTTGAAAAGGAACATACCTGTCGAATTTCAAGAAAATCTATCACCGCGTTTCGCCGTAAATGCGCAACATATAAACATATAAACATTTAAACATTAAGAGAAATGCCAAACCGTCGACTTGAATCTTAGACCTCACTTCGCTCGGTCAATTAACCAGATTGACAATCACACACAACAATTGTGTATCAGTTAATTTATTATATAATATTGATAAACAATCACCAGTTGTCATCAACTGGTTGTTTGTTAACAAATACTCACAGCTGACAGAGCTGTTGTGCCTTGACATTTGCGGTGAATTGGATAGATGGGATGCCATTGACTGTTCAAGGTCATGGTGCTCTTTGGCGAGAACACTGAGCGCCTCTTCAAGAACGCGACATTTCTCTTGTTCCTGTTTCAGCTGGAGTATTCTTACCTGGAAGCAGACAAATCATCATCAATTTAGAATTTTAGCTAATGCAAACATCAAATTCCTAAAAAATAAAAGTGACTTGAGCAGATGTTGAGAATATGAGTTTTACTTAATCATAAAATAATTATGTTTTCAATGGCATTTCCAAAAAATCATCTAATAAATATCATGCAAGGTATAAAACATAAACCAATAATAACATAGGGACTATTATGTCGAAGTCAATATTGTATATTACTGTAATCGAATACAGTAAAATATAATGTTTCAACGCGGTCTATGTGGTATCTATGGTGTTTATATTTATCCATTATTCATGTTTATTCATAATAATGTACTTCTGTTGCATTTTGAACCTCGCATTATTGTATTGAAACTTCACATTTGATTTGGAAATGGAGAGTCAGATTACAAGTTTTCAAGTTTTATTGTCGTATTTAGAAAGATTTGATGAAGCTGGAAAGAATTGATGTCATAAATTTCATGGGAATCTATTTATTCATCTCATTTATAAATTCAATTACAAATCATTTAGCAATGACTGAGATAGAGCATCAGAGCTAGACGAAAACTGCTCTGCTCCAAAATTTTATAAACAGTAATTTCACAGGTTTATCAGTAGACTTTTTCAAAAATGCTATTCTTGCGTTCACAGGACAAATAATTTTAAATGTTCTCTTATCAATAAATGTCCAGTGCCACAGAATTTTTTGAACCCAAGTTTCAGTAGAGATTCCCATCATATAAACAAAATAATTTTATTGGTCACTTTCAGAAGCACAAGATCTATTTAATAAATATGTAATGGAGGAAGAAATAGATGGTTTACAACTTACTTACATCTTCCTGTTGCTGAATAAGTGTATAGCAATGGCTGAGGGCGGACAGCATATTGTTGGCAGTGTCCTGTAGCTCATCAAATTTCTGAAAATAACCAAATCAGTGAATGCTCATGTTGAGAGACCATTTGCTAAAGAGCAATATATATTGAACAGCAAATCTTATAAACATTATTTTCCTCCACCTTCTGTCTAAAGTGCTAACATTACTCCCTGGAACATTATACTAAAGTGTAACTTTTTCGCTCTCGAGAGGAAAAAAACAGGAAAACTCCCTAGAGCGTAACAGTAATCCATTTAAATAACATGGGAAGCATCTCTATTTTAAAAACGTACATTTGAAATAGGTTAGAAGGTCTAAGCTCAGATGAGGAAGCATATAGAGTAGTCATTAAACCAACTAAATTCAATAACTCAACCATTTGATCAATATATGAAATTTATGTTTGTATGCTAAAATTATTAAAAACTTCATATCACTATACTAAAAAAATGTATACATTTTTTTATTCCATGTTATTCAAAATACCAGCCAACGAATATTCCTCATTAACTAATCAAATTTGAAACGGGAACTTCATCATAGCTGTAGTTGTGGCGGCCATTGTTGTTACAACTTTTGCTAACAGATAGCGCAGTCGGCGGAGAACTGTGATTACAAGCCAGATGTTTCTGTTAGCTTTTTAAGCTGCGTACACATATTCGCGCTTCCAACCCGGACCGAGCACGCTCCTCCCTCGTACCGCCCTCGTACCACCATCGAACCACAGTCGCTCCGCCCACGGACCCATCATGAACGTTACTGAAGATGTTAGATCTTCTCGCGTTCCCCGGTCGAACCACTGTTGCTCGCCGGTCGACCATCAATCGCTCTGCTGGAGTGACGTTCGGTTGCGGAGCAGAGCGAAAGTCTGTACGCACCTTTAGATTATGTTGTAACACATTGTTTGGTCACGTACGTTTTTAAAACTTATTTTATTTGCAGTTTTTATAAAAATGTAGGTGGAGGAAAAATGTTGTGTATATCACGAGTGAAAAATGTTTTTTCTCCCTCAGGAAAATTGTTGCCCTCGGCTTTGCCTCCGGCTTCAAACTTTTCACTCGGGGAGAAAAAACAGTACTTTTCACTCTAGATATACAAATAACTATAACTATTCTTTCTTAGATTATCCATTCACATTATCATAGCCTACATGTTAGTATTTTTATCTTTATTTCTTCTCAACAGAATTTACTTACAATTTATTAGTAGGTAGCCAATTGAATCAATATTGTTTATAAATAATTTCAATAAAGTATTTTATGCAAGATTCTCAACCAATGAGAAGTCTCTTGATGTAATTCTATTTTCTGAAAGTAAACAGAATTCTCAGAACGGAAACTTTTTCTCACCTTGATCACATGAAGTGGAAGGTCTGAGTTTACGAACTGTAGATCTGATGACGTAGTTATCTCGTTCAGTTTTGTTTCTAGCAATTGATATCTTGCTGATGCAGTTTGTAGGGAATCCTGTAATTTATAACATAATTATTCAATACTAATATTGATGTTTATGAAACCATAATAGATTCATTCCATTCACATAGATTGATCAAACTTTCCTGGAATAGACCTACCGTACCAGTAATGTTAAAATATTTATAATTTATTTATAATTTTTACAAAGTAGCACTGATTGGGAGAGAAAAACTAAGGATACTCCTTGTACTATTTCTCTCCTAAATTTAGATAACATTTTAAATGTCCGAAATAGGGTTATGGTTTCACTTTCCTAAAATTTAGTTCGTTAAGACAAGTACTTTGCATTGCGGAGTGGCATTATGCATAATAACCATCCAATTGACAACAGTTAAACACCGGGTGGTTGATATCTCCATTTATCAATTACATGTTCAATGATGAAACTAATTTGGCCCGCAATCATGCATTACACTCTTGGTATATCCTGTGATTTAGTGAATTCTTTGAGTGGCCATAGACGAGTCGATTAGATGCTGGCTTCATAATCCAGAGACCCGCGTTCGAATCCCAGCCCAGGCAAGATATTTTTCTCAGGCCACTCCACTACCTCCGTAAACAGTGTACGTTCTGTGTACAGTAAATTGTTCCAGTTCCAATCGTGAATTGTTCCATCACGTGACTAGTGCAAAATGTTCCCATGGAACGCCATTTCAAAATCGTTGGTTCAAGCTTTTGGAGCGCACATATAAAGTTGATTTACACTAAAATGTGTCGTTTACTAGCTGCGTGAATGAAGAAAGGCAGTTTTACAAACCTACCGTCTAGAAAAGTGTAAATTTCTTTTATTCCATTACTCTCAAATTTTCTATCGAGAAAAATTCATTTAATGAATGGTTATCAAACATCATATTGTTGGATATCAGCGCATGCGCAGAGAAGCAAGCAGACTACAATGATCGACCAATGAGAGCTCAGATAGTTGAAACCTGTTGGAACTGTACCAGGTCGGACAATTTACCACACTTCGACTGTGGGGCAGAAAGTTGGAGCTGGAACAGGATTCTGGAACAGAATCTGTCAAAATTCCTCCCATGGAACGTGGAACTTTTTACTTGGTAAATTGTGAATCGGACAATTTACCACATTCCATGTACACAGAACGGGCCCAAAGTCATAGTGCGTTCTGGTGACGTCAGCACAGGTAGGGCACCAATAAAAAAATTGTTGATTTCAGCTGATCTATATCAGCTAGTGTTTTTATTGGTGTAGGAGCCCTACTTGTGCTGGCGTTACCATCAACCACCTGTCTTCTACTATGGCTTTATTTACGGAGGTAGTGGCCACTCCCGTGTTTCGGATGGACACGTTAAACCGTCAGTCCCGCCTGCCCAAAAGCAGTCGTTAGGTGATGTCAGAGGCCCTGAAATTGACTAGTTGCGACCTGAGAACTCTGGCACCAGACCTGATCCAGCCAGGTCACTCCATATTATAATTATAGTGAATTCTTATCTTCGATTCTCAATTTTCCATTCTATTTCAATTGGATTTAAACAGTTATTTTCCAGTAAGAACTCATAGACCAACATAATTCGAGCAAAATTTGTGAATTCATCAATTGGATAAGTATGTTTATGACAAATTTCAATAATATTGCTCGAACAATCATAGTGATGTCTCAGCATCAGCTATTCAAGTCAAGTTTTTCAAGCAATTATCAAAGATAAAATGAGCCAATTCCGAACTCAATGAGAGGAACATAATTTTAAGACAAATCACCTGCATTGAGCCAAGAGGTTTGAGTTCTTCTTCATCATCACTGTCGTCATACTTTCCTTGATTAACGTAATACGAACTGAAGGCAGAATGCTCGTTCAAGGCAGCAATCCATTTCTGAAAACATTATTAATTAGATCACAATCGATCCTTTCTACAAAGTAAATCCTAGATATTTTCAAGACAAATGCTCCAAACTCTCAAACATTAACATTAACTTATAAAGAGATGAGTTAATCCCCTTATCTCTGCGTATAATATACATTTCTGTTCAAATTAAGGCCGGTTGCAGACGAAACACTAACGCATGTGGGATGTGGGACCGACATACCACAGAACAATACGGCTAACACAGAGAGTCTTTCACACCACATTTAAGAAAACGCTCATTAGTGCGATTGTGGTACAGGAGCTAGGGGAAGCGTAGTGCTCAAACCAGTGGTACCACAATCGCAGGAAAATAACCGCTACCACAGCGCGCAACGCCATGTGGAAGTATCCGTGCCATTGTCATGCCTGCCAATGCATTCCATATGCGCTGCGTTTGTGGTACCACAGAAGGAAAATAGTAGCTCCCACATCCCACATGCGATAGTTGTTCGTCTGCAACCGGCCTAAGGCTGAACGTTGAAAGATGGAGTAATAGTGATGTATTACATGTATTGATAAAAGGTTTTAATAAAAGTATTCCACTTTTGAAGAAAATGCACATCTTACTTCAACCTTTATTTTTTCAAAATTTACACATTATATACAATTAAAAAATCTCACTTATTACTCTCTGCTTTAGAGCGTAAGTTCAGCGCTGTCACTACTCTGGTCATGAATTCTTATTCTATTCCAACTGACATTCTTTCCATCATCCCTCATCTCACCAATCACTCAGACTCACTTGAGCATCATAGGATATTATAAAAATAACAAATATGGAGCTGTTATTTGGGATTACTATGAAGAATAGTTTAGATTATTTACTCTATCGCATATCCATACTTTTTCACTATTAAAATTAAACTTGAATTTTAAAAACACTTATGGAGTGAAAATGCATTAATTATTAATTAATGTTTTCATTCATTTATCGATACATTCATCCATCGTTCGTTTATGAATTTATCGATACATTCATCCATCGTTCGTTTATGAATTTATCTATTAAATCAGCAAAATAGGGGATAAGAAACAGTCATTACGGGGGATTAAATTTTTTTATAATGACCTGTCTGTTGACTTCTCCGGTAATATCTTCAGCCTCGATAGGAACACTCAGCCTGTGCACAGTGCCATCGTTGAAGAGTATGTTAAAGGCAGAAGGAGCCACTTCGGCGGGGACGCTTCGTGCACCGTCCAAGTACTTGAAATCCTTTCTCTTCACGCCGGACGTTGCGTCCGCTCTACTGTTGAAATAGGTCAGCACTCCTCGTTCTAAAACCGTCTGTAAATATAAAATTGATTTAAATCTAAATCGAATCAAATCAAATGTTATTCGTCAAAAATATAATTTACAATACATAGTAGCACAGATAGTAGTAATTCATATTCAACAGAAATAACGATCGTTCTAAAACCGTCTGCGAAGATTTAATTGATTGGAATTAAAATCAAATCTAATAAAAGGTTATTCATGAAAATCTAATTCATTTTTAACATATATAATGATATAAAGGAAGTAAAAAGATCATTCTAGAACATTCCAAAAATAGATCATTTTCAATTAATAAATATTATAAAACCTACCAATGTACCAAGAATACATTTTAACGTAGGCCTACCTTGCACCCTACTACTATCAATACATATCTATATATGTGTCGGGGTTTATTAAACAGTGAACAGTAGAACAGTATTGGTAATACAACAGTATCTTTCTGGATTTTCCAGTGTGATTGATTGTAACAATAGCAGTCTATGTCAATTAAAAAAAAGCAGACATTAGGCTTATATACATTCATGTATCATATTCTACAGAGTGTTTCAGAAGTAGTGTCGAACATTTTATGGTATTGTTCCTGGATGACAGGAGACTACAAATGTCGTATTTTAAGTGTCCAAAACTCAGCGGTTATCCTTAAAGCTGCCATTTTGTTGTTTCACTTAGGAATTTTTATCTCAAGAACGAAGTGATGTATTGATCTGAAATTTGGCATGAATATCTATGCTATAAATACCGTACTCAACTTTGAAAATTAAAATAAAAAATTTCGATGTAAATTTCAAAATAGCGGTTATTTTAAATTTTCTATTGCAAATTTCACGAAAACCGTTCACTTTACAGAAAATTTACAAGATACAAAAAAGTTAGCAAATTTTATAAAGATTTCAAGGATACCTCATTTATTGAGATTGGTCAGAGAATAACAGAGAAATGAATTATATTCGTACAGCATGCATGATCATGAACAAACAAGATCATCTGAAAAACATTGTAAAATCAGCTGGATGGCCTTATGGAGCCATACCCAGTTTCAAAGCTTCATCTTGAATACAATTGGAATTGGAAATGTAATATTGATGTTTAAATTGTGAATAGTGGTCATGCATGCAATACGAAAATAATTAATTTCTCTGTTATTCTCCGACCAATCTCAATGAGGTATCCTTGAAATCTTGATAAAATTTCTAACTTTTTAGTCTCTTGTAGATTTCCTACAAGATTTTAAAAATTCAAAATGGCCGCCATTTTGAAAATTTACATCGATTTTTTTTTATTTTATTTTTTAAAGTTAAGTCTTTATAGCAAAGATATTCATGCCAAATTTAAGATCAATACATCATTTCGTTCTTGAAATAAAAATTACTAAGTGAAAAAAACAAAATGGCAGCTATAAGGATAACCGCTGAGTTTTGGACACTTAAAATACGTCATTATTTGTAGTCTCCTATCATCCAGGAACAATACCCTGAAATGTTGGACACTACTTCTGAAACACTCTGTATAATCACAAGCCATATGATAGCGTATAATCTATTATAAAAGCGAAGTGGCACTCTCTCACTGACTCACTCACTCACTCGCAGAACTAAAAATCTATCGGACCAAAAACGTTCAAATTTGGTAGGTATGTTCAGTTGGCCCTTTAGAGGCGCACTAAGAACGGATTTGGAAAAATGTCCAAAGATACGCCCAAAATCTGCGTTTTTCCAGCTTTATCGAGAACAAATGAACAGAAAATGTTCAAATTTAGTACAGAAGCTGAGCTAGGGTGTAATAATGTTGTGTTACAGGGAATTTGCAATAACGTCAAAGATACGCCCAAAATTAGCGTATTTCCAGCGTTTTTTTTTTTTTTTTTTTTTTTTGCTTTTTCTCAAATTTATCGAGAACAAATGAACAGAAATTGTTCAAATTTAGTACAGAAGCTGAGCTAGGGTGTAATAATGTTTGTTAGAAGCAATTTGAAATAACGCCAAAGATACGCCCAAAATATGCGTTTTCCAGCGTTTTTTGCGCTTTCTCAGCTTTATCAAGAACAAATGAACAGAAAATGTTCAAATTTACTAAAGAAGCTCAGCTGGGGTGTAATAATGTTGGGTTAGAAGAAATTTGAAATAACGCCAAAGATACGCCCAAAATTAGCAGGTTTTTTTGAGTTTTCTCATTTCTTTCATCAAGTAATAAGACAGAAAATGTTCAAATTTGGTACAGAAGTTCAGCTAGGGTCTAAACATTTTGTGATGAGGTGACTTTAATGTACTTTGACTTTCTGATGGAATGAAGCATGCTCAAATGAAAAATGATCTCATTTTTGGACGATTCAGTCGGGGGTCCAGGGGGCGGAGCCACCTGGCGAGACGGATATGGCGAGCGAAGCGAGCCTGACGGCTAGTAGATATTAAATTCTCAAGTAAACCTCCAATAACATTGAATCAATCACCTCCAGATAGAAAAGATATGTTGACAAACTAAATGGTTCAACAGTGATTTTATGAATTGGATTGTATACGAGGGGACAACACCATTATACAATGGACACTTCAATCTTGTGATTGAAATTCTTCTCGGGTTGATAATTCTTTCGCTCCTTTTTATCATTGTATTATGTTTTATTTATTATTTTGTATATAAGGGAATTTGTTGATATGTAAACTCCTATTTTCTGGACTAGTATATTAATAAAAATTCAGGGGAGGAACAGTATTGGGCTGTGCATTTGGTCCTCACCCAATGCTTTCAATCAATAATTATGTTCATTGGATCAATAAATGAATGAAATATTAAATAACTATCCATACTTGCGATGTGGAATACCGTGAGGTGAGACAGATCCTTACATATATGTAAGTTTTGTTGACTTTTAAAACTATCCATATAAAAGATCCTCACATATCTGGAAGTTATATTCACTTGTGAAACTATCCATATATATCCAAGTACTGAATATTGGTTGTACTTTTGATATTTTATCGAAGATGTGTCGAGCTCATTGAACTGTTGATTTTCACAGAATAAACAGCTCAGTTGAGTAATTATAATCGGTTGAATAATAAATATCAGTTGATTTGGAGTAGCTCGGTTTCTTGGGGCTTAAAGTGAGAACTGTATGTGGAACCACATTCATACCCAAACTGGTTTCCATCCTAGGAACCGCGACCTCTTGAGGAGTTGGCCTTCGAATCTGGTGGCGGTCTTCTGCAGATGTCGCACAGGCTGCACGGCCAACACCTGCTCCATTTGCGAATCTCGAGCCAATTGTTGTGCGGTTTGCCCTGTGTCACACGATTCACAAGATTTTCACATCACAAAGCGGCAAAATTTCCTCCACATATTTAGACAGAATATAAATAAAAATATTAATCCGAGTACCATTATAAATTATTTTGTCACTACATTTTTCGGCTACTAATGCCGAGAAGACTTGAAAATGACATTAGTAGCCGAAACATGTAGTGTCAAAATAATTTATAAGGGTACTCGGATTAATATTTTTATTTATATTAGAAGTAGCCATAAAGAAAAAAGACATTAAAATGGCGTATCAACCAAACATAATTAGACTGAATATTATTTTGTAGCATGTATCCAAAAAGCATTGGGATATCCTAATAAAAATGATCTAATTAACTACTTTCATAGGGCTACTTCAATTTTTAATTAAAGAAAATTTGCAGTAATAAATGTCAAAACTAGTCGTTTTTAATTAAAATAGGCCTATATTGAAATGATATATAATTTTCTACAATAAGTAAAAATTATATGTATTTTGATAAAGAGCATGTGAAAACCATGTTTTTTCCATGGGAATAGTATTAATCAATCTCACAGTAATAGGTGTGTGATGTAATAGATATGTGGAACATTACAGAGGTAGAGCTCGAATACTTGGTGATAAAATACCGACATGGACGTTGGAAAAGTTCATTTTGCAATCTTTTAAGATAGGCCGGGTTTCAATACAACAAAATTTAAAGAATTTATTGGTTATACTTTTGAAGAACTTTTGTTGAAGAAGCTCTATGAGGATAATTGATGAAAAAGTGAAATATTGAGGAAGTAAATTGAGTAAAACAGTACATAGTGTAATTATTAATGAAGTACAAGTTAACAAAGTTTTCGTGCGTCATATGGAGGCCGTAAGTAATTGTTTTCTGACCAGGCCGGTAAATTTTTTACGGCCCTAGGGCTGTAAAATAACCTTGAAGTCGCCAGCTGATTCTGATTTGATGTGAACGTGTTTACAAAATAGTTTATGAAACGGAATCAGTTTATGCTTCTAGAATTGAATAAAGTATTTTGCAATAAGATACTATCATTTTATTTGGATGAATGGAATACAAATAATATATTACAAACTATTCAAATTCAATTTTCAGAGTATAATAGAATCCGACCTCTGACCTCATAGTACTGCTACTGCGTTTGAGGAAAACATAGTACAGAGGAAAACTTAATTGTGGGGATAAACTGTACGTGGATTAAGCGTTATATCGTTGGACACATAATTTATGTATCAATTACGTTACAGAACAGTATATTGTTATAACTCACCTCTGAAGTTTTTAATTGTAGTGTCGATACCATTTTGTAGGAGTAAGATAGCTGCTTCCTTGTGACCTCGGTAGGCAGCACAATGAAGGCAAGAGTTTCCTTGATTATCAACGCAATTTATGCTGGGAGCGCGTTCATCTTTTAGCTGCAATTGAGAAAGGAATTTATTAGAAATAGGAGCAGAACCCCATTACATCTGCTTATCTTTTGATAAATTTAGCGAAATATGTATTCCGTCGAGTTATCGATCAGACTGTGCAATATAAGCAGTCTATGCATATAATTCAATGAGAAAAAACCTGGTATACAAAAATACAACTTTTAATGAAAATTCATCGCCCCTAACTGATTCACTACGTAAAATTGATTTAATTCAGCAAACCACACAGTAAATCACTTCCATGAGGTGATTCAGTTATATTTATAATTCTAATCTCTGGCATTTTCATCATATCAAACAGTGAAATTCTGAGCTTAATGAATACAGACCTGATTGATTCTAGAATTCGATATTTATTCGGGAAGAAGTGTCACTATTTACTGATGGACTTTGTAAAAATTGAAATCACTTATTGAAATTACGCTAAATTCATGAAATTCCATAATTAAAGCGATAACAACCATAATATTAGTGTTGTATCTTGATTAATGAGTTTCTTTTACAAAGTCTCCTCCTTTGACATATTGATAGAAATTCTCAAGCGTAATGAGTAATAAACTCTTTTGGATGCAAATCATTGACATTATTATTATTAATTGTGATAAGTATTATTTATGAATTAAAATAATTTTGCAAAACTAATTCAACTTAAAATTTAGGAAAATTTTTATGCAATTTGCTCCAAAACATCTGGTTGTGTTCCTAGAGGTGCAGGTTTTATTTTTTTCCATGAGAAGTATTATTTCAATTGGATAAAAAGACTGAAATTATGTGAAAAATCATATTCAGAAATATTATCATTCTCGTAATTTTTCCAGCATTGAAAATAGTTTATTTTCGAAACATCAGTTGAGAAAGCAATGAGCTGTTCAGAGCCACTACGACATTATGAGGACAGCGACAATTCAACTATCATTCAACGACTGCATTTCACCCGCTCCTGTCGCCGTCATTTTCAAGGTACAAAATAGAGAACAAGAACGTTGGTTTTATTTATTTTTATTTCCAAACATAAATATTCTTTTACAACGTGAGGTATAATGTTTTATAGAAATATAAGATCGGTCATACGTTTTAAAAAGTATAAATTTAAATCTTAAAATGCATAGTTCATAGATAAAATATTACAGTTTGGTCAATTCACATTGATTATACATTTTCTAGGTGAATCTGATCAAACTCTTAAATTCAATATCCACTAAGATAAAAGTTGCAATTAAGTAAAATGGATATATATTACTGTACCTAAAACTATTATGATCCTTAATTGTACCGGCATGGATAAGTGAATAAATGTATACAACAAAGAGCTTTAGCTTGTTAGAATTGAATGTTTAATCAATTGGGTCGATTGAATAAAAACTAGAATCTAGTGACTGGAGCTTGTCATAGCTCTAGCTATACAGATAAGAGTATACAGATGACTCAAACTTGCTGACTCAAAATTGACAATTGCTAGCTTTTATTCAATCTACCTAATAGGTATTCTGTACTTTCTAAAAAAT
Source organism: Nilaparvata lugens (assembly GCF_014356525.2). Classification (NCBI taxonomy): domain Eukaryota; kingdom Metazoa; phylum Arthropoda; class Insecta; order Hemiptera; family Delphacidae; genus Nilaparvata; species Nilaparvata lugens. Next base: position 83,186,024 of record NC_052504.1, read on the forward strand.
TATAAATGAATTCACATTAGAAAAATGCTTTGAATTTCAATTTTTACGTGCATACAAAAAGCTCTAAATAAAAAAGTGAACACTGTATTTTCTTATAAGTTGTAACAAAACCTCATTCATTCAGCTCACACCACCATATCAATCTTTCAAAACAATCTATAATATACCACACAATATAGTATAAATATTGCATTGTATGAAACAATATTTCAATGATAGTGGACAGAATATAGTGCAAACATTTCATTACATAGTACAATATTTCAACAATATTAAACAGATTTATACATAAAAAAATGCGAAAAGCTATTACATAATAAAGGATTATATCATCTGTGTTGAAAGTGTAGGTACGAATTTCTTGATAGAAAATATTGTTCCTGAAATCAATTTCAAAAAAACTAGCATTGTATGAATAACTTTGGTTGACATATTCTTTGTATAGCAATTCCATGGATATAACTTTATATTGGGTATCGTTGCATGATGGCAAACAATCGCAATAATTACTGAAGTCGTGGTATATTATTTTGACAACATTCATAGCACAGGATTTGTTTGTAGTCGGGCAAATGTGTGTCGTTTCAGTATGCGGCATGTAGTACAGAACACAGCCACACAGTTGCAAAGCTTTTTTCGTGGCACATTCCAGTAAACAATTATATCGTGTGTAATATTGGAAGAAATCCAACCCTTTTTCGGTCGTGGTGTAGCATTGATGACGATAATTATTGGGCGATATCGTATGCATTATCGAATCTAACTTATCGTAGAGAATTTTTTGTTCGGGATCTACAGCTATCCGTAAATGTTGAAAATTCTTGGAGTGATACCATCGCATGTAGGGGCTTGGAACATCCCAAGAATTATGAATTGCAAACTTGAAGTTTTCTGTTACATCGCCAACAATATTAATAATTTCGAGGCCTATAGGTGGATATTCTATCATGAGTGGGTAATTTCTATTAGGCCTATCATAATCTTTCATCAACACCATCAACGAAGGAACCCCATAGATTTCATCATTGTTCAATTGATAATTATTTTTATCTGGATGAAAAATGTAATGCATTGTATTGTTTTTGTAAATTTTGGAGGGTGGAAACATGTTGCAAGTTGTGCAGAGTCCTTCGAAAGTGAAGGTATAGTAACAGAGTGTATCGAAATTAAAATTGCCTCTGAAAACATTCTTCTCATGCACCAAGTCAAATAAAAGGTCAATGAAGGTTGAATCAGATATTTTAAATTTTTCACCATTTGTACCATTTTGTGTAAAACTAATGTTGTATTTCTGATTGAAAATTTCTGCAGTCAAGCCTAGAATATCAGCTACTTTGTACAGAGAATCCACTTTATCGGGAGTATTTAAATAATCAAGTTCAATCTTTTCCCATGCAACCGATATTGGACTACAAAATGTTACGGCGGGCGCTGGTAGAATGGATATATGTTTTTCAAATATTTCTATTGTAATTGGTGTTTCTTTCCAAAAATCCAATAGCACTTCACAATAAATTGATAATGAAATGATACAGCCGCATAAAACTAGACCCCAGAAGAAACGCACAACCCAATTATTATTCGGGTCGATTATGTATTTCAGTCCATGGAGTGATGCATTTTTCAGCATTTCCTTCACAAGCGGTTTGATCTTCTTCCTTCGTCCTCTATTTTTGCGAACAGAACCGACCTTCATTGTTGAACCACTAACATATTCAGCTTCCATTGGGTAAGAAAACTGTTCACTCAACTAATGAATAGATGCAACTAGAAACAAGTTATCTGATCATCTGAAAATGTACGCGGAACGTAATTTATTTGAAAGCTTATTTCTCATTTCTTGCATTTATAGGCATGCAAAAATTCTACCCTTGGGGAGTCTCATTTGATTATGGTTCTCCATGCAATGTATCATAAATTAAACTAATTAAATTAAATCAATTTAAATTGTCATCATTAAATTACGGCGATAACTCAACACCCATAGGATTCCAAATGGATTCGTAATTCGATCCTGGAGCTCTGACTTACATGAATTTCAAAAATAATTATGAAATATGTTGATGAAACCATTCTTTTATCACAGCCTAAATGAACTGATAACTCCTGATAATTCACCTGTTAGCTTATTTCTAGCATTTAGAAATGCTACACGCAGTAAATAAAATTTCAAAAATCAGTCATAAAGCCCAAGCCACAAGACGTTTGTTTTCAGTCGGCACGACAGAAAAGGAGGCTCTCCAATTGGTTGGACAGGAAGCTCACTCGATACGCCAAGCCAATCATCCAAACGAAGATCTTTCTGTTCTGACATGCACGTGTGGCTTGTAGTCCAGTCAAGGAAGGGTTATAGAGGGAAAAGTTTGGAAGACGATTTCTGACCCCGCAGTTCTGTTTAGAAGGTAATCATACCAAAATTCCCAACCCCTACCCCCTGTGCTAAGGGTGTGGGGGTGGTTCAAAGGTACCATTTTTTAGTTCCTCACATACAGCTTGAAAACTATGCATCTTACATACATGACTGTTCTATAGAGATTGTTCTATTCATACTGTTCTATACAGACCAGAGAAGAGACTGCTGATCTGGATGGCTCGTTGGAGTAAGTGATAACGCGCCGGTCAAATAATCAAGAGAACCCGAGTTCGAATCTCGCCCGGGGCAAAAGTTTTTGACTACAGCACAATCACATAGATAAGGTCGCCTCGTCTTTCGAAGCAGACGATAAGCCGTTGGTCCCAACTACCTAAAAAGTAGTTGCCATCTCTCATCAGTATCCCTCTCACTCAACGCACAAGCCTAAGAGCCAAAGTGAGCATCATCCTCGGTATTATTATTATACAAAATTGAAGCTTGCATTATTTCCTACAATATTCATAGAACAACTTGTTCTATACATTCTATAGTTTTTGAGATATCCGCTCTTGAAGGTGTGACACTCTTGGAAAAAACTCGTTCGCCTCCATTTTTTTTTTGCTATTTTAGTCCTTATAGCATTTTAATGTGTAAAAGTGTGAAATTATTCATAAAATTTGAGATAATTCAATGCTTTATAAGCTCATGTTCAGCATTGATTTTTTCATCGATTTTTAAGAAGGTATAAGAGCAAAAATATCAAAAAATTGAGGCAAACGTGTTTTTTACAAAACTGTCACACCTTCAAGAACGGATACCTCAAAAACTATAAAAATATATAGAGAAAGTTGTTTGTTGAATATTGTGGGACATAATGTAAGCTTAAATTTTTTATAGAATAGTCATGACTGCAAGACGCATAGTTTTCGAGTTATATGCGAGAAATCAAAATAATACATAACCTATTTTCTGGACTATTTTGATGAATCAAAATTCGGGGGAAGGAACAGTTCTGGGCCGTGCCTGTTGATCCCCCATCAAAATTATTTAAAAAATAATATTGTGTATCATTAAATCAATGAAAGAATATATAAGAACATTTAAACCACCCCAACCCCCTTTGCAGAGGGGTGAGGATGAGGTCTTTTGGTATGATTACCTCCTTACTAACCTAAATAGAACTGCTGGGTCAAAAAGTGGTCTTCCTAAATTCTCCTCTATAATCCTTCGTTAACTGGACTAATATTCATCTTGTTACACTTTGTTTTTATGCTTTTTTTATAATTTATTACATAAATATTAGGTTGCTGGTTGTAAAATCTGACAAAGCATTTATTGGAACGGTTCCACTTGTTACTCGTTCCGCTACTACGTAGACATCATGTCGTCATTTTGTCCGTCCCGCTGACCAGTGACGTCACAGTCGCGGTTCTTTGCCACTGCTCTAGTCAAGTTGGTTTTCTATACTATTATTCATATTTTTTCGTCGGATTGTTTGCCGTTGCAATTTTAATATTTGTACTATTCGATTTTTTGGAATTTATTTTGTCTTTAGGCATCTTACTTTCTAGATATTTGTTACTTTTTCACCATATGTTTGTAAACGTGTTGCTTATGTTTCAAACACATCCGGCATCTTCCTTCTTTCTACGAGCATTGTAGCGTCTTTTTGTCTTTTGCAATGGTTCTTAGTCAAGAGCGCATTTACGCTTTTGGTCTAAACCTTTTATCCATTTTCATCGGACCTACGAAACGTTTTTAAAGGTGAATTATTCTTCGAATTAATTCGTTTGTTCTATTCTTCAATTGTGATTCAATTATTCATCGATTGCTTCGCATATTACTCTGATAAACTTTATCAAAATTGCAACCTCGTGTGGGCGTTTTTCGCTATTCATCGGATCTACGGAACGTTTTTAAAAGTGAATTATTCTTTCAAATTAATTCATTTATTCTATTCTTCAATTGTGATCCAATTATTCATCGATTGCTTCGCATATTTGCTCTGATAAACTTTGCTAAGTTCACAACCTCGTGTGGGCGTTCATCGCTATTTATTTGATCTACAGAATGTTTTTAAAGTGTGAATTATTCTACAAATTAATTCATTTATTCTATTCTTCAATTGTGATTCAATTATTCATCGGTTGCTTCGCATATTACTCTGATAAACTTTGTCAAAAATTGCAACCTCGTGTGGGCTTCAATTGCCATTCTTCTACAATTGGCTTCACCTCGTGTAACTCAAACTTTCAAGTTCATCATCTCTACCATTTGGAAATCATTCTAAAAATTCCACAACTTGAAAGTCGGATTATTCATTTGGGATTCTACATGCTCCTGTCTACATTTCCACTGGGGGATTGGCCTGCTGTGGTGGACGCTTCCATTCTTGTCATCGCATGGCCAGATCACATCGTCGCTTGCTGATGTCCTGTTCCTTTGGGTATTGCGGACTCATTGCCTGTCTGCCTGGCTGCATCTCCTCTTCAAAATTTTATTCAGGTTACGTAAATCGTTCTATTCAATTTTCATTTACGTATGTATCATAATTGTTTTATTAATGTCTATCTTGACATTCAAATCACTAAGGCCACCGACGCCTATTAATTCATTGGATTTGACAGCAACCCTTGGCTTTACAAGCGATTCACTGAGGCCACTGACGCCTATTAATTCATTGGATTTGACAGCTACCCTTGGCTTTACTAGTGATTCACTAAGGCCACCGACGCCTATTAATTCATTGTATTTAACAGCTACCCTTGGCTTTACAAGTGATTTTCTGAGGCCACTGACGCCTATATAATTGTATTCAATAGTAGCAACTATTTCATTGGATTTGACAGCTACCCTTGGCTTTACAAATCACCCACAAATACCCTTGGCTTGACATTCAAATCACTGAAGGCCTATGCCGCATATTTTATGTATTCTACTTGTTGAGCACTATTTACAGCTCATTGTCATTTGTTATTATTCCTTTTGTACTATTGAATGTCTATCTTGACATTCAAATTCACTGAGGCCACTGACGCCTATTAATTGCTCAATTGATATCTACTTGACATTTAATTTACTGAAGGCCTATGCCGCATATATTTTTATGTATTCTACTTGTTGAGCACTATTTACAGCTCATTGTCATTTGTTATTATTCCTTTTGTACTATTGAATGTCTATCTTGACATTCAATTCACTGAGGCCACTGACGCCTATTAATTGCTCAATTGATATCTACTTGATATTTAATTTACTGAAGCCTATGCCGCATATATTTTTATGTATTCTACTTGTTGAGCACTATTTACAGCTCATTGTCATTTGTTATTATTCCTTTTGTACTATTGAATGTCTATCTTGACATTCAAATTCACTGAGGCCACTGACGCCTATTAATTGCTCAATTGATATCTACTTGACATTTAATTTACTGAAGGCCTATGCCGCATATATTTTTATGTATTCTACTTGTTGAGCACTATTTACAGCTCATTGTCATTTGTTATTATTCCTTTTGTACTATTGAATGTCTATCTTGACATTCAAATTCACTGAGGCCACTGACGCCTATTAATTGCTCAATTGATATCTACTTGATATTTAATTTACTGAAGGCCTATGCCGCATATTTTTTATGTATTCTACTTGTTGAGCACTATTTACAGCTCATTGTCATTTGTTATTATTCCTTTTGTACTATTGAATGTCTATCTTGACATTCAAATTCACTGAGGCCACTGACGCCTATTAATTGCTCAATTGATATCTACTTGACATTTAATTTACTGAAGGCCTATGCCGCATATATTTTTATGTATTCTACTTGTTGAGCACTATTTACAGCTCATTGTCATTTGTTATTATTCCTTTTGTACTATTGAATGTCTATCTTGACATTCAAATCACTGAGGCCACTGACGCCTATTAATTGCTCAATTGATATCTACTTGACATTTAATTTACTGAAGGCCTATGCCGCATATTTTTTATGTATTCTACTTGTTGAGCACTATTTACAGCTCATTGTCATTTGTTATTATTCCTTTTGTACTATTGAATGTCTATCTTGACATTCAAATTCACTGAGGCCACTGACGCCTATTAATTGCTCAATTGATATCTACTTGATATTTAATTTACTGAAGGCCTATGCCGCATATATTTTTATGTATTCTACTTGTTGAGCACTATTTACAGCTCATTGTCATTTGTTATTATTCTTTTGTACTATTGAATGTCTATCTTGACATTCAAATTCACTGAGGCCACTGACGCCTATTAATTGCTCAATTGATATCTACTTGACATTTAATTTACTGAAGGCCTATGCCGCATATATTTTTATGTATTCTACTTGTTGAGCACTATTTACAGCTCATTGTCATTTGTTATTATTCCTTTTGTACTATTGAATGTCTATCTTGACATTCAAATTCACTGAGGCCACTGACGCCTATTAATTGCTCAATTGATATCTACTTGATATTTAATTTACTGAAGGCCTATGCCGCATATATTTTTATGTATTCTACTTGTTGAGCACTATTTACAGCTCATTGTCATTTGTTATTATTCCTTTTGTACTATTGAATGTCTATCTTGACATTCAAATTCACTGAGGCCACTGACGCCTATTAATTGCTCAATTGATATCTACTTGACATTTAATTTACTGAAGGCCTATGCCGCATATATTTTTATGTATTCTACTTGTTGAGCACTATTTACAGCTCATTGTCATTTGTTATTATTCTTTTGTACTATTGAATGTCTATCTTGACATTCAAATTCACTGAGGCCACTGACGCCTATTAATTGCTCAATTGATATCTACTTGACATTTAATTTACTGAAGGCCTATGCCGCATATATTTTTATGTATTCTACTTGTTGAGCACTATTTACAGCTCATTGTCATTTATTATTATTCCTTTTGTAAATCATTAAGATTGAACCTTACTGCAATAACTTTCATTATAGCACTCAATTTATATTCATTTCAGGTATCATTAATATTACCTTTTCGTTTATTGTCAGACTTCAAAGGTCATTAATGTCATTGACCTAATCTCATTTAAATTTTGTATTTCTCTAACGTGTTATCATGTTGTAATTATCCCAAGATATTTGACTCAATCTACTTACAATTGTTTTTGTATGTGGCCATCTGCCTATTATTATTTTATTGATCCCAAGATATTTGACTCAATCTACTTACAATTGTTTTTTGTATGTGGCCATCTGCCTATTATTATCTTATTATTATTAAATCTTATGTTGTTGATTCATTTAGTCTTTTATTGGTGTACTTACCACACTTCAAGCTATCAGTATTTTTATGCACAGAATTCAAAGATTTATTTGTAGGTATTTATAACAACTATCATTCACAGTCCACTGCCCTGACCTTGGATTCTGTCATAAAAATTGGTCCTCCGGGCCGGATTTCTTGATCCAGTGTTTATCTGGGATAATTGTTGGTTGGACCAATTGGATAAAAATTGGTCCTCCAGCCCATTCATTTTTGATCTAGTGTTACCTAGGATAATTGTTAATTTTTATTACCCATTTCTTGGTCCATTGAACCTTAGGGTTTCAGTGACTGTGTGCCTAATAGTCTAGCTTGACGCCAATGATTAGGTCCCACTCTAGAGTATATTTTATTCCATTGTACCTTTGTATGTTTATATTGTTTAATATTAAGCATTCACACACTTGTTTCAAATTTTCAGTACTGGCTGCAACTCAAAGCACGCTGCGACGTGTATGCACCAGCTATCAACTATCTTGTACCCTGAGAGACTGAACCGCACTGAACTGGTCACAGACGGCTATTGCACATTGAGAAAACAACACACAGCAAACTACACCACCTTGCGAGCTCGCTACTTGACTCGCCGCACAGCAAGCTTGATACAACTTGCCTCAAACGCACAGGCATGCCTCTCTGCGTACTGGACCAGCGCCCAAGGTTGCTTATTGGCGCAGCAATCGCATTGCTACAGTGCAGCATCGTTTTGTTCACTCAGGTTTTTCTGTTAGTTTTTAAGCATGTCCGATCATGAGGAAGATTCACTTCCTGAGCCTTCTGCTCTTTTCAATACAAGAGACAATTTACACCACGAAATAGATTGGTTCATAACCAGCTATAGCGATTATGTTGTGGACACTGAAGCCACTTATTATCAATTATTGACTGTCAAAAACGAACTAGGTTCACTTAGAATTAAGTATGATAAAATTCATGAACAGCTATGGAATTCAGAGTTGCAAGCACAAGACACTTCAACTCATTTTGAGATACTTAATAAGTTTATCTCCATTACCTCTAAGGCAAACGCTGCATTAACTGCTTTTGAAAGCAGACAACGCAACAATGAGGCCACTGCTGGTGCTTCCCAGCAGCCAACATCTCAAAACTCACATTTGGCAAATTTTCAGTTGCCTCAGATTCCGCTTCCACGCTTCAATGGGGAGCTTTCAAAATGGCAAGCATTCTCAAGTGCTTTTACCAATATTATTGGTAATCAAGATAATATTAATGACTCGTTGAAATTTTTCTATCTTCGTCAATCACTCAGTGGTGAAGCTCTTGCTAGAGTGGAACACATTGAAGCTGACGAAAATGGTTTTCAGCTTGCTTGGAACCTCTTGAGGGAGAGGTATGACAATAAGAGATTAATTGCTGCCAGGCACGTCACAGCAATTGAATCTCCGCCTACCATAAAGCGTAACTGTCCGCAATCATTACGGGCATTCATTGACTTTTGCAAGTCCCACATTACCGCGCTCGAAGCGCTTCAACTTGGAGTCCAAATCAAGGACTTATTGTACATGCACAAAATGTTGTTGCAGTTGGATACTGCTACTGTTCAAGAATGGGAAAAGAGTGTTGGTATACACGACATTCCCACCATTGATAAATTTTGGAATTTTTTGGAATCACAATGCAAAATCATGGAAGCTGTTGCTTCAAGCTCAGCTAACCATCATCAAGGAAATGTACAGCAAAGTACATCCAACTCGGTTGGTGCTCATAGCAAGGCGAAGTTCAATCAAAATCAATCGAATGTTCAAGCTAGGATGCAGGTTACTACCTCTTCTATGTCACCTTGTAGTTTTTGTAATTCTGTTGGTCATTTTCCAAATCGTTGTAATGAATTATTGAAGTTGCAGGTTACTGATCGTTGGAATGCTGTCCATGACAAAAGGTTATGTTATAATTGCCTCAAGCCTTTCGCACCCAATCATGTTTGTTCGGACAAATCGTGTACACTTTGTGGCAAGAGTCACCACACTGTTCTTCATAGGTCATATCCTCAATCACGAGACACTCAGCCTACTTCTAAGGATAAGGTAACTTCAAATGTTATTCATTCTCAATCTTTTGCTCCCTCCAAGGGTAAGAATGCTGTTTTGAATTCTGTCATGGTTCAGAATGTGGAAACAACTAAGCAAGCTGTTTCTCATGCAGAACAGCCTCAGAAGAACTCTCATGTCACAATGAGCTCCACTTCGTCACTGTGTTTGCAACAGCAATCAACTGTCGCCTTGTTACCTACTGCCGAAGTTTTGGTTCAAACTTCTAGTGGGGAATTTATTAAAGCAACCGCTCTTTTAGATTCTTGCTCTGATTGTAATTTGATGTGAACTAGGTTGGCTGAAAAATTGTCACTTGCTGCTTTGTATTCTGACACTTTGATTCATAGTGTAGGTGAGAATAGGACCAAATCATCTATTTCTCATTCGGTTTGCTTGTCTTCATCTGATCGTTCGTGGTCGGTTGAAGAAAATTGTATTGTAGTTGATAGCATATCATCTAATGTTCCTAGTGTGAACATTGATCTTTCCAAAATTTCAATTCCTGTTGAACTCAAATTAGCGGATCCATTGTTTGATCAGCCTAAGCCTGTAGATCTGTTACTTGGTGCTGGCATATTTGCATCTGTTCTTCAGCCTGGTAAATTATATCTAGCTCAAAACGCTCCCATCCTTCAGAAAACCAGTCTAGGTTGGGTCATATTTGGTTCTTGTAAAACCATTCGTCCTATTGCAGCACCTCGTTCATGCCTCCCTGCTTCGCCTGTGGCCACTCCCCGTAACGTCATGTCGAATTTTCTAACTTCAAATGATGTCTCTCATCAGTTAGAGAAATTTTGGAAGCTGGAAGAAATCTCTCCTCTACTTCCTCCCTCACCTGAGGTTTTGAAACTTGAGAAGCACTACACAACCACTACCACGCATCTTGAAGACGGACGGTTTATGGTCACTCTTCCCAAAAAGGATAATTTCCACTCATTGGGTCATTCCCGATTTCAAGCATTGAACCGATTTCATTCATTAGAAAAACGGTTATCATCAAATGTTGAGTTAAAAACTCAATACACAGCTTTCATGGAAGAATATCAACAGTTGAATCACATGTCACCAGTGCCTCCAGCACCGGATAATGAAAAATGCTACTTCATCCCTCATCACCCGGTTTTTAAACCTGATTCGACCACTACAAAATTACGTGTAGTATTTGACGCTTCTGCTAAGTCTACCACTGGAACATCGCTTAATGAAGTATTGTATGTTGGTCATACAGTTCAGCCTGAACTGTTCGATATAGTTCTGCGCTTTCGCACATATCAAATAGCCTTCATTGCGGACATTACTAAAATGTACCGTCAAATCTTAGTTCATCCCTCTGACCGTAACCTTCAGAGAATATTTTGGAGATCTGATGCTACTCTACCCATTCAAGAATTCACCTTGAATACTGTAAGTTACGGCACTTCGCCGGCAGCTTTCTTAGCTACTCGTACGCTTCATCATTTGGCCGATCTTGATACGGCACCTAACTCTGCTGTAGCTAATGTCATTAAAAATCACTTTTACGTTGATGACCTTATTTCTGGTTCTTCTTCGGTTACAGAAGCTAAACATTTAGTTCAACAATTGATCAGCACATTGGCTCAGGGTGGTTTCGAGCTTAGGAAATGGTTGTCTAACTCGCCTGAAGTTCTCGCTACTATTCCTTCTGATCTGCTTGAAGCAAACACTTCCAAACCGTTGTCTAATTTCAATGATAGTGTGGTCAAGGCACTAGGCCTCATTTGGAATTCCACTCTAGACGTCTTGACTATTTCCTCTAATGTTGCTGATGTATTACATAAAACATCTTTCACTAAAAGAGAGCTTCTCTCTTGCGTTTCAAGCATATTCGATCCATTAGGTTTGATTTCTCCTGTGGTCATTTTACCCAAAACACTTTTTCAAAAACTCTGGTTATTAAAGATTGATTGGGATCAAAAAATTCCGCAAGATCTGTTGGAAACTTGGTTGAAAATTCTGCATGAATTGCCGAACATTGTTAACATATCACTTCCGCGTTGTGTGTTATCAAAGGACTCTGATGCCTCGCTTGAATTGCATGGCTTCGCCGATGCTAGTCTCACTGCTTACGGCGCCTGTATTTACGTCAGAAGCACCTCTCTTGGTAGCAGTCAAACTAGGTTGCTCACTTCCAAGTCCCGCATTGCCTCTTTGAACCCAGTTCTCTCTGTTCCCAGATTAGAACTACAGGCAGCTCTGCTACTTTCACGTCTTGTGAATAAGGTTTTAAAGGCTTCAAATCTTACTTTTTCTAATGTGTATTTGTGGACTGACTCGAAAACAGTCTGTGACTGGTTAAGAGCCCCTCCTGATCGTTCTAATATTTTTGTAGCTGTACGCATTTCTGAAATTCAGAATTCAACGTTTAACTTTCATTGGAATCATGTTTGTACTAGTAACAATCCTGCTGATTTGATATCTCGAGGTTGTACACCCAATCAGCTGGCCGCTAGTCATCTGTGGTGGAATGGTCCTTCATGGCTATCTATGCTGAATAGTTCTTGGGATTCTTTCTCTAGCAATGTTGCTATTTCTCAATCAGTTCAGGTATTAGCTACTACTTCGTCTCGTAATGATGTTATTTCAGGTATAATCAATAGTTGCTCCACCTATCACAAAATCGTTCGTACAACAGCATATGTTCTACGGTTCATTCATAATTGTAGAAAACAAAATTCAGTCGCTCCGCGCTTTGGTCAATTAGCTATCTCTGAAATTTCAGAAGCTGAAAATTGTATCTTCAAATCCATTCAAGAAGAAGCCTTCTCTGCTGAAATTAAAGCATTGCGTCAAAATCAGGAGCTATTGCCTAATAGTTCTATTAAAGCCTTGTCACCATTCATTCACTCAGATTCTCTGCTCAGAGTTGGTGGACGTTTGCAGAATGCAAATGCTTCCTTTGATTACAAACATCAAATATTGTTGCCTAGCAATCACAAATTCACTCGTGCATTGATTGTTGCTCACCATCGTTGTCTAAGTCATGCTGGTGTGCAGGCCACCATGGCCAGTGTAAGACAACGATTTTGGTTTCCTTCCACCTGTCGCACCATCAAAAGTGTATTGCGGCATTGCATATTGTGTTTTCGCTTTTTGGCTCTTCGTTCTGAGCAAATCATGGGTACGGTAGTTTACCAGCGGCCCGCGTTCAGGCTAATTTTCCCTTTTATAATTGTGGTTTGGATTATGCCGGTCCTATTTCCATTCGTGTAGGCGGCCCCAAATCTTGTACTTTTTCTCCACCACTCTTCAGAAAAAAGACCCATTCCTTCACCACTCTTCAGAAAAAAGGCAAATGGCTAAACAATTGTGAAAATTTGAAGGTCGGTACGGTTGTCATCTTGAAGGATCCTGGTTTCGCGCAGTCCACTTGGAAGCTGGCGCGCATTACTGAAGTTCATCCCGGTAAGGATGACAAGGTTCGAGTTGTCACTGTTCTCACTCCCTCTGGCACTTTTAAGAGAGCTATTTCGAGTTTAGCACCTCTTCCCATTGATGAGGATTCTAGTTAATCCCCTTGCTCTTTTGGTTCATGTTGTATTTTTAGGTTTCATTGTTTTTCCCCTGGTTCTCACATGGGGCCCAGTTTTCAATTTCCAATTGCCTTGCCAGATTTTACATATTTCTTACTTTTTCTTATTGTGCCATACCCCCATATGACACAAGGGGCCCAGTTTATGTAAAATCTGACAAAGCATTTATTGGAACGGTTCCACTTGTTACTCGTTCCGCTACTACGTAGACATCATGTCGTCATTTTGTCCGTCCCGCTGACCAGTGACATCACAGTCACGGTTCTTTGCCACTGCTCTAGTCAAGTTGGTTTTCTATACTATTATTCGTATTTTTTCGTCGGATTGTTTGCCGTTGCAATTTTAATATTTGTACTATTCGATTTTTTGGAATTTATTTTGTCTTTAGGCATCTTACTTTCTAGATATTTGTTACTTTTTCACCATATTTTTGTAAATGTGTTGCTTACGTTTCAAACACATCCGGCATCTTCCTTCTTTCTACGAGCATTGTAGCGTCTTTTTGTCTTTTGCAATGGTTCTTAGTCAAGAGCGCATTTACGCTTTTGGTCTAAACCTTTTATCCATTTTCATCGGACCTACGAAACGTTTTTAAAGGTGAATTATTCTTCGAATAATTTCGTTTGTTCTATTCTTCAATTGTGATTCAATTATTCATCGATTGCTTCGCATATTACTCTGATAAACTTTATCAAAATTGCAACCTCGTGTGGGCGTTTTTCGCTATTCATCGGATCTACGGAATGTTTTTAAAAGTGAATAATTCTTTCAAATTAATTCATTTATTCTATTCTTCAATTGTGATCCAATTATTCATCGATTGCTTCGCATATTTGCTCTGATAAACTTTGCTAAGTTCACAACCTCGTGTGGCGTTTTTCGCTATTCATCGGATCTACGGAATGTTTTTAAAAGTGAATAATTCTTTCAAATTAATTCATTTATTCTATTCTTCAATTGTGATCCAATTATTCATCGATTGCTTCGCATATTTGCTCTGATAAACTTTGCTAAGTTCACAACCTCGTGTGGGCGTTCATCACTATTTATTTGATCTACAGAACGTTTTTAAAGTGTGAATTATTCTACAAATTAATTCATTTATTCTATTCTTCAATTGTGATTCAATTATTCATCGGTTGCTTCGCATATTACTCTGATAAACTTTGTCAAAAATTGCAACCTCATGTGGGCTTCAATTGCCATTCTTCTACAATTGGCTTCACCTCGTGTAACTCAAACTTTCAAGTTCATCATCTCTACCGTTTGGAAATCATTCTATTCACTAAGGCCACGACGCCTATTAATTCATTGTATTTAACAGCTACCCTTGGCTTTACAAGTGATTTTCTGAGGCCACTGACGCCTATATAATTGTATTCAATAGTAGCAACTATTTCATTGGATTTGACAGCTACCCTTGGCTTTACAAGTGATATTTTAAGGCCAGTGACGCCTATTAATTTTTGTTGATGTCTATCTTGACATTCAAATCACTGAAGGCCTATGCCGCATATTTTATGTATTCTACTTGTTGAGCACTATTTACAGCTCATTGTCATTTGTTATTATTCTTTTTGTACTATTGAATGTCTATCTTGACATTCAAATTCACTGAGGCCACTGACGCCTATTAATTGCTCAATTGATATCTACTTGACATTTAATTTACTGAAGGCCTATGCCGCATATATTTTTATGTATTCTACTTGTTGAGCACTATTTACAGCTCATTGTCATTTGTTATTATTCCTTTTGTACTATTGAATGTCTATCTTGACATTCAAATTCACTGAGGCCACTGACGCCTATTAATTGCTCAATTGATATCTACTTGACATTTAATTTACTGAAGGCCTATGCCGCATATATTTTTATGTATTCTACTTGTTGAGCACTATTTACAGCTCATTGTCATTGTTATTATTCCTTTTGTACTATTGAATGTCTATCTTGACATTCAAATTCACTGAGGCCACTGACGCCTATTAATTGCTCAATTGATATCTACTTGACATTTAATTTACTGAAGGCCTATGCCGCATATATTTTTATGTATTCTACTTGTTGAGCACTATTTACAGCATATTGTCATTTATTATTCCTTTTGTAAATCATTGTCATTTATTATTATTCCTTTTGTAAATCATTAAGATTGAACCTTACTGCAATAACTTTCATTATAGCACTCAATTTATATTCATTTCAGGTATCATTAATATTACCTTTTCGTTTATTGTCAGACTTCAAAGGTCATTAATGTCATTGACCTAATCTCATTTAAATTTTGTATTTCTCTAACGTGTTATCATGTTGTAATTATCCCAAGATATTTGACTCAATCTACTTACAATTGTTTTTGTATGTGGCCATCTGCCTATTATTATTTTATTGATCCCAAGATATTTGACTCAATCTACTTACAATTGTTTTTTGTATGTGGCCATCTGCCTATTATTATCTTATTATTATTAAATCTTATGTTGTTGATTCATTTAGTCTTTTATTGGCGTACTTACCACACTTCAAGCTATCAGTATTTTTATGCACAGAATTCAAAGATTTATTTGTAGGTATTTATAACAACTATCATTCACAGTCCACTGCCCTGACCTTGGATTCTGTCACTGGTAAAATAAATTTTAGTATTTGTGAAATACCGCCGCCTTAGAGTGACTAATTTTTCATAATATATATTAATATATCATATAATTTTCATATATTATATGGATGGATAATTAATGTTTAAACTCCCGATAACTTATGGTATTTTTTGTCTATTATTATCCTTAATTCAAATAAGACGAATATCTTTTGATTCTTACTTACTATAGAGTATCAAGTATATTTTATTTTAATTATAATTTAGTTTTATGATTTGAAGTTTTTGAGTTTCCCAATTTCCATTAACCCCATACCCTATTAATCATCCTTAGACCATTCAATTACCTCATACCCCTTTTTAAATTCCTAAACTCCCAGTTTCATGAAAAAAATTTTCCTTAGTTTATTGTTAAAGTTAGCATATAATTCTATTTATGTATTTTATTATTTGTAGGCACCTGCTGTATAATCTTTTAGGTTTAGCGGGACCAATTTTGTAACGCATTTTACTGAATAAAATGATTGATTGATTGACTAGAGAATGGTAGGCAGTGGTCATGGCTAGACAGGAAGCTCACTTGATACACCAAGCCAATCATCCAATCGGAGAGCTCCCTGGCCCTAAAACTCACCAGATTCCTGAGAACGTCAAGGTGTCCATCGCGCGCCGCGGCCAACAGCTTCTCCTCCCGCCTCCTCATGTCAGTGCGTTCGGCCGCCCACAGCAGTTTGCCTGCGTCCACCCCGTCTCGGCACACCTCCCGCGCAGTGCGCCCTTCGCCGTTGCGAACGTTCACGTCCGCATTCTTCTCCAACAGCAACAGCACTAGGTCCTGTCACACAGAATTCAACATTAGAATGATAATTATAGTTACTGTAAGTAGAATAAGTAAATCTTCATTTAATAATTAATATCGGGGCACCGAGCTTCGCTCCTCATTTTTATTTATTGATAAACAGAACACAATATTCTCTAAAATGATCGTGTTTATATTTTACAGCTGGCTATACGTCAGCTTATGGGATGTGATATTTTGATTTTCCACAGATTCACTCGCTCACTTTTTACTATCGACAGACGACGAAAGTCTCAGCTGCTTCAGCCAAGAATAAATTATCCTTTTAAAGTCGTTCAGTGAGTTTTCCCAACGATGGGACCTAGTACAATCGAATTTTTATATCATAAACCTACTATGATCCAAATTTCGTGAAAATCGTTAGAGCCGTTTTCGAGATCCGTTGAACATAAATAACCAGATATACAGAAATTGCTCACTTAATATGATAGGATTATCTCTAATATTATTGATAAGGATATAATTTTGTAAATATTTTAATATATGGATTTGTATATTTTTAATATATGGATAAGGATATAATTTTGTAAATATTAATGAAATAAATTAACAGTTCCTGATTTTTTTATGTATGTACATTAGTTTGATGCAGTAGCTTATTTTTTTGTCAAGCATTTTTGTACTGTTTTGGCAAATAAATAAATCCATTTGAAACCTGTTTATTCATGCCACACAGTATTCAACATTAAAACCTAGTTATTCCTTCCACACTGTAATCAAAGTTCACTTCAAATAACAACGTTATAGGTTGAATGTTTATAAGAAATTGGCAGTTAAGCAACTACTGGTAGGCCTATACAGCTTTCATTTGATATTTTAGATGATTTTTATACAATAGTAACGTTAGAGGTGGTTGAAAATCAGTAATGTATCTCAACTCTGTTTCCTCAGGATTGATCAATAATTCAAGCGCGTTTTCCACATACAGTATTGTATTGTCATTTCATGGATGTTGGACAAGGCTAATTAAAGAGAAATTTTTCAAAGTTTTAAATAGAAATCTGGTGTTGCGCACTCACACAACTTTCCTTGCCGTTATGAAAATTGATGACCTGAAGCTAGTTTTCACGGGCATCTCAAGTCTACTATTCAAAGATCTGAGCCAGCTGGTGACAGGACAATAATGCTGGAGACACACGAGGTCTGCTATCTCTTCATAGTGAATGATTTAATAGAATCAACAGTTGCCAACAGTTTGCAATTTAATAATCACATTATCTCGAATTTCGAGCTTATTTTCAATTTTAGGTGAAAATGTTACTGAACATTAATTGTAGAGAACATTTATTTATTTATCAAACAACAATGACAAAACAACATAATCATAAAATGAATGGAAACGAAAAGGCAGGCAAACAAAACATTGTGTAATGGGTGTTTTTATCCAATCACTGTATAACATGAGAAATGCGATGCACTTGACTTTTGTTGGTGATTATTCAAGAATTCCCCAGAGTACTAGTATCACTAATATTGAACTTTGAAATTTTTTTGTGAAAACTGTGCTTGGACAAAATCTATTTATTTGAGGACACTAAAAACATGTAATAAATCAAACTATAGCTCGATTACCTCTCTTCCAATAAAAGCTGCTTTATGTAGTGGCGTATCACCAGCATCATTTACTGCATCTATGTCAGCTCCGGCATCCAGCAGTCTTTGAACAACATTTTTATGTCCAAAATAGGAAGCAAGATGGAGAGGCGTCCACCCCATATTACTTTTTGTTTTACCTGCATAACAAAAAGCTGTTGAAATTGTTGGATTTGTTAGCAAATGAGAGAATTTTGCATTAAAAAATATTTTATGTCCTATCTGACATAATTAAGGAGAAAAGTGGGAGGCTTGAGACAGTGCTGTATCTCTGGATTTTCAATTCTAATGGGGGTTCCCGGCTCATTGCTACCAGCCTACACATATATCAAGTTTATTTATTGATTATGATGGATTTAATTCTGGTTTCTGATGGCAACTGATGTTTAGAAAGCAGCATCTTCAAATAATGTAATTATAAGGTCCTGATCTTTATAGACTGATAATTTTTTCTATTCGACAGTTACCATCAACGATTTACAAACACAAAGGCATGTAGAATGCTGTTAATGATTTATTTTCCTTTTAGTTTCAGGATAAAAATTTAACTAATGCGAAAGCATGTACTCAAGGGAGGCTTGAGACTATTGGTTTGGTGAGGCTTGATACACAGCCTTCCTTTGGAATAGTATTCTCTTGGAGAGAATACACTCCATCATTTTGGAGACAATGTCTCAATAAGTCTCCCGCTAATTTTTCAATTGATTAATATTAATCCTTTCAGTTTTTTATTCGAAGATGAATGCGAAACTTTACCACTATTGCAGTCATGAAGAGTCACACTTATAAATATCCTAAATTATGATAAGGTAAGAAACACAAAAAAAATTGAGAATAGTTATTCCAAATTCCATTTGTGATGTTATTGAGAAAGAAAATAGAAACTGAGGTAGCCTATACAATTAGTGACTTTGACTTTTTCTAACCATCCTTAATCTTAAATAATCATTAATTATCAACTAACCTAACTAACAGTTCTTAAAACAGATAGAAAATGCACAAATGATACTCTTGAGGTTCACTAGAGAGAATACAATTGATGAACAGTTGAGTTTTTTAATTTAGAATAACAATTTATTGCATAAAACACAAAAAATGTATCAAGCCTCCCACTTCTCCCTATGTACCTTATTTGTCTACAATCAATTTTACTTTTAATGAGTAAACGAGTACATTCAACCTGACATATTTTTTTGAAAGACCATTCGAACTAACAAATTCGGTCTTAAAAGAGACTCTTTAAAGTAGGTACGGTAGCTTACGAATTCAACTCACCTTTGCAGTTGACATCAAGTTTGATTCTTCCTTCAGATTGACTACGTAAAAGACTCTCTAATGTAACAATATCACCATTTCTAGAACTATGTAACAGTAACTCTTGTGCTTCCAAACTTATTTCTGTCATATTTGAAATTTACAAATCACGTTGCAAATATAACTAGACGACTGTAAGCGAGGCTATATGCACATTACATTATGTCAAATTACAAAATGGTTTAATGGATTGAATGCGTAAATTTATTACAATCTATTAAGTAAATATCATGTGACTGGTTAACTTTAATTTTATCTGCAATGAGAATTCTGTCAATAATAACAAACAGACGACACCGCACCTCCTGTCAAAATTTTCAGCAGCACATACGTTCACAGCCATTGTGATATATATTGAAATAGCGTTGCTTATCAAATTCAAAAAGTTTGTTATTTTCTTTGAAACTTATATATGTTTGAAAATTGGATAAACACAGTAGAATCATTATTTTTTCAACAATTAGACAATATGATAATTTTTTGTTTCATACCAAAAGTAGAGTGCTTTTATTTTTCATGAAGTTGTAGGTAATTTTGTAGTGTAGTGGTAATCCTGCTCTATTGATGTGTTGATCGTTGATGGAAAACAACGTGTTGATATTTAAGGTTAACTTTAAAAGTGTTTCTAAAAATAATTTGATATAATTTTTTAAATTGAATATGGTGGGCACAGAAATATCTTCCACTAATTGTGATAGCAATGTAATAAGTGATGAATCTTTTTCCGAATCGGATGAAGAAGTTTCTACCAACAACATTCCTAAAGGAAAACCAAAGTCTGGAAAGTTTTGGAAATCTCAAAAAACAAGGTAGAGTTTTAAAAGTTGAATGTTACTCAGGATAGGCCAACTTATCAACAACATGAATTATCTTTAATGCACACGTACTCAAGAGCAGCCTATTTTTTAAATATTTGTTATACTTTATTGAATAAAATGTTTTGTTTGTTTTAGCCTATCTCATTCAATTTAGGGTACTATTGAATAGTCATAAAGGGTCCTATGATTCTATCAATAAGTATAAAACTGCTAAAAAAATTTTAAAATATAAATTTAAATTCAATAACTTTTACCATAAATAATTAGTCATATGAATTTAAACATATGTCAGTTTTATATCAATTAGTAAACAGTTATTGAATTTTATTTATTTATTTTAGAACCTGAAAATGGTGTAAACCGAAACTAGTTGTTCAACTATTTCAAGTTTTTTAATAAATATAGGGTGCTACAAGTTTTATTTTGTTTTATTAATTTAAAAACAGCCCATTTCAATAGGCCTAAGTGTTTTATCAAAACTGCTTTACAATAGCGTAAAAAATTAATGTAGAAGAGTGGTTTTCATTGTGACATATTAAAATGCAATTTTTGATCTTGTTCGATTCTTTACTTGTTTGTTTAAAACATCTAAAACCAAGTCGGTCTGATGAGACTAGTCTTGCTGTGAGAACTAGGCACATTATGGAAGGAGGATTTGTGGTGAGAAATTCTGTTCAAAGTTATTTTAGCAATTTTATCTCAACAACGGATCGGATTGCAATGCAATAAATTGTATGCGGCGGCAAAATTCGGCGTTGCTTGTTACCTTACCGGTCATCTACCTAAACAACAGATATATCATCACCTGACCTTTTATCTACACAAGGCCACTCCACATCTCCACGCAACGAAATGAGGCATCCAGGTAAGGTCTGCCTTAGAAATTCCTTCTTGTTGAAACCATAAAGTATTGACGTTGATACGTTGTCTTCTCAATTGTGGCAAAAAAAAATTCACGCTGCATTGTTAGGTAGCGATCCGTATTGACAGCGCGGTTCGACCGTTTTCTCGAAAAAATAAAGGCCAATAATTAGGTTTATGGGGCTACCTAAAAGCACGTGTAAATAAATCACGAAGCCCTGAGTGAAACAATAACACAAGAAATTCGAGTGGTACCACGTGCAATGCTTCAGAGGAGTACGGATAACTTCTCACAACGCCTGCCCAACCCTGTATTTGAAGAGTATCGAGTAACATACTTGTAATTATACCTTCAATAAATCATAATTTCATAACTAGCCCAATACTTTCTACATATAGTTTGAGTGCATTCTTTATGGTTATAGATATTTGATCAACTTCCATCAATTGACTCTCTGTTAGACAATTTTTTATTGTGGGTATGACCTATTACAACTATCACCCCATCAAAGATTCGTTCAGATTTATAATCATATATTTGACTTCGAAATAGGGCGAGCAGTTTCTGACTGTAAAATATGTCCATCGAATCTCATAAATCTTAAAAGATTTTAGAATTATACATTATACAATAACTTTTCCATGATGCAAAAGTGTTCATGTGGCTTCAAAACAACTTATAGACCATGTTCATCTCGGTGTCATTAAATCTATTGAGTGGTACAGTTATGAGTTTTTCATCTAATGTTTCTTAAATCTTTTCATATTAAGTAGGAGTAAAAAGATTACTAAAATGTGATGTGGAAAGTCATTAGTAAAGTAGGTTGGTATCAAAGCGCCCCCCTGCTGCTTTGGTAATGGAATCGCCTTCTTCCTGCAATCTGGAGAGGGAGATTTCCCTTGACGTCTCAAAGTCAGTGGTTGAAGATATATTTTTCTAGGCAAGGTACTCTAATGATGATGATTTCTGGAGCTCGAGAATCCTCTCTCAACCTCCCATCTGATATAAGATTACTATGCAATGGAGTGGCCATAGACAAGTGGTTCAGATGATTGCTAGATCAGGATGTACAGTACTCAAGGCTCTACGCAAATGTGAAGAAGAAATTATAGTAAGGTCACTTAACTCACTTCGGGAGTCAAGTGAGGCACCTCCAAAGCATGAATTCCTAAATACTATCATTAAGTCATGCCAGAGTTCCTGAAACTGTTCAGGTGGAGGTTATTTCTGAAATCTCTTACCAAACTTGATATTATTTATTTTTATCATTGATGTAATTATAAAATAGCGCAAGATGAACTTTTAGTAGGTCCTATAGCTTCCGCTACAGATTCGTTGATCATCTTCGATAATGAAGCCAATTTTCATCAAAGTACTTTTAACACAATTTCAAAGTGTTGAATTGTTCAGTACAATTTTCAAAAAACAATTTTGATGGTTATTTTTTTCTGACTTTGTTGCTGAGAATTTTTTGAGAATGGTTAGCAATGTTAGAACCCTCTCATTTTTCATGACTAAATAATTAGAATCACCTAGACGAGCTGAGTAAAATTAACTACCTTGTGATATGTTAATAAAATTTTACATAATCAGATTTTATTCTCCAATACTTCTCAATGATTCTCTTCAATTGAAATGTATTTTTCTATTTATGGATGAATGAATAGATATTGAATTTATTTCTATGATATAATCATTTATCATATAGATTGTCCTGTTTATTCCATTATTTGCAATATACATAATTACTGAATCCTTGAATTGGTAACCTATCATAGGTGGAGATTAAAAATGATTGAGAATAAAGTGTACTAGAGTTTTCACAGATATTATTTGTAAATCGATCCACAGCTATTTGATAATGAATAAATAATTTTTTTTTGCAGTAACATTGATGCATGAGGTTATTAGACATCTTGAATAATTGTGTTTATCAAATAAATAATATATTGGGAAACTTTCAGAGCTGCTTCAATTATAAAAACAAGAGGGCTTCAATCATCTTTGGAGAAAAAAATGAAACTGCGTAAAGATTTGCGGCATACAAAGTTGATGAGTCGTGAAATTCTAGAAGAGGCAAAGAAGAAAAAAGAAGAATTAAAAATTAAAAGAAGAGAAAACATTAAGAAAATGGAAGAAAATCAAAGGAAAGCAGAAATTGTGCAAGTGGTAAGTAATTAACCGGTTTATTGTTTAGATTAGTTCAATCAATCATATTGATAAATTTCAATAGTATTTGATATTCAATTCATATTCAAAAGATGAAAATTTGAATAATCCAAATTTAGAATGATATCAAATTCTGAATGATATCTACATTCAGAAATAAACGGTTGTATAAATAAAAATCTGTAGTTTTATTGAATATTCAACTATTATCTGTACAAACCTTTGATTGCAGCATTCAACTTTCGGAGTTCAGTGTTGCTGTATTCCATAGAAGCTAATCTTGTGAGAGTAATAGCCAAAAAGAAATATGGCAACACTGCGCTTCTATTGTAAGAAATAACATGGCCATGAAACTAATGTTTGCACGGACTATATTATACTGTTTAAACCGTATAAATAAAAATATATAATGTATGCTTTGAATATTCGATTGAATGAAATCAATTGTAATTTAGTTTAGATAATGCGTAAAAAAATTACGAATGGACTTCTATTATAAAGTAGTTGTAGGGGATTAGCGATTGACAGTTTTTCACTAGTGCTGGATGCGCACTAGAAGTCTTTGGCCGCAGTCGCGTATTCAGGTTTGTATTGTTTTAATCCTCATTGTGCCGAGGATTGTGTAGTATGCAGCAATCACATTCTAACCATTACAACCCAAGTCGTATGAAGCAAGACACTACGCGGCGTTTAACATCCGCAAGCTCTATTATAAAACATTCTAATATTCCTCACTCCAATATGAAAACACTAGATTTAAATCGATTCAGAATCAAGAGTAGTCAATCGAGAGTAGTCAACAACAATGTATTGTGTATTACCGTCATTAACTTCACAACTCACAAGTCCTTATGATAATATCTCGAGACAGTGTTTATTTAGTCAAAAGCCAATGGCAAGTCAGATATTTTTTTCTCTCTGAATGATAATAATTTCAAGCATAGGAGTTGATAATTGTTAAATTCCAAAAGCTGAAGATTATCAACAGGAAGGTAATGCCTAGATTGTTCCAGAGGCACGATTTTTATTTCAACGCAAAATAATAGCCGACTACTGTTAGATCAATCTTGGGGCTACTCTCCCAATCACAATAGGTAACATGTTGGTGATCCAATTGGTCAATCAATTATCCATTGGTAGGAATCCAATTGGTGCTTTGAGTGGAAAATGTTTGTTTTTCAACCATCGAAATTCTAAATCTTTTGTTTGTTATTTTGGAGTAAAAAATTGGACTCATCTATATATATAAAAGCGAAGTGGCACTCACTGACTGACTGACTCTCTCACTCACTCACTCGCAGAACTAAAAATCTAACGGACCTAAAACGTTCAAATTTGGTAGGTATGTTCAGTTGGCCCTTTAGAGGCGCACTAAGAACGGATTTGGAAAAAATTCCAAAGATACGCCCAAAATCTGCGTTTTTCCAGCGTTTTTTTAGCGTTTTCTCAGCTTCATCGAGAACAAATGAACAGAAAATGTTAAAATTTAGTACAGAAGCTAAGCTAGGGTGTAATAATGTTGTGTTAGAAGGAATTTGAAATAATGCCAAAGATCCACCCAAAATTAGCGTTTTTTTGCGTTTTCTCAGTTATTTCATCAAGTAATAGACAGAAAATTTTCAAATTTGGTACAGAGGTTCAGCTAGGGTCTAAAAATTTCGTGATGAGGTGACTTTAATATTTCATCAAAGATACGCCCAAAATCAGCGTTTTTCTCAGCTTTTCTGCGTTTTCTCAGTACTTTGACTTTCTGATGGAATGCTCAAATGAAAAATGCAGGCGAACGAAGCGAGCCAGCTGATCTCATTTTCGAACGATCAAGTCCGAGTCAGACGATCAAGTCAGGGGGGGCGTAGCCCCCTGGCTAGACGGGTATGGCGAGCGAAGCGAGCCTGACGGCTAGTTTATATTATAAATGTGCGAAAAAACCTTATTATTTTGGAAAAGTTTATTGATCAAAATTCGGGAGAGAGACAGTTTTCGGCTCATCTTGTGCCCTCTCTTGATTATGATTGTAGTATATTACGATTTGTGACTAGATAAATGAAACTTTTCGTTTGATCATTATACACCAAAATACAGTAAATTTATTCTTTTCCAGATCAAGAATCCACAGAAAATTAAGAAAATGAAGAAGAAGCAACTGAGAAGTATAGAAAAACGAGATACACTACAAATTGGTGGAAAATAATAATCGTGAATGTGAGGAATTCTATGAAGTGCTATCAACAGAACTATGATATTATGAACAAGCTGGTTGAGTATTTGTAATAACTACTGTATGTAAGTTCAATCTATTGTAAATAGACTATCAATGATCTTGACTCACTAATTATATTTTTAATAAAACCATTTTATGAAACAATGTATAGTTTTCTTTGTTGCTATCATCAGAAACTTAATATTAGATTCTATGTTAAAAAACTAATTTTTTATTATGACCTTCTTATTGCATATTAGTTTTATTAATTACTTATTCTAGTTGTTCATCTTCTTATTCATCCAATAACTTCTTAAATCCATTGCTGTACATTTTATCCGGTTAGGTATCGAAAAATTACCTTTTTTACCTTTGTGAGGACACATCAAACATCTCTCTACCATATCTCAGAGTATTATGTGATGTAGCAGAACTGATTAATCCAAATCGGAAACAAGCATTATAAATTATCCTTTCGTTTCTTAATTGCTACATGCCACACATTAATGTGGCACAAAAACTCTTCTTCTTTGACAGAAAAATAATGTCTTGTCTGTAGCTTTGCCTAGTGCAAGGTAATAGTGACGTATTTCTTTTTTCTGTATCTCGAGTCATCATTGATGGTGATGAGAGAAGACGTCAATTACAGAATTTACAGCTTTTTAAAAGTTCTTTAAAAAAGAATACAAACGTAACTAATTTCATTTTCACAGCAGCGCAGTAATAACATGTTAAGCTGAGTCCGGAAGCGTTTCAAGACATCTTCAAAGAGTACTTTGCTACTCGATCAGAGTACCTACCCTTATTTGAGTCATAAGTCACTCCCTGTAATGCCACAGCGTCCCCGAGTGCGTACAAATGACGACAAGCGTGAGAGTGTGGATGGCTTCTATGCCACCGCTCGCCGTCACTTGCCGTTGCTCCGATTTCTTTCGAGTCGAGAAGGGGAATGGCTCCCTTGATCTTTTGTTCACATTGCAGTGTTGACGGCAAGCCAACGCGAGCTGCTCGTGTTGGTTATTGAGCCAGACAATTGGCAAGAGTGTGGCCTAGGAATAAGGTGATGATTGGGCCCATTCTTGGAACGCGGCTGCACTCAACTATATGGGCGTTATATACGCGCTAAATTTATTTCGCGCGTCTATTACGCTTGTATAGCTATTCCATAAGAGGTAATCTTCTTCAGAAGAAAAAGACCATGCATCCTGTTTGAGCTGAGGAAATTCAGCGCGTCTGAGACGCCCGTATAGTTTGGCCCTAACGTGTAAGTATTTCTTCGCATAATTAGGGTGTGATAACATTGAATACGCATATGTGCAAGTGCATGTCGAATTATGAACCGAAAAACTGAATTTATTAAGTGCCATTGAAACCCGTTGTGACTTGCACGCTGCTGCTGAAACTGGACGCAACTAGCAAGTGCAAGCTATTGTAAATAGACTATCAATGATCTTGACTCACTAATTATATTTTTAATAAAACCATTTTATGAAACAATGTATAGTTTTCTTTGTTGCTATCATCAGAAACTTAATAATATTAGATTCTATGTTAAAAAACTAATTTTTTATTATGACCTTCTTATTGCATATTAGTTTTATTAATTACTTATTCTAGTTGTTCATCTTCTTATTCATCCAATAACTTCTTAAATCCATTGCTGTACATTTTATCCGGTTAGGTATCGAAAAATTACCTTTTTTACCTTTGTGAGGACACATCAAACATCTCTCTACCATATCTCAGAGTATTATGTGATGTAGCAGAACTGATTAATCCAAATCGGAAACAAGCATTATAAATTATCCTTTCGTTTCTTAATTGCTACATGCCACACATTAATGTGGCACAAAAACTCTTCTTCTTTGACAGAAAAATAATGTCTTGTCTGTAGCTTTGCCTAGTGCAAGGTAATAGTGACGTATTTCTTTTTTTCTGTATCTCGAGTCATCATTGATGGTGATGAGAGAAGACGTCAATTACAGAATTTACAGCTTTTTAAAAGTTCTTTAAAAAGAATACAAACGTAACTAATTTCATTTTCACAGCAGCGCAGTAATAACATGTTAAGCTGAGTCCGGAAGCGTTTCAAGACATCTTCAAAGAGTACTTTGCTACTCGATCAGAGTACCTACCCTTATTTGAGTCATAAGTCACTCCCTGTAATGCCACAGCGTCCCCGAGTGCGTACAAATGACGACAAGCGTGAGAGTGTGGATGGCTTCTATGCCACCGCTCGCCGTCACTTGCCGTTGCTCCGATTTCTTTCGAGTCGAGAAGGGGAATGGCTCCCTTGATCTTTTGTTCACATTGCAGTGTTGACGGCAAGCCAACGCGAGCTGCTCGTGTTGGTTATTGAGCCAGACAATTGGCAAGAGTGTGGCCTAGGAATAAGGTGATGATTGGGCCCATTCTTGGAACGCGGCTGCACTCAACAATATGGGCGTTATAGACGCGCTAAATTTATTTCGCGCGTCTATTACGCTATTCCATAGGAGGTAATCTTCTTCAGAAGAAAAAGACCATGCAACCTGTTTGAGCTGAGAAAATTCTGCGCGTCTGAGACGCCCGTATAGTTTGGCCCTAACGTGTAAGTATTTCTTCGCATAATTAGGGTGTGATAACATTGAATACGCATATGTGCAAGTGCACGTCGAATTATGAACCGAAAAACTGAATTTATTAAGTGCCATTGAAACCCGTTGTGACTTGCACGCTGCTGCTGAAACTGGACGCAACTAGCAAGTGCAAGCTTTTAGTGTAAGTGTTCCTATTGCTCTTTCCATATTTTGTTTCTCATTTGCACACATAACCAAGCTTTCACTTGCACATATGCGCATTCAATGTTATCACACCCTTAGGCACAGAATAGATAATACTGTGCGTTAGGCACAAGACACGAGAGAGGCATTTGTCAATGAAGTAGGCTACTTGGTGGTCAAGAGTGTGAAGTCACAATATTTAATTTTAGTTGTCTATTGGGAAGAAAGTTTCATTTGAATAGACCTTACAGTTCGATTATTCATTTCTTTTTATAATGTAGGGCTACTATCAAAGTATGGAGTTGCGAATTTTTATCTAAATGAGTCTAGCACTTGGATACCCGGTACCGGTTGGTTTTAATTGAAAATGTTTGCCTCATATATTGATATATATTATAAACTAGCTGGCCCGGCGAACTTCGTACCGCCAAATTGTTAATGCATCTCATGCCAAACATTAGCTGGATGCACACCTGAGGAGGCGCGATGCGGCATTTTATTCATATAGATTATTTTCCAACTCCAAAATAAATAATTTACTAAAAATCAATTAATTCGGAACACCGAAGACAGCACAAATTATTCAAAACAAAGCAATGTCTTTAGAGCATGTAAGTCTTCAACCTGAGGCCGCACTTCTGGATGGTTACACACAGAACAGCCATTTTGTTTTTAGAATGAAATACATGGGCGGTTATGGAGCAGCACACACTCTTGTCTACTATCTACCGACGGCTGTTGGATGACGCAATGATTATAACATTTTTATTTTTATTTCTGTGTGTGGCCAGCTCACAAATCTCCCATAAGGATTACTTGCAAACTTTGAAGGTCCGTAGGAAAGAGTCAATCAATCAATCATTTATTTCTTTCCAAAACATACATGAAAATGTACATGAAAAAGTCAAAAACTAAAAACTAACTTAAAGCTAAAGAGAAATAGTGAATGTAAAAAATTCATTTTTTTACAGTAAACTCGTTCATACTGTAGCATGCTAAATCTATCAAATATGATCTCAGCAATTTCTTGAATTTTGATCTATCAGGTTCATGTCTTATGCAACCTGGGAGACCACCAATAAATTTTATTCCCATGTACGTTGGACTTTGTTTATATTTTTCCTTATTGTAAAATTATTTTTATTTCTTGTGTTGTAATTATGTATATCTACTTGTCGTGGGAATCTAGATTCGTTAGTTTTTATATATAATATTATCCTATAAATGTACAGGCTGTACACCGTCATGAACTTTAACTTACTGAAGAATGGCTTGCATGATTGCTCTCTATCAAGATTTAGAATTATTCTTATTGCTTCTTTTTGTAATAGGAGTATTTTATTTAAGTTTGAGATGCTTGTTCCTCCATATATTTCAATTCCATATGAAATGTGGGAGTGGATCATTGCAAAGTACACTGCTTTTAACGTTTCTAAGTTGGAAATTTTTGCTAGTCGTCTCAGCGCGAAAATCCCTGAGCTTAATTTTTTACATATTTTTTGAATGTGAAAGGACCAACTGAGTGTGTTTTCAAGATATAGACCTAAAAATTCAATTTCTTCCTTATTATTTACGAAATTAAGTTGTTTCAACTCTGAATTTCTACAAGTAAAATGGAGGAACTTTGTTTTATTATCATTAGGCCTATGTAGTAGTTGTCTATGATTTGGGTACTTTTTAGTTAATGATATAGAATTGTTACATTTAATTTCTGTTGTGTTCCAGTCCTTATCAGCAATGCACAGACTTATATCGTCAGCGTATAAGCATAATTTACTATTTTCAACTAAATCGCAAATATATTTAGGCAACCCCCCTAAGTAGCACAGAAACAAAAATGGACCTAACACCGATCCTTGTGGTACAGAATAGTTATTACATTTCAAGTTTGATCCAATATTGTACTGATTTTTATTGCTTGTATAATTTATATTTACATACTGTTGCCGTCCTTCTAGATATGACTTGATCCAGCTAAGCTCTTTACCTCTAATTCCGTAATTTTGATGTTTATTTAATAATAATTTATGATTTTATTATAGTCCTGAAGTCGGATTCTAAATTTTATACGGTAGTCCATAAACCTGGTCCTAACATTTGGAACACAACTGAAATAATAATCAAATTCGGTGCACACATAAAAAGGTTATTAAATGTCAAAATTTGAGGCTCGATTTTTATATTTTTTATTTATATACATATCGTACGGTAGATTTATTCCCTCAGACAGTAATCGATATTATAGATGGTAAGTTATTTTTTAATGATAGCAAATGCTTGACAAAATATTTATAATACGTTATTCCTTGCATTATTGTTAGTCAACTAAGATTTTTGTTGAATTTAATGACAGAGTCAAACATTGTAGTATAATATTTCTATAAAAGAATGAAAAATTACGAGCAATATTTTTTTGAAAAACGCTCCACTAGTCACATAATACAGGTTGTGCTCTCATAAATTTCCAAAGCCTGTTCGCACAACTGGCTCGGTCTCATTTATGAAGTTTTAATTCAACAGATATTCAATATTATGAAATTCAACAGGATGAAGTGTGAGTTTGATGACAATTTCTGGTTATAATGCCACTTCATAATTCATGGAAATTTGAAAATTACAACGGTAAAAGCTCTTTTTGACTTTACTGGTAATATCAAAGAAAGGTATTTTTGAGTGCAACTTTTGAATGGTAACACTGATAACGCATTGTTCATTCTGCTCCTGCTGAAGGCAGACGAAGAAATAAACAGCTGTAAACTAACTGCTTATTTTCGATTTTTATAGTGTTTGTTTACCAAATTAAGTGCAATAATCTAAGAAAATTACTCCAAAATGTTTAAAACACTGTATTAAAATTATTTGCAAAAATTTCCTAGTGATAAATCAATTGTATATTCATCTGAGCATTGCACGGAATTGACAACTCGTTTTATTGTGTTTACGGTACTAATTCATGTCACCTTCTAAAACGGAACATCGAATTTGACTCGTCCCAAAGATAATAAATTAATCTGGTAAGTAACTTGTCTAGAAGATTAAATATCATGTTAATAAATTTATCAAGTGTATCATATAATTTTATTTATAAGAATACAGGTAAAACAAACTATCGATTACATTCAAGCACTTCGCAGTAAGGTTACATTTTGCATTCTATTTTTCCACTTGAATAGATAGTTATCATTGGTTTAAATTGAATATTTTTTAGTGATATTCCACACTTGAACATTTATAACCTTGCCAAAGGTAAGAAGGTTCATATTTTATAAATAATCTTAAAGTTTGAAGAGTAGTTTAAAGTTTAAGTCAAGCTGCTGTCTATTTTACGTTTTTCTGCGCTAATTTTTGCAATGGAATAAATTTACTTATATAAGTCAACTTCTAAAAATTTAATCCCTCTTTTATCAAATCTTTAAAGACTGATCTGATTGTAAAGTTTAATATTTTTACAGTTTTGAGTATGCCTACATTTACTCACTAACTTACAGTAGGCCTATCTTCTAAGCAGAGATTAAAATTCAAACTTCTACCATTGTTGAAACAGTTCAAACTGTTGATATTCAATGTAATATCCTTTATCTTCTATTCAACAAAGTAAAAGTATTAAGGTTAATTGGAAATAGTAAGAGGTATCCGCTATTACAGGAAGTATGTCAGATGAATATTGGTAAGGTACTAGCTAGATATAAATATTACTAGAGATAACTAATTACAAATTTTCAATAGATACAGTAGCTTATGTGTAGGCTACAAGTAGGGGTTCTCAAGAATTATTGCATGCAAGATGCAGATGGTTAACTTGTCAACATCATTCCTGCTATTTAATTTCAACAAATGGAATAATTCGTTTATCAATATTGCTATTCAAATACATAGTGAATGAAACACATTTTAAAACTATTTTGTTGGTTGGTTTATGCTTCAGATAAATGGAGCAGGCGGTGAGAGGCAGCAGTGTGGTTTTGTTGTTTTGAAAGAGTAGCAGACATGGCTGCTGGGAACGGAGTGGGTGATAATGGCGGCGGAGGAGGGGCGGTGGGTCACGGCCACCGGAGGCAGGAGTCGATGTACACGATGACCGGCCTCTACTCGGAGGCGGAGGCCACAGACACCGACAACGAGGCCGGACCGAGTGATGCCGCCCCCGCCGCCTCCACCCCCGCTTCGACCACCGCCTACGACACCGTCATCAAGTGTCACAGCCGGAATCCGTCCTCGGGCATAGTCGACAGGTGAGCGCTTTCTCTTTCGTCGATAGGGCTGTGGAGTGCGTGAATAGTTTTGATCCCTATATAGTGAGGTCCACCTTATAATGGTAGTAGAGAGCAGAGTTGCCGATTATCTGCCTTGCCACTGTCTTCTATTTCTGTATGTGGAAAACGCGCTTGAATTATCCATCAATCTACTGTGAGGTCCATGTTATAATGGCAGTGAAGAAAGATTGGTAAACGGTGTGGCCGATTCTCAGCCATGTCCTTCCCTTCTATAGAAGATAGCTGATACCGGTATATCTGAAGAAATATCAACAGTTCATTTTTGTCAAACATAATAAATTATATTTCATTTGTCAATAAATATAATTATTTTTCAATTATTTAGTAATACATTTTCATGATTAACACAAAATAAAATAAAATGTTGATTAATTATATACCTTCATTGTTTAAAAACGATATCGCAACATTGCGGAGCTAGTAAAATTTAGTGCTGTTGCTTAGTTTAATGATGGACAAGGATAGCAACAACAATTTTAATCAAATACTGCCATTCACTGTACCTCACTATTCCTTTAACGCTCCGTGAGAGCAGGTAGAAGTGGATCAACTCCCTGTGAACCCCAACCGTGAACACTATCCAGAATCATTCCAATCAATTCATTACCACAAAAATAAATTGTTACAAGATAAGAAAATCTCGGAAATATATATATATTTCCCCACTTTTAGACTATTGAATAGTACAAAAACATCGGTTTTCGGGACGAGAAATAAACTGCCGAGTTCCTTGGGAGGCTCCACCTCAAAAATGTAGTGATCAGTCGCATGTAAGGGTAGGCCAGGGGTCACAAATATTTACGAGGTCTCTAAATAAAATTCAACTCTGTTTGGTTCTGCTTGAATTAAAAAATATGTGGGCATACAATTTTATTGTTTGACACTTTAGAAAGCAAATATAAAGAAATATGTACATTTTTCAGTAGTGACAGGAATTTTTAAAAGATGGTGTAACAAGTGTATTCTGCCTAAATAAGTAAACAAAAATTAATAGAATTCACAAATTTCGTTTTATTATAATTTTGCTTATACTATCAGATGTTTTCAATAAATACTGTATCGAATATGAGTTATATACTCGTACATTTCATCCTCTGTTTTTGAGTAAGTAATACAACATAAATTTATCGGACAAAAACAATTTACGGTATTTTAAAGTTCACTTGTACAACAATGAGATCAATGATAAAACGACAAAGTTACAGAAAATGTTATCGCTGTTTACAAGTGACTTTGAATTGTTAGAATAGAGCTTGAAGTAGCTTGTCTATTCCGTAGTTTGTCTATTCTTCAACATTTTTGAACAGCTATTTCTGGCTCAACAACTTACATATTTGTTATTCTTTTCCTCAATTCCAAATAAATTACTTGGAATCTGGTTTTTTTAATATCAGTAGATTATTGGGATTATTTTGTCCATTCAAAATGTATTTTGTATATTGTCTCCCGTCTTTCTGAGGAGACGATAATCCGTCGGTCCCAACTACCTAAAAAGTAGTTGTCATCTGTCATCATTATTCCTCTCATTCATTACCCTCGCACAAGCCTATGAGCTTATGTGGGCATCACCCTCAGTATTATTATTATTATCTACAATATTACACAAAATTTTGTCTTTAAAACCTTAACAACAACCAAATGTTGTTCTTATCTAAATCTTCACGTATGAGTATAGTAAACTTGTTCAAATGAAATGTTTGTTTCTTTTTCAGTGAACGAGCAAAAAATGAAGCTAAAGAGAAAAGTCATCCATCCTTTCCAGAAGTGGCTGGAATTATACCACAGGATATAAGAGATTGTGGCATATTTGCATGTCGTCCGTTTCTTATACAAAGTTTTGCAAGCATTAAGGCAAGTGTTGTTACCATAAATTTCTAGTACAGGAAATCAAGTACAAGTACAACTGAGAGATTTTTTAAAATCAAACCATTCAAGACAGTGATGAAATAGGCTGCTTGATATTTTCTACGATATGTAACACAAATTTCATTAGGTTGGACAGTCAAAAGATATTGAGTATTACAATAGAGTAAAGATACCTAGATTATTTGTCTTTGGTATTACTCAGATAATAGTTCTTTATAAAGCTTCTAGCGGTAAATATATTGCTTGTAGCTGTTTGTGGTTTCATAAAACTCCTATTTATGAGAACTCTACCCAATCGTTCGAAAATGTCCATAAATATTATAGGCATTTAATCTGTCTTGAAACGCTAATGACAAATCTAGTATAATTATTTCAATCTATAAAGCGGAGTCTGAACTTGAGTTTTCTCTGCCACTTTATCTTAAAATAAATACTTGGTAAGACATATTCCAGTACATGCCAATGATACTGATGAACTGAATGTCAATATATTACATTTTATGTGAATTTTGTTTCTGTCATTTGCAGGTGTTTGTATTGATGTTATCATTGCTTGTCACACTACAGCAGGCTCTGAGCTCGGGTTACATCAATTCAGTAATTACTACAATAGAGAAGCGATTCGAAATACCGTCGAGTTTATCTGGTCTAATCGCTTCGTCGTATGAAATAGGAAATGTTATAACTGTTATTTTTGTCAGTTATCTAGGAAGTAGGAGACACATTCCAGTGTGGATTGGAATAGGTAAGTCTATTTCGCTGATAAATTTTATCAATTGCAATTTCCGTTATATTTTGATTATTTTATGAATATGCATTATGTAAATCAAGCAACGGTCATATTGAAAGCTAACTGCCTGGAACGGTATACGAGTTTAAACTTTCACTACAGCTATCAAAACAAAAGACTTGGTTATGCACTAAAACTATTCTAATACTGTAATTTGTTTATTCTACTTGATTCACATCTCCTAACTCAAAATCAAAAATTTGTACGTAACTTATAACCAACACGATAGGCTTCAATGAAATTATTCAGCTCATGATAAATGTTAAATCACAAGCTTATAAATTGCTAGATTTCAAACTTGTAAAAATTCTTTATTATTATTCCTTATTTATTCTTACATAAAGTACATTTGAAAAACATATTTGCAAGGTAAATTTCATTCGAAGATAATTTATTAGATGGACTAGTTGATGGAATCATAGTGAATCTTTTCACTTTTCCAACAATGGCTCCTCCTTCCATTGTGAACACTAATTGCAAATAT
Organism: Nilaparvata lugens; assembly: GCF_014356525.2. Taxonomy (NCBI): domain Eukaryota; kingdom Metazoa; phylum Arthropoda; class Insecta; order Hemiptera; family Delphacidae; genus Nilaparvata; species Nilaparvata lugens. The sequence continues at coordinate 83,221,886 of NC_052504.1, forward strand.
GATTGTGTTACAATTGTGTTACCGTACATTACACTGATTGTAGAATATTTTCTTCTTTCCACTGAAATACCATTTGATCTCATTTCATTATTGATGTTTGTATTTCTTCAAATATCTTTGGTATTAGTTATGTGAATTCAACTTCCCTATCTTTGATAACTGCATCTCATTCAAATCTACTTATATTAACGTGAAGGGGTATAATTTGTTTCAGGTGCTGTGATAATGGGAATAGGTTCTTTAATATTTATGCTACCTCATTTTACTGCTGAGCCGCATCTCAGTTCACGTAATGCCAATGCAACATCGGAAAATATTTGCAGAATTGTTTCAGTGCGTGAACAAGATATGGGCCTCGGAAGATTATCTTCAGGTACAGTATAGCTTTTCATCAATTTCTCTAAACTAGTTGAAATAAATCGATGACCTAGGTCTGAGTGATGGATTAGCGTACATTTTGAATTAAGGTTGATGAAAACTTCATTAAATGATCCTGAAAGACTAGTAGCCACAGTTCTATGGTTTCCGCTTTTATGATCATTATATTTTTTTTCAATGACATTAATTATTGATAAACCAGGAATTAATGCATTAATTAACCATGCTTAAAGCCTGGTTTTCACTACCGTACTAGAGTAACTGGCATACTAACTCTACCAAGCTAACTCTACTTACTTGGTCAAGTAACTGTTTTCACTACACTATTGAGAATAGTAGGGAAAGTGTGTTGTCTAGTGAACAGAACCTACCTTAAATCGACTCTACTCTAACTCTACTAGCTCGAGACTGTTTTCATTAGCGTAGTAGTGGTAGAGTAGAGTGAGAAGCGGTGGTGAGTGAAGGCAAGTGGTAGAGTACTATCCCACGGTCCTATCCCACTACTAAAAACTAGTACTCTACCATGAAAGTTTTCATTGGGAGAGTTCACAAGATAGTCAGCACTTGCCCAGGGAACTCTACCACTAACTCTACTAATGAAAACCAGGCTTTATTGTGGTAGCAGAAGCCTAGTGGCTAATGGAGAGAACGTGTTTTCGGGCTGTCCTGCCAGCTATAGTCAGCGTCCACGTTATACTGGCTGTGTTTAATTAGCAATGGTACTTCTGTCCTTGTCTATCATCCAACAAAGCGGATATCGCTATCTCTTTCTCGCTTTGCTCTGTTGCCAGATCTTCTCTTAACAAAGTAGAATTAACAATTAACAAAATATCTCATCTTAATTATGAAAATTCATTATGAAATAATTGAAAAATATAATTTCTTGCTTAAAATATAATTGATTATTTTAAACGAGAATGATATTACATCAATAAACCTGTATCAGCTACCGTCTATAGAAGGCATTGACAGAAGATCGGCAACTTTGTTCTGCTATTTTTCTTCACTGCCATTATATCGTGGACCTCACTATAGTGCAAAATAGAGTGGGACAGAACGCGTGCGCAATATTCTATTCTCTTCCACACCGCTACAATTTGTTACTTACACATGGATAATAGTAGCTCCCACTAGCTGCCGCGGGAGCGCGGAATTGGAAATGTCCGAAACTCAAATGTACATGACGTTTCTTATTCCGTGCTATCGTGGCAACTGTGTTTTTTTTGCGGGGTAAGGAGTTCAGGTATTCGTTTGTGTAATTTTCTACAAGCTCGTTTAAAGGAAATAACCGGTAACTTAATAATGCTGGTTTTCAATTGAAAAAAGAGTAGTTTCTGTGCATATTGTACATACTCTGTTCAGGAGTTCAGAGAACGCTATGAACCTCGAGATGGTTGATGATGAATCATTTAATGATTGTTTAAGGACATGACAAATCCAAATATCCCTATTGCAGGAGGTCAGTGGATGCAATAAATAAAATATAATAGTTGTGTGGCCTGGTCTGATGTCATAAGTAGCTACTTATATTGTACAATAATATTGACCGTCTTGGGACCGGTTTACTCTACATCATTCATCTTATTGCATTGTAAAACATGTTTCATTTTGACACTCAGATTATTGAATGCAATGCCATTTCTTTAGGTATATTCATAATTCATCTTATTGCATAGCAAAACATGTTTCATTTTGAGGCTCAGATTATTGAATGCAATGCCATTTCTTTAGACATATTTGTTAGAAGTGGACTCGCTTACAAAATTTGCTCATTTTCTCTCTCTTTTTTTTACTTATCTTCCTCTCCCTTTCTCCCCTTTTTCGCTCCTCTTCACCCTTCATTTCTTACTTTATATACTTTTATCTACCAGCCTATTACATGGAAAATCATAGTTGGCTAGGTATTTTTCCACCTCTCTTTCATTTCAGCACACCCCACCATGAAGCCAATTTTTTTTATTTCTATTAGAAACTAGCAGGTAACCCGTGCTCCGCAAGGGTGAAATTAAAAGCTTGGCAAGCTGGAAGCTTAAACTACTGAAATCTTGAAGAATTAAAAATAGGCCTATAACCATCCTCGGTGAATTGAGAATCAATATGCGAAATTTCAAGGTAATCAGTCCTGTAGCTCGGACGTGAATTTCCTATATCCTACGTGAATAAGCCAATTCTTTCCTTCATTGTTTTATTCTGATTTGTATATTCAGATTGATGATTTAGCGTATAAATTGAAATGGACATAATCTACATAGTATTTGGATAATTTAAGACATAAGTAGGAAATTGAAGATGTTTTGGGCAATAGCCTGTTTTTTCTTTTCCGACTACTGTATTATTTACTCTATCCAATAAATGATATTAGAAATTTGTACTTTGATTGTATTGTTTTTCTGTATTTTTTTTTTGTTGAATTGATTGATTGAATGTGTCTTAGGGCTCTCGTCGCCTCCGCTGGCCCCCAATAACTTACGCGAGAACTGCATAGAGGGCACGCCGTCGACAACTGGCCCCGTGCTGCTGTTCGTCATCGCTCAGCTGCTGCTTGGCTGCGGAGGCTCTCCACTCTTCACCCTCGGCACTACCTACATCGACGACCACGTCAAGGCCGAAAACTCCTCGCTTTACATAGGTGCGCACACACTTAGACACAATATCACATCTATATATATAAAAAAATTAATGTTTGTTTGTTCCCTATAGACTCGAAAACTACTTGACAGAACGGCATGAAACTTTGGGAATATGTTGTGTGAATATTGGGGATGGTTTCTGACCAGAAATTCTAATAGGGGGCTAATAATCATTATTTATTAATCCATTTTACAGACCTATGTTTTGGAAATTTTTGGCCGAGCGGCTACCTATAATTTAGCATCTAAAGTTACCAGCTGTATAATAAACACGTCACCCTGTGATAAATTGTGTACTGGTTTTAAAACGGAAGTTTGGAGTTGAAGTTAGTGTAGTTGATTGGTACCAGCTGTAGATAATCTTTCCTTAGAAGACCTATACAAATAATGATTACTCCCCTTTCATTGAGAAACTGGAAAATGTTGGGAAAAAATATTCATCTCATGAAAGAGAGTTGTTCATATTGCATATTATTACTGAAGAATGACAGACTAAATTAATTTTTTTCGAATTTAGCTTAGCTTATATTCATCCTAAAATGGAAGATGGAAAGAATATGAATTCTGTGTAATTCGTCGTACATCGCATATTTCCTGGGTCATCTATTGACAATCAACATCTATAAAAACATTAAATTCATCTTTGAAACACTGATTTAACCTATTTTTATTTTCAATTCAACACTTTACTGATAGATATTACTACCAATTGATTGAGAAGAATAATTATGTTGATTGAGAATAATAAATGCTGCATGACTATAAGCACATAGGAAGTCCGTATTGAGATGTAAATGAAAATATTGATTGTTAGATAAATTTCATGATTCACCAAATAAAGTCAAGTGTGACATGAGATACATTGACTTTTTGGCGGTACGAAGTTCGCCGGGTAAGCTAGTACAACATAAGTGATTAATGACAATTATTAAGAGCGTTATACCATAGAGAAAGGATAGCATAAGGTTGGCCACTAACGGTAGGAGATGCATGATACACATGTCGTCTTACATTGTTGTGTCATCACAGGGAAAGGTTTCGAGTTAAATTTTTAGAGGTTAGGTTTTTGTATATCCAATTTTTTGTTGTTCATTTTTTCTTTCCTTCTCTGTTTGAGGTTAAATTATTTTCCAATCATTAAAATTTGTGATTTTCATGTGGTTTATTTATTGTTAAGGGTTGTTTATTGACCGAGCGAAGTGAGGTCTAAGATTCAAGTCGACGGTTTGGCATTTCTCTTAATGTTTAAATGTTTATATGTTTATATGTTGCGCATTTACGGCGAAACGCGGTAATAGATTTTCATGAAATTTGACAGGTATGTTCCTTTTTAAATTGCGCGTCGACGTATATACAAGGTTTTTGGAAATTTTGCATTTCAAGGATAATATAAAAGGAAAAAGGAGCCTCCTTCATACGCCAATATTAGAGTAAAAATCAGACTATAGAATTATTCATCATAAATCAGCTGACAAGTGATTACACAGATGTGTGGAGAAGCCAGTCTATTGCTGTATTTCGATACATTTAGTTATTCATTCTCTCCTCACTCACTCCTCACGTCACACATTCATTCTTTCTAATCACAGAGCTGAAAATCTACTGACCCAAATCATAACAGTGGCAGGTTGTTCATTGACCATTCTAGAATAGAATAGATTTTACTATCCTCAAGAGAATATCACAATTGCATATATGCCAGTCATCACAATACACTACCAACACGGTTTTATACAACCAACAATAATAGCGCCACAGCAAAAACATTGATCAAATTCGCTTAATATATATATGATATATATATATATATATATATATATATATATATATATATATATATATATATATATATATATATATATATATATATATATATATATATATATATATATATATATATATATATATATATATATATATATATATATATATATATATATATATATATATATATATATATATATATATATATATATATATATATATATATATATATATATATATATATATATATATATATATATATATATATATATATATATATATATATATATATATATATATATATATATATATATATATATATATATATATATATATATATATATATATATATATATATATATATATATATATATATATATATATATATATATATATATATATATATATATATATATATATATATATATATATATATATATATATATATATATATATATATATATATATATATATATATATATATATATATATATATATATATATATATATATATATATATATATATATATATATATATATATATATATATATATATATATATATATATATATATATATATATATATATATATATATATATTGATCAATTATCAATCACAAGTGATCGCGGAAAATTCGAAAGTCGGGGTCGCAACTGATATGAACCATCATCGAGACCGTCAAGTGGAAGAGTGACTCATCAACACCAACAACCAACAACCACCATCCTGGGGAAGAAAGGCAAGAAGGATAGCAGACCAGACCATAAACTTCTTATCGATTACCGGCCAAGGTTAAGATCGTACCTGGCTCTGGCTGCAGCTGTATCCAACTCCACAGTTCAAGGTAACACGTCTTCTACATCTACAATCAGTGACAGTGAAGATAACAGTGAAAGCACAATGGATAACCCCCTTATTTCAAGACCAATTGCGAAACATCACCTACACATAATACCTGAATATACAGGAAACCCAATAGAACTACTTAGCTTTCTCGAAGTTGTCGAAAAATTGAAAAATGACTATTGTAATAATCGTATCGCGGAAGCAGCAGACAATCATTGGATTCTCCTTCACTATTGTAAAAACAAATTACATGGACCTGCTAAAGATGTAATCCTCAACAGTACAGTAGATGACCTCTCAAATTTGATTGATGTTTTGAAAAACAACTTTGCCGATAATAGGACAGTAGAACAATTAACTATGGAACTGCTTGCTATGAAATCACACCAAAAAGAACACCCTATTCAATTCATAAATAGACTGCAACAAAAAAGAACCGTGATTATCTCAAGACACAAACTCGATGGACTAACTGGTCCAATTCTTGAAACTATCTCATCTCAGTTGGATAAACAAATTGTAATGATTTTAGTCGAAGGAATCAACCACCAGCTTGGAGCTCACCTACAAACGCTAGGAATCAAAGACCTCAGTGATGCAAGACAGGCTATTATCAATAAGAGTAGTGCTTATTTGAAACATTTAGGATTTACTACTGATGTAACACAAATGAATCAAACTTTCAGTAAATCTGAAGGAAAACAAAACTCGTCAAATTCCAATCAAAATTCGCATCCGAAAAATTTCCATCAGTTTCAAAACCAAAACAATTCAAATCAAAGAAACTTTTCTCAATCTCAAAATCGTAATTTCAATTTCAATCAGAGAAATTTTTCTCAACCTCAAAATCATTTCAATCAGAGAAATTTCTCTCAGCCTCAAAATAATTTCAACAGAGGACAATCCTTTCAAAGTAGATTTCGTAATGGACAAAGTTTCCAAAATCACAACTTCAATCGTAATCCAAATGCAAACTTCAATAATAACAACCAAAATTTGAATCAAAAATCAAACGATGTGAGCATGAGAACAGTTTCCAACTTTCAAAAGTTTCCAGTTCACAATATTGAATCTTCTGAAAATGAGTTTTCCGAATTTGAAAGCATGAATGCTAGAATGAGTTCTATGGAAAATGCTGTAAGTGACCTTTGCGAGAAAATGAATCATTTTTTAGAAGTAGGCTCGAACAACAATCCAAAAACGTAGTATTAGATTTGAATACGATCTCTCTTGATTTGCCTCATATTCATTACAATGATTCACGAATTTTGATCGATACAGGTAGTAAATATAATTTCATTAAACCTCAAATGGTTTCTCCTCAGACAAAAATAATTGATTGTGATTATAAAATTCGTACACCCGCTGGTGAATCTAATGGAAAAGGTTGTGTAAATATTAATGTTAAGAATATGCTTGGTGTTGATAAAGATGAAAAATTTTATGTGTATGATTTTAGCGATAATTATGATGTTCTTATTGGAAAGCAAACATTGCAAGGGTTGAAAGCAAAAATTGATTTGGAGACCAATTGTCTCATAACGAAAGATTGCACGATACCACTGTTAGGAATGAATCATATTGAAATCAACAAAGGTTGGAATGAATTGAAAATTAAAACTAATGTTTGCACTCCATCAGATAAGCTATGTGTTGTTAGTATTAAGGAATTGCAGTTGTATAATATTGTAACTGATATTGATAGGAATGGTTTTATTGAGATTGAATATTTTTCTGATTGTGACAAAACGTTGAGTATCGAAACAGTTTCTGTAGAAGAATGTGAATTGTACATGGGTGAGATGATCGATAATCCCCTCTCCATTGACGAAATCACTTCTTTATTGAGAACTGAGCATATGAACTCAGAAGAGAAAGAATGCATTATTAGTACTCTTATGAAATATCCCGAAATAATAAAATTCGAAGGTGATATATTAACTGCTACTAACTTGCTCAAGCATAAAATAGTGACTACAGACGAAGAACCTGTTTATTCAAAAAACTACCGCTATCCTATCTCATTTAGGCAGGATATTAGTAATGAAATAAACAAGTTACTCGAACAAAAGATAATAAGACCGTCTAATTCTCCGTACAACTCTCCCTTATGGGTTGTGCCGAAGAAACCTGATGCTTCAGGAAAACGCAAAGTTCGTCTTGTAGTAGATTATCGGAAATTGAACAACAAAACTAAAGATGATAGATTTCCTCTCCCGAATATTGAAGACTTGTTCTCAAAAATCGGTCGAGCAACGTACTTTTCGGCTATTGACCTTGTTTCAGGATTCCATCAAATTGAAATGGAACCCGAATCAATACCAAAAACAGCTTTTAGTACTGAAAATGGTCATTATGAGTTTCTCAGAATGCCATTTGGGTTGAAAAATGGTCCACCTCAATTTCAAAGGACAATGAACTTGATATTTTGTGATTTACCAAATGTTCTTGTATATCTTGATGATATTATTATTTTTAGTGATAGCTTACAAGAGCACATGAAACACCTGAACGTTGTATTCAAACGATTGAAAACTCATCAACTAAAAATACAATTGGACAAGACCGAATTCTTTAAGAAAGAACTTCTATTTCTAGGTCACATAGTTTCGGAAAAAGGCATTCAGCCTAACCCTGAAAAAGTAAAAGCAATAAAAGATTTTCCCGTTCCACAAACTACTAAACAAATAAAACAATTTTTAGGTTTGGCAGGATACTACAGAAAAATGATAAAAGGATTCGCTAAAATAGCTCAACCTTTAACTAACGCATTGAGAAAAACATCCACTATAAACCCAAAAGATCCTAAATTCATTGAAGCTGTCAATTTTCTGAAAGAAGCAATTACTAACGCACCAATATTGCAGTTACCTAAATTGAATGATCCATATATTTTGACAACAGACGCATCCAATGTAAGCTTAGGGGCGGTCCTTAGTCAAATGACTGACAATAAAGATCTCCCAATTTCATTCGCTTCTAGAACACTCAATCCCGCTGAACAAAATCTTTCTACTATTGAAAAAGAAATGTTGGCAATAACTTGGGCAGTGAAACATTTCAGGCCATATTTGTATGGAAGAAAATTCACCCTAAGAACAGATCACAAGCCACTCCAATGGCTTCATTCTCTAAAAGAACCAAATGCTAAATTAATGAGATGGAAATTGTTAATGGAAGAGTATGATTACACCGTAGAATTCATAAAAGGTCGCTCAAATTGTGTTGCTGATTGTCTCTCACGGCCTTTCAATGTAAATATGATGGAAAGTAGTGATGAATTTACAGGTTTTGACGATTCAGAATTATTCCCAGGCTTTCCCGCGGAAAATAATGCGAACAATGCCAACGACAATGTCAATAACAATGATGAGTACGATGACATTGATATCAATGATCTGCTAAGATTCCATAACAATGAAGCTCCTCCGTCGGTGAGTGAAAGTATATTGAATGATCTTGATGAACAAATAGGTAACAATTCGATAGTTAATGCAAATATTGATAATATTAATGAAAATGATGTGGAAACTGGCAACGAAAACCTTGTAAATAATACTAATAATGATAATGACAATGACTCACTAATGACACAACATTCTCAAGAAAGTTCAGATGATAGAATAGGTATAATGGACGAAAATAGTATCATAAACACTGAAGCAAACCAAATAGTTATTTCACGAGGTAAAGGAAAACCCCAATTCAAAAAGATCTTTAATAAAAACAGAATAATTTTCAAATACAGAGACGCACGTGACATTGGAAACAACGTAGAAGAAATACGAGAGTATTTGAAACCTGATACTGTGTACGGTATAGTATTTTCAAATAAAAGTCCATTGTTTGAAGCTCTAAAAACAGAAATTCTAAGTTCAATGACTAATGAAATTGTCAAAATAGTTCCCAACATAAAATTCCGAATCTACAAAAGAATAAACGCCGACATAACTGATGTAGATGAACAAACAATGATAATAGCTCGATGTCATGAAGACAAAAACTTCCACAGAGGAATTAACGAGAATTATAAACAAATACGTAAAAACTACTATTGGCCCGCAATGCACAAAGACGTAACAGAATTTGTAAATAAATGTGAAATCTGTTTGAAAACCAAGTATGAAAGAAACCCAATTAAAACTAAATTCAAAGTAACTCCCACACCTACTAAACCTTTCGAAAAACTTCAGATTGACACTTTCACGTATAATAATATTAAAATCCTCACAATTGTCGATTCGTTTTCTAAAAGACTTTCCGCCTACACATTGAAATCAGCTAACAGTATCGAAATAATAAAAAATCTAAACAACTATCTTTCAGTTTTCCCAATTCCAAAATGCATTCAATCCGATAACGGATTAGAATTCAACAATGCACTATACAAACAATTCACTGAAATAAATGGTATTGAAACTTACTTCACCACACCTTATCATCCCCAATCTCAAGGACTAATAGAAAGAACACACTCCACAATTATTGAAATTCTACAAGGACTCGAAATTAAATTCCCAAAATATAGTGTTGAACAAAAACTTCGATTAGCTTTGCGAACCTATAACAATTCGATAAAAGATCAATTCAACTTAAGCCCAAATGAACTAACTTTCGGAATTCAGAATTATTTACCAAATAATCAAGATCAGGATAATCCCGCAGTAATCACTGAAGAACTTGCTAATCAATACTTCAAAGAAATACAAGCGTTGAATGATGCCGTTTACAAGAAAATAATCGAGGAAAAAGAAAAACGAACAGAAAAATGTAACAAAAATAGAGAGGAACCACCTGAAATACCAGATAGGATATTCATCAAAAACCCGAAATTTCACAAAAATGTTCCAAGGTATAGCACAGCTACTAAGGAAGGTGATAGGTTTAAACTGAAAAGAAATTTAATCAAAATCCACCCTAACAGAATGAAAAGGCCTCGTAAAAAAGTAAAAGATAATCTAATTGTTGCAGATGAAGGCAATGACCATCCTTCTGTTGTTCCTGATCCCAGCAACGTTGACGTACAGACTGACAGACTTGACAAAGACAGCAGGAATAATTCCGATTAAAATAGGACAATCTATGCTCATTAACGACACATACAAAGTTATCCATTTTACTAACGTGACTGACCTTAAAATACAATCTTTGAAATTACAGACTCATATTAATAATCTGCAAGTCGCTTACATATCCTCTGACATTATTGAATCTTTGAAGAAAATTTCACTCAACCAATATTTTAAATTAGAAATGATTTCTGAAAATAAAAATAAAAAGGTAAAACGTGGACTAATGAACGGATTAGGAAACGCCATATCATGGTTGACAGGACTTATGACTGCTGACGACAAAGAACACCTCGACAAAGTTATTGATAAAATAGAAAATAATGAATTACATCTTGTTAAAAATGAAGAACATAATTTTGAAATGAACCATGAGTTAATTAAGAAATTTAATTTCGATGTTGAGCATATTAATTCAAATAATAAAGCATTAGAAAATATTACTAACGAAACTGCCAATATTGTCGAAAATATGCAAGCTGTTGACTTAATTACTTTGACTATACAATTGTTGGATGATGAAATAAATGATGTTGTTAACTCGTTGATGTATTGCAAAGAAGGGAAACTTCATCCATCAATTTTGAGCTTTGATGATTTTCGTAGGTTAATTAATTATAAGAATTATTCATTAGCTAGTAGAGATTCCAGTATTTTATGGGAAATTAGTAATAGCACTTGTATTTTATCGAAATCTGTTATAACTTACATTATCCATTTACCGAAATTAAACGATTTATTTGAAAAATATGACCTTCTGTCTTATCCTGTTGAAATGGAATCAAATGTTCACACCATGAAATTAAAAGAAAAATCGATATCTGTGTCTCAAAACAAAAAGCTTTGGAAACTGACCAATTGTCAAAAATTCTCTTCTATTTCTTTCTGTACTTCAGGAGAAATTATACATGATAACTGTATTTTGTCTGTAGTAAATAATAAGGATTTGGATAGTTGTGTAAGAATAGAAATAATTAATGATAGACCATTTATGAATTATTTCGAAAATTGTAATTGTATTTTAGGATATAAGTTTGATCAAATTAATATCAATAATGGCACTATAAATACTCCTTCATCTTTCCTTATCAATCTGGATATCAATGATAAAATGACAGATGTAAAATTACCGTTTACTTCAGTTACCACATATGCACAAAAATTAAGTCATGTACCAAATAAAATTCATACTAAACTTATCGATTTGAAAGATGTTAGTGAACTTGATGATATTGAACCTAGAGATTTTGATTTTATAAATTTTGAAGATTCTTTCGTCCTTAAGACACGCCACATTGTAATTTTTGTTTTAAGTACATTTATACTTCTTGTAATTTTGATAATCGTTTATTACAAATTTAAGAAGCCAACCAGTGTACTAAATTACCGAATTGATACACAAGTACCAATATCATCAACCCCTACCATAAGCTATATTGTACCACCTAGAAATTAGATCTAAGTTAGTAAACTTTAATTTGTAACTTCATTTTAATTTTTGTAATTTTTGAGTGTCCCAAATTTATTTTTCGGGACGAAAAAAACTTAAGGAGGGAGATACGCACAAAAATTAAGTCATGTACCAAATAAAATTCATACACCCGCTGGTGAATCTAATGGAAAAGGTTGTGTAAATATTAATGTTAAGAATATGCTTGGTGTTGATAAAGATGAAAAATTTTATGTGTATGATTTTAGCGATAATTATGATGTTCTTATTGGAAAGCAAACATTGCAAGGGTTGAAAGCAAAAATTGATTTGGAGACCAATTGTCTCATAACGAAAGATTGCACGATACCACTGTTAGGAATGAATCATATTGAAATCAACAAAGGTTGGAATGAATTGAAAATTAAAACTAATGTTTGCACTCCATCAGATAAGCTATGTGTTGTTAGTATTAAGGAATTGCAGTTGTATAATATTGTAACTGATATTGATAGGAATGGTTTTATTGAGATTGAATATTTTTCTGATTGTGACAAAACGTTGAGTATCGAAACAGTTTCTGTAGAAGAATGTGAATTGTACATGGGTGAGATGATCGATAATCCCCTCTCCATTGACGAAATCACTTCTTTATTGAGAACTGAGCATATGAACTCAGAAGAGAAAGAATGCATTATTAGTACTCTTATGAAATATCCCGAAATAATAAAATTCGAAGGTGATATATTAACTGCTACTAACTTGCTCAAGCATAAAATAGTGACTACAGACGAAGAACCTGTTTATTCAAAAAACTACCGCTATCCTATCTCATTTAGGCAGGATATTAGTAATGAAATAAACAAGTTACTCGAACAAAAGATAATAAGACCGTCTAATTCTCCGTACAACTCTCCCTTATGGGTTGTGCCGAAGAAACCTGATGCTTCAGGAAAACGCAAAGTTCGTCTTGTAGTAGATTATCGGAAATTGAACAACAAAACTAAAGATGATAGATTTCCTCTCCCGAATATTGAAGACTTGTTCTCAAAAATCGGTCGAGCAACGTACTTTTCGGCTATTGACCTTGTTTCAGGATTCCATCAAATTGAAATGGAACCCGAATCAATACCAAAAACAGCTTTTAGTACTGAAAATGGTCATTATGAGTTTCTCAGAATGCCATTTGGGTTGAAAAATGGTCCACCTCAATTTCAAAGGACAATGAACTTGATATTTTGTGATTTACCAAATGTTCTTGTATATCTTGATGATATTATTATTTTTAGTGATAGCTTACAAGAGCACATGAAACACCTGAACGTTGTATTCAAACGATTGAAAACTCATCAACTAAAAATACAATTGGACAAGACCGAATTCTTTAAGAAAGAACTTCTATTTCTAGGTCACATAGTTTCGGAAAAAGGCATTCAGCCTAACCCTGAAAAAGTAAAAGCAATAAAAGATTTTCCCGTTCCACAAACTACTAAACAAATAAAACAATTTTTAGGTTTGGCAGGATACTACAGAAAAATGATAAAAGGATTCGCTAAAATAGCTCAACCTTTAACTAACGCATTGAGAAAAACATCCACTATAAACCCAAAAGATCCTAAATTCATTGAAGCTGTCAATTTTCTGAAAGAAGCAATTACTAACGCACCAATATTGCAGTTACCTAAATTGAATGATCCATATATTTTGACAACAGACGCATCCAATGTAAGCTTAGGGGCGGTCCTTAGTCAAATGACTGACAATAAAGATCTCCCAATTTCATTCGCTTCTAGAACACTCAATCCCGCTGAACAAAATCTTTCTACTATTGAAAAAGAAATGTTGGCAATAACTTGGGCAGTGAAACATTTCAGGCCATATTTGTATGGAAGAAAATTCACCCTAAGAACAGATCACAAGCCACTCCAATGGCTTCATTCTCTAAAAGAACCAAATGCTAAATTAATGAGATGGAAATTGTTAATGGAAGAGTATGATTACACCGTAGAATTCATAAAAGGTCGCTCAAATTGTGTTGCTGATTGTCTCTCACGGCCTTTCAATGTAAATATGATGGAAAGTAGTGATGAATTTACAGGTTTTGACGATTCAGAATTATTCCCAGGCTTTCCCGCGGAAAATAATGCGAACAATGCCAACGACAATGTCAATAACAATGATGAGTACGATGACATTGATATCAATGATCTGCTAAGATTCCATAACAATGAAGCTCCTCCGTCGGTGAGTGAAAGTGTATTGAATGATCTTGATGAACAAATAGGTAACAATTCGATAGTTAATGCAAATATTGATAATATTAATGAAAATGATGTGGAAACTGGCAACGAAAACCTTGTAAATAATACTAATAATGATAATGACAATGACTCACTAATGACACAACATTCTCAAGAAAGTTCAGATGATAGAATAGGTATAATGGACGAAAATAGTATCATAAACACTGAAGCAAACCAAATAGTTATTTCACGAGGTAAAGGAAAACCCCAATTCAAAAAGATCTTTAATAAAAACAGAATAATTTTCAAATACAGAGACGCACGTGACATTGGAAACAACGTAGAAGAAATACGAGAGTATTTGAAACCTGATACTGTGTACGGTATAGTATTTTCAAATAAAAGTCCATTGTTTGAAGCTCTAAAAACAGAAATTCTAAGTTCAATGACTAATGAAATTGTCAAAATAGTTCCCAACATAAAATTCCGAATCTACAAAAGAATAAACGCCGACATAACTGATGTAGATGAACAAACAATGATAATAGCTCGATGTCATGAAGACAAAAACTTCCACAGAGGAATTAACGAGAATTATAAACAAATACGTAAAAACTACTATTGGCCCGCAATGCACAAAGACGTAACAGAATTTGTAAATAAATGTGAAATCTGTTTGAAAACCAAGTATGAAAGAAACCCAATTAAAACTAAATTCAAAGTAACTCCCACACCTACTAAACCTTTCGAAAAACTTCAGATTGACACTTTCACGTATAATAATATTAAAATCCTCACAATTGTCGATTCGTTTTCTAAAAGCTGAACTGTAGAACAGTTCGTAGAACTGTAGTCTAACTTAATTCATCATATCCAGCCTTCACGTACGGATTTTAACTGAAATATTGTTACACTCAGACTGCTGATATTGGTTACTTTTATTTATTTATTAATTATTTATTCCACAATCACAACATCAAATACACAATACTGGCAATTTTACTATATATGTATTTTGTTGGGAATTAACTACTGTGGGTAATTAATACAATGTGATTATTATACATCTAGAACTCATTGACGATTCAATTTTGATTGCAGATATTCCTCGTTCGATGTGGAGGCTTGTGTGCAACCCAGTGTATGTAGTTACTTGTCTTGGAGCCTGTATGGAGCTGGTAATCGTATCAGGATTCGTTGTCTTCCTGCCAAAATATTTGGAAACGCAATTCAGTCTAGGAAAAAGCCAGGCCAGCGTATTTACAGGTTAGTAAAAATAACATTGATGAAATAATTGAATTAATAATAGAATCAATGAAATAGGCATTCTGTGTAGTTGTGAACTTGATATTGTTGTAATTATTCATATTAAATAAAAAGACTAAACATTTTCAAAAGTAGAGTGACCGGTTTCTGTTGTTACACCATTATGAATCTTTGGTAAACAATTCACTCTGGAAATCATAAGTTTGAAAAGTGAAGTATTAGGCATGCTGTATTGGTTTTTCACTTACAATATTTTATAAAATTTCAGTTGAATTATTGTGTTTGTCATGCTGGACTCTGTATATGTTTTTATGAGTGTGAAATAAATTTGATTAGGATTTGAATTTGAATGTATTGTAAAATGAATGAACAATGCCGTATAACTCAGCATTATCGCATTAACTTGAAGGTTTGATGTTCTTGTTTCCTGTCTCAGATTATTAGAAACTCCGTTATATTCCAGTCCCACCTCTTGTCCCGATTTAATATTTCATCAATTTTATTTAGTTTACCTTATCAATTCAGCAAGACTGTTGTTGTTTAACTTATAATATTCAAAGTGATTTATAGAATAATATTTATCTATTCATAGATAATAGATAATAAAGTATAATACACAATATGTCGACAAATTTGACTGAAATAGTAATATCAAATCAAGAATGATTGCCTCTGCTCAGCTTACAACTGACGCCATGAGACAACCTGTGGTTTTGTGTGGAACAACTTTTTCAGAACAATTGTCGATAATTTTTCGTTCTTTACGTTTTTCCATTCATGATAATTTCCTCAATTAACAACAGACTGTGTTATTCTCCTGTCTCATTTTCAATATAACTTTATAAATTTTATTCAGTTCACCTTATCACCTATAATTCAAAACTCAGTTATTTTCCAGTCTCACCACTTGCCTCGATTTAATATTTCATTAATTTTATTTAACTTATCGTATCTATTCAGCAATTACCTTTAGCTATTGTTTTATGTTTAGCATTAGACTGTTTTTGATCTTGAAATATTCATAGTGATTGAAAAACTAGAAGTGTTTGGTCACTTTCCAGTGTAAATGAGAGAACATTTCATGCATCTATTTTGACTCTGACATAATTACACTTTAAAAGTAGAGGAAATATTATTTGTACTTGTTTCTATATAGTTTTCTTTATTGATGTTTAGGATCAATAGCAATTCCCGGAGCTTGCATTGGTATCTTCATGGGAGGGTGTTTGTTGAAGCGGCTGGAGTTGAGGCCGAAGGGCGCCGTTCAGTTTGTGCTGATTTCGAACACCATCTGCCTCTCCTGCTACGGTCTCCTCTTCTTCCTTGGTTGCGACAATGTCAAGATGGCTGGCACTACCATTCCCTATTTTAATAGGTATTCATCGCTATCAAATAATTCTAATCTATATAATATAAGAACTGAAAGAACCGGCTTATACTCGACTATACGGCTATACGGGATAGGAAAATCACAAATTGCGCATTATTATGTCTGAACTACTGGACTGATTTACTTTAAATTTTTCATAAATATTCTTAATTTACCTAGGATGGTTATATGCCTATATTGAATTTCTTGAAATTTCTGTAGATCAAGTTTTCAGTTTGTCAAGTTTTTAATTAGACCCTAGCGGAGCACGGGTTACCTGCTAGTTAGTAATATTGTTATTAGACTGATGCTGAGTGCAGCGTTGCTTCCGGATCAACCACCTTGAATTGGATGATTGATAAGAGGAATCATACCTACTTAGCATTATGCTCATGTCAAAAAGATTGATCTTTTTTGGTTTAACCCAGCTCAAGTTTTCATTATCTCAAGATTGGAATTTTTATAATTATTATCAATATTTGGGAGAGAAACAATTTTAGGTTCATCTTTATCCAGTTGATTCTTTTCCAATCATTAATTTGATTTTGTAATTGTGGAATGAGTAATTATCAATGGTTATATTTCCATAAACAAAGGAAGTAACATTTGGTGCACAACTTGGTACATCGATTAGATTTCGCTTGAATTTGATGTTGCTTTCTTTCAAGGTTCAAAGACCAGTGCTATGATAAATTTAAAAATATTTCGTAATTAAACAATACAATTTCGCATTACTCTAAACAAAGGGAGATTAAATTTAACGAGAAATTCTGATCATTTCGGTGTATTGCTGTACCATAGTTTAAATCTCTTAGAAACATTCCATTGCTTGAGACTTAAACAACAGACTTAGCGCCTCAAGGGAAATTACGAAATCATTCAATTTCAATTCAATTTATTTTTACACACACTTACAAGTTCAATACAGAGATTAACAAAAAGAATACATGCAAACAACAACAACAATACACTAAAACAAAATAGAAAGATAGTGGTGCAAAAAAAGGGTGAAAGATTGAAGGGGTTTTCCAACTATGGATATCCATGTACTAGGTAAATTCATTTTCTCGCACTTGAAATGAATCGTATGGAATTATTTTCATAATAATAATTGCGTTCAATTGGAATTCATCCTTACTAAAGTAAGCTGAGTTCAGAGGAACCATATTCCTTCGTCAACACATTTCTTCCAGGCTTCATGATATAGTTTCAAGATAATGAAAAATATGATTACTTTTCATTGAATTGGTTCGAGAATGATATGTTGTGTTATTTCAGTTCGCGAGGAGAGCCGTTCCAGGTAAACCTGACGGCGGCGTGCAACTTCGGCTGCGAGTGTCATATGACCGACGTGGAGCCGGTCTGCGGCAACAATGGCCTCACATATTTCAGTCCCTGCCACGCCGGCTGCACGGCGCTTTCCTCCCGCTCCAACTACACCAATTGTGCCTGTCAGTAATCAATCCATCCCATTCGAAAATATTCACGATAAAGGCCAGATCATATTAAGAGTTTTTTCAGGTGGCAACCCAATCGGAGAGCTTCCTGGCCTGCCGACTCTAAAAACGCCTGAAGAAACGCTTAATATGGCCTGGCCCTAAAAGGTTTTGAATATTGCCTGTAGAGAAATTCCTCCTCTCCAAGCTCCAACAAATTTTACCAAGAAGCGACTCACCATTGAAAAGTTACACGTAATTAAAAAAAAAAAAAAAAAAAAAAAAAAAAAAAAAAAAAAAAAAAAAAAAAAAAAAAAAAAAAAAAAAAAAAAAAAAAAAAAAAAAAAAAAAAAAAAAAAAAAAAAAAAAAAAAAAAAAAAAAAAAAAAAAAAAAAAAACTGAACTACTGGACTGATTTACTTTAAATTTTTCATAAATATTCTTAATTTACCTAGGATGGTTATATGCCTATATTGAATTTCTTGAAATTTCTGTAGATCAAGTTTTCAGTTTGTCAAGTTTTTAATTAGACCCTAGCGGAGCACGGGTTACCTGCTAGTTAGTAATATTGTTATTAGACTGATGCTGAGTGCAGCGTTGCTTCCGGATCAACCACCTTGAATTGGATGATTGATAAGAGGAATCATACCTACTTAGCATTATGCTCATATCAAAAAAAGATTGATCTTTTTTGGTTCAACCCAGCTCAAGTTTTCATTATCTCAAGATTGGAATTTTTATAATTATTATCAATATTTGGGAGAGAAACAATATTAGGTTTATCTTTATCCAGTTGATTCTTTTCCAATCATTAATTTGATTTTGTAATTGTGGAATGAGTAATTATCAATGATTATATTTCCATAAACAAAGGAAGTAACATTTGGTGCACAACTTGGTACATCGATTAGATTTCGCTTGAATTTGATGTTGCTTTCTTTCAAGGTTCAAAGACCAGTGCTATGATAAATTTAAAAATATTTCGTAATTAAACAATACAATTTCGCATTACTCTAAACAAAGGGAGATTAAATTTAACGAGAAATTCTGATCATTTCGGTGTATTGCTGTACCATAGTTTAAATCTCTTAGAAACATTCCATTGCTTGAGACTTAAACAACAGACTTAGCGCCTCAAGGGAAATTACGAAATCATTCAATTTCAATTCAATTTATTTTTACACACACTTACAAGTTCAATACAGAGATTAACAAAAAGAATACATGCAAACAACAACAACAATACACTAAAACAAAATAAAAAGAAAGTGGTGCAAAAAAAGGGTGGAAGATTAAAGTGTTTTTCCAACTATGGATATCCATGTACTAGGAAAATTCATTTTCTCGCACTTGAAATGAATCGTATGGAATTATTTTCATAATAATAATTGCGTTCAATTGGAATTGATCCTTACTAAAGTAAGCTGAGTTCAGAGGAATCATACTCCTTCATCAACACATTTCTTCCAGGCTTCATGATATATAATTATTATTTAACGAAAATCCTTAATAAATGCATTCTCTATTTAATTCCATCTGCTTCATGATATAGTTTCAAGATAATGAAAAATATGATTACTTTTCATTGAATTGGTTTGATAATGAGATGTTGTGTTATTTCAGTTCGCGAGGAGAGCCGTTCCAGGTGAACCTGACGGCGGCGTGCAACTTCGGCTGCGAGTGTCACATGACCGACGTGGAGCCGGTCTGCGGCAACAATGGCCTCACATATTTCAGTCCCTGCCACGCCGGCTGCACGGCGCTTTCCTCCCGCTCCAACTACACCAATTGTGCCTGTCAGTAATCAATCCATCCCATTTTGAAAATATTCTGGATAAGGGCCAGATCATATTAAGAGTTTTTTCAGGTGGCAACCCAATCGGAGAGCTTCCTGGCCTGCCGACTCTAAAAACGCCTGAGAAACGCTTAATATGGCCTGGCCCTAAAAGGTTTTGAATATTGCCTATAGAGAAATTCCTCCTCTCCAAGCTCCAACAAATTTTACCAAGAAGCGACTCACCATTGAAAAGTTACACGTAATTAAAAAAAAATCTACTATCCTTTTTTCCATGATTTTTTTAAATCAAAATTTCATTCTTTTTAATTACGTGTAACCTTTGGATGGTGATCAAATCTTTTAAACTCATGCTCATTGAAATTAATAATTCAGAATAATGATAATTATCATGATGAGTTCATAACTTGATAATCTAAAGGAATTTCATCTATTAGTGATATGAGAATTAAGTGCAATATTTCTCAAGTTTTCAATTTATTGGTTTCTTTGGTACATTATTTCATTCTATTTCTCACGTCAACCTTCAAAATTCGAAATATTCAAATTCCTGAACCGAAAATTAAATGGGGAATTAGTTATGTGTGATATTTTCATAACCTAATATTATACAACATTGAACAACATTTACATTTTATCAATATTTGGGAGGGAAATGGTACAGACTCAGCTTAATTTTTCCTCCATGGTCATAATTATATTATGATGTAGTGTTTTATACAATACATGAATAAATAAATACGATATGAACTCTCTCTAATACAGACTTTGATTGCATAAGCACTAAGAGAAAATTTAATAAATACTCTATCTACGACCATGTTATAATGTAAACATTACAAATCATTATCATTTCTCTGCAATTTTATAATGTTTACAAACATATCTTAAGTCACAAGGACGGGAAGAGGCCTTTTGCAGGCGAGAATTTCATTCGAGCACTGCAAAAGACATTCACGTCCAAGTAACTTACACTATTTTTTGTCATAATAATCTAGAAAATAATAATTCAAAACAAAAACATTACCTGATTGTGCTGACATTACTACATGCATTCTATAAACATAACCTAGTTTACAAGTTTCGAATCAAGAATTTCTTGATTGTAGTTGACAAAATTTCCACCTAGAGCGCTAAAAGGCGGTTTTTTGTACCAGTTTTGCCGTTCCTAATTGGGAACTAGGAAACATACTCTACTGTAAAAAAACATATGATTTTATTACAGTATAGTATGCTGTAATGAGAATCATATGTTTATTTATTCTACTATCAGCTGTTTACCGGCTTGATTTCATGGATGTAAAACAGCTGAAATTGAATGACTATGACAAGAAAATACAAACATGATGATAGAAAACTTTCTAAACATATAATATACAGTCATGTGAACAGATAAGTCACTCATTTGTGTATGACTTTTCAAATTGCTCAGCTTTATGGTGTGTCTTGTGTCGGTTTGCAAGTGATGGTGTTGTGTTGGGCAGGTATCCACGGTAACATGAGCTTGCCGCGCGGAAGTGCGCTGCTGGGCTCGCGGGAGGAGGCGGAGGCGGACTTTGCCGAGGTGACTGTGGTGCCCGTGGCCACGGCGGGGCCCTGCAACTCCTCCTGCCACACCATCTACCCCTTCCTCATCCTCCTCTTCTTCATGACGTTTGTCGTTGCCATCACGCAGATGCCGCTGCTCATGATTGTGCTCAGGTAATTAAGTTCTCTTTCTTTGCCGCCTATACAGTTCCTCAGATCTGCCGGAAAATTGTCTTGCTTAAACTGTAAAATCAGATGAACATAACACAAACTAAGGAAAGGTTGAGAAGGTTAGGTTTTTGCCTTTGAATGTCAATATGTTAATATTGTTTTGTTGAAAATTGTTGAATCTTCTAGCCGATCATCAATATTAATTATTTAATAAGTAAATTGTCGGCCTCAATAATAATTTTCTGTAAGGCTAAACTCACACTTAAGCGACTCGTCGAGAAGAGACTGTAACTCCAGTCCGTCTGTGATGCAGCATGTGTTTTCAAATGGTGATACTCAGACCAGTCGATTCTAGTCTCTGTAGCTTCTCGACTGTGAGACTGGGTCGAGCGGTGACTCGAAATGTTGGTCGAGAAGCGACTTGAGTTGCGTAGTACCATGTATTTTAAATGAAACTGAGGTTATGCTCTATGAAAGTGATGTTTTATAATTTTAGATAAGACAATAATAAAAACTATATAAGACAATACACTCATAATAATTATTATAATTTTTTTGCATTCGTAGTAGTGACGAATCGGATCTCATATTTTTAATAATAGTAAAGGAGGTTAAAGTGAGGTTAGAAATAGAGTAGCATGGAACTGAAGTTGTGACACTGAGCAAGAAAGTCGTAAAGTCAAGAGACTGGTGTATCCTCGACTGGAGTCGTACGATTTGAGTTGAGCCCAAGTTTCATTATTATCGTATTACCATCACATACAGGTCTAGTACCTCGAGATGGGATCACACTCATTCGCATTTAATTTTACAATAAAAGTTTTATTATAAGTTATACAGTATAAGTTTATAATACATTTTAAACTATGATTATATTACAAAATCGATCATTCACACAAAATTGAAAATTCTAAATAATTGAAAGCTTTTTCTGAATGTGCTTGTAGGTCAGTGGAAGAAGAGGAAAGGTCATTCGCTTTAGGAATGCAGTTTGTGATATTTCGCTTGTTTGGATACATTCCGGCGCCGATCCTGTTCGGCAACCTCATCGACTCAACGTGCCTACTGTGGAAATCCACGTGTGGAGAGAAGGGAGGAAGGTGCCTACTCTACGATATTGAACAGTTCCGATACAGGTCAGCTATAACCCTATTTCAATTATTTCATCCATTTTAATCAAGATGTACATACTGTACTAGTTGTGAAGTGTACTAAATAATAGTAAAATATATCTGAACATAAGGAGAATAGCCTATTTAGAATTTTCTCTCCACAAATCAATATTCCGCAAATCATATTCATTCAGTGTGTGTGATTTCTCGTTTTCAAATTCCAAGTTTATTTATTTAATCGTTCAGAATTACACAACTTACAGAAAAGTACCACAGGCTTATACGCCAAAACGGTTCCAATTCTAATTTATACAACAGTCCAAATGTAGCTAGGTTATGTGTCACTTAACATTCATCAATTACACACTCAATTTACAATTCAAAACTTACAAAAATAATTTTTAAATTAAATTAAAGCAATCACAATTAATTAGAAATTTTTTTTTAAAGTTAATTTATTTCTTTACATATTTTTAAATTGTTTGTTGTTTATTTCCGTCTTAACCGACGTTCATATTAAGTATTAATAATAATATTGCCGGCCAGGATAGCCGAGAAGACTAAGTCATTGCACCATTCAGTCTGCTAGCGCTACCTGGTCGTGGGTTGGAATCCCGCCGGTAGGCATGGACGTTTGATCATCTCATCAAATCACCCTCCCACTCCATTACTCACACACATGCACAAAGCTCTTGTGAGCATCATCCGCAGTAAAAAAAATTGTTCCTTATCTTGTTTTGTAGTGTAAATCGTTCAATTCAAACTGTAACTCATACATAACATAAATTTTTGGACTGTGTTGTATTAATTTTAATATGAACAGTTTCAGGTTCAGCAAGTATCATTATTCTACTCAATGTGTTAATAATTGAAGAGACTCAAGATTTTGACAAAATTATTTATTACTAAAGATTATTTTATGTAATAAAATATATGATTGTGTAAATTATGATGACTAGAAATTATAATGTTCGAGGAACGTTATGTGGAAATTGATTTTTGCATAGTGGAAATCAATGAGTCGAAAAATAAGGAGGCCTCGTTTGATCTTTTAAATTATTTTTCTTGTCTATTTTTTATATTGTGTACATTGTAATCCATCTTATTATCTATTATTTAGTTTTACATTTAGTTTTTGTACCACTGTGTATATCAGACTGATTGGCATCAGATAATTGTATAAATAAATAAAGAGCTACTTTTATTTTATTTACTACTAGCAGGTAACCCGTGCTCTGCAAGGGTCTAATAATTAAAAACTTGAAAAACTGAAAACTTGACCTACTGAAATCTTGAAGAATTTAAAATAGGCCTATAACCATCCTCGGTATATAAGGAATCAATGTGCAAAATTTAAAGTTAATCAGTTCTGTAGTTCAGACCTGATGATGAATCATTCGTGAATTTCCTATATCCTAATATCCCGTGCATGAATGAGCCATTTTTTCCTTCATCATATTATATATTTCTCTATTACATTTCTATACTTCTATATCAAACTTTGTCATCAATCTAAATTCAGATTCACGAGGGAAATACTTGAAGTTTGCCTGTTTTTCTCTTCCATTTCAAATTCTATGCATGTACGTGTACAATATTCATATGTTTATGTAGGAATGAAATATGTTTGGGGTTGACAGATACGTGGGTCTGTGCGCGGGCATCAAGCTGCTGGCCATGGCTCTGTTTGCAGTCGACTGGTGGCTAGTCAGCCGGCGACGCCATCTTGAAGAGGCCGCCATAGTTACGGTCAACGACCTCCTGCCTCCATCCAACTCAATCATCAGTCTCGACAAACGTCAGCACCTTTTCCCTTTACATACTTTCTAGTCGAAATCATCAACTCTAACTCTATCTCTCTAGTCTTAGGCTGGTCACTAACGGTAGGGCATGCATGATGAACATTGTAGCGTCTTCACAACGAAAGGTTTCGAGCAAAATGTTTTAAGGTTAGGTTTTTGTATCTCCGATTTTCTATTTTTATTTTCTTCATTTTTTAGGACATGCATTATACACATGTCGTCATTTATTCAGTTATTTTTATTTTTTTTAGCATTTGTGTATATGCATTCTCTATTTAATTCCATCTGTAAACTGGTTGGCCGCTATGGCTTCTCTATGGCCAATAGCGGCCGCTATTGGCCGCTAATGCATTCTCTATTTAATTCCATCTGTAAACTGGTTGGCCGCTATGGCTTCGTATAAAATGAGAGCTGCTATCCAGAGATTGTCAGTTTGGTGTAAGGGTAAGCATTCCTGACTAGCAATTGGGAGGTACCGGGTTCGATTCCCGGACTGGCAAGTAATTTTTGGATAGTAGTTCTCATCGAATTTCCATCTAGCTGTTAACCCTGTTGTCAATGTCTGCAATAGCAGAGGTCTTCGGGGTGATGTACAGCATTTATTTGGGATTTTCGTTGAATAATAATTATATATTAATTAGCATTTGAATAAATGCATTCTCTATTTAATTCCATCTGTAAACTGGTTGGCCGCTATGGCTTCGTATAAAATGAGAGCTGCTATCCAGAGATTGTCAGTTTGGTGTAAGGGTAAGCATTCCTGACTAGCAATTGGGAGGTACCGGGTTCGATTCCCGGACTGGCAAGTAATTTTTGGATAGTAGTTCTCATCGAATTTCCATCTAGCTGTTAACCCTGTTGTCAATGTCTGCAATAGCAGAGGTCTTCGGGGTGATGTACAGCATTTATTTGGGATTTTCGTTGAATAATAATTATATATTAATTAGCATTTGAATAAATGCATTCTCTATTTAATTCCATCTGTAAATTTGTGTATAACTAGACGTACAGTAAGATTACGTCTTAAAGTCAGTAGATTTCTAGATTTCATAGGACAGCATACTTGCCTCGTTTCCTTTTCTGCAGCCTTTTATACTAGATAGTTGTGACCCAAGCCTTCTCGATATATCTAATCTAATATTGAATGTTAATTCTTGTAAACGGCTTATCCGTTTATTGATTGCTGTTACGTACTATTTATTTGGCATACTGGTAGTTACGCATAATGGGCTGGACACATAATAGCGAATGATATGGAATCGAAACAGAATTGAAATGTACAAATATGTACTAGACCCATAATTATTACTGTATAATAATTATTTAAAATATCCAATCAAAGCTAAATAAATAGAACCAAGGACTTCTGCTTCTGCAATCCTCTCCCATCTTCCATTTTAGACCCATAAAGAATATAATGATAATATTATACTCACATGAGTATAATTGTGGATTTGAGTGAAATTTTAATATTTTTACTTTCCTTGCCCTATTACCATAGGTAAGGAAATTATTGCTTTCCAAAAAAAATTTAAGGTACCCTAATTTCATGTTTTCTATACGTTTCATTACTTTCCTTGCCCTATTACCATAGGTAAGGAAAGTATTGCTTTCCGAAAAAAATTAAGGTACCCAAATTTCTATACGTTTCAAGGTCCCCTGAGTCCAAAAAGTGGTTTTTGGGTATTGGTCTGTATGTGTGTGTGTGTGT
The DNA here is from genome assembly GCF_014356525.2 of Nilaparvata lugens. NCBI lineage: Eukaryota > Metazoa > Arthropoda > Insecta > Hemiptera > Delphacidae > Nilaparvata > Nilaparvata lugens. The sequence goes on from NC_052504.1 coordinate 83,248,435, forward strand.
GTACACGATATCTCATCTCCCAATTAACGGAATGGCTTGAAATTTGGAACTTAAGGTCCTTACACTATAAGGATCCGACACGAACATTTTCGATCAAATGCAATTCAAGATGGCGACTAAAATGGCGAAAATGTTGTCAAAAACAGGGTTTTTTTGCGATTTTCTCTAAAACGGCTCTAACGATTTTGATCAAATTCATACCTAGAAAAGTCATTGATAAGCTCTATCAATTGCCACAAGTCTCATATCTGTAAAAATTTCAGGAGCACTGCACCATCTATGCAAAGTTTGGTTTTAGATTCCCAATTATCAGGCTTCAGATACAATTTAAACAAAAAAAAATCGAGTGGAAAAGATTGAGCATAAAAATCTCTACAATTAATTTTCAGTAACATTTTCACCTAAAATTGAAAATAAGCTCGAAATTCGAGAAAATAAGATTAGTCAATTGCAAACTGTTGGCAACTGTTGATTCTATTAAATCATTCACTATGAAGAGATAGCAGACCTCGTATGTCTCCAGCGTTATTGTCCTGTCACCAGCTGACTCAGATCTTAGAAAAGTAGACTTGAGATGCGCGGGAACACTAGCGTCAGTTGATAAATTTTCATAACGGCAAGGAAAGTTGTGTGAGTGCACCACACCAGATTTTTTGCAACTGTGAAGGAAGATTTTTGTTTGGATTCGTATTTGGAAATGGAACAATCTGATAAATTCAAGATTGTAGTAGAAACATTTTTTTGGACTTAGAATTGTGTGCTAATTAAGTTATCATTTAAGTTACGTAAGTAACATAACCTTTAGACTGTGTATTCCAAATTAAAGCTTGAAGCAGTTTTGGGCAAATGCCTGTTGTTTTTACCTGGATTGTATTTGCATATGAATAAATGAATAATAGTTAGAATGATGGAATTGACGGATGATTGATGTAAATATTTGTTGTGCAGTGTTCGAAGAGAAGGCGCCAACCTTGTCGGCATCGAGTGTGAGCAGTACGCAGAGCAGCGATCGCGTTGATCGTGATGACAGCGATGAGAGGGAATGTGCCGACCAGTCGGAGCCGCTCTGCGACGTGGCTGAGGTTGCCAGGAGTCCATCTTCTACATGAGAGGCCTCCACACTGAACAACGCACCCCGCACCAGTGCAATGCACACACCTTGCTAAATAGGTATGATCAGTTGACCAAGCAACCAGCATTGAAAACTTGCAAACTATACTAATGGCCGATCGAATTCATATCATACGAAAAATCATCGAATAATTGCACATACTATAGTTGCCTTTCATTATACATTTTTAATTTCAAAGTGCATTTCTAAATGATGTATTTATTGATACATTATTGTAATTGATCTACTCACATTAATCATTCATTTTATTGGTGATCTAGTAAAATAAACATTTTCTGAAAATATCAATTTTTGGAAAAGTTATTCAATTTACCAAGAATAACCAAAAATAACTAAACTAAAAGTTAAAATAACTAAACTAAAATTTATTTTTGGTTATTTTTAGTAAATTAAATAACTATCTTAAAAATTGATATTTTCAGAAAATTTTTGTTTTACTAGATCAACAATACCATGAAGAATCTATCCTCTGAATCTCATGGATTTATCTCTTACTGAATTTGAAATGTTCTGTCCCAAAAATTTAAACTTTAGGCGCTCATATCTCAAAAAGTAATGATCAGAAAAAATTGTTTTCCTGAGAAAACTTTCTCATTTTGATAGCTTGATTATATACGAATCAAAAAACTTTGAAAAATATCACGGGTAAAAAGTTTATTTTTAGCCTTTGCACAGCTTCAACATAGCTCTATTCATTTATTCACGAGCTATGTTTAACCTAAAACAGTATCCTTCGATAGTCTCAACATTAGGTTAACCTCTTAACAAGCACTCGAGCAAATTGTAGCTATTTCGAAAACGGCTTCCTGATCATGATTCATGAACGAAAACTTTAGGCTCAATTATAGAAAGTAATGAGTAGTTAATAATAGAGTATATTATAGTTGTTACTTTGTACGTTTATTCACATATTTTATTTGAGTAGGTACGTAGTACTTGTATCGTAGTTCTAGTTCAATTATTAAAAGTTAGTATTTTACAGTTGAACTTATTGAATCACGGAAGGTTTTAGGTATGAACTGGTACTAAGATACCAATTTTATCTAGTATGATATTTTTAATTTATAAAAAGACATTTTTATTCTATTACATCACAAATCTACATCACAATACTATTTTATTATTTATCATTTTTTACCAATCTATACACTAATGCAGGAAATCTGAATTCAATGCCACTTAGTGCTCATTGAAGTTTGAATTATATTATAATAATTCTTGGAAACGTTTTGGTTTCATTCCAAAGTGAAGATTGTGTGAAGTTAATATATCACAGGATAAAATAAAAGGTAACTTCCAATATCATCATGATATTTTTTCAACTGAGTTCAAGAAATCTTGTTCAGGGTATTTAGTCTAATTTTACTACTACTGTATAATAAATGCCGAATTCTACTATTCTATTCTATACTATTCTTAGATGCTTCAGATAGATGTAATATCACATTAATTCAATAATTTATCAAACAAATATATTTGGAATGACTTGGATATTTTTGTTGTATGAGAAAATCACTTGATATTTTTCTAACGTGATGCAAATAAGCTTATAATGAAAGCTGAATTACCAAGGCAGAATTACATAAATTTAGAAAAATTGTAAGAGCACTAACTTATAGATTAGTGCAAAGTTGTAAGACATTCGATCGAGCCGTTTGCGGTGAATAATGTGACATTATTTTGTGATTTTAGATTTCCCGATTCTCAGATATTTTTATTTATTTAGAGATGGTTATTTTATTAATATTATAGCAACTGTGCTCTTGTTATAAATTGCTATTACAATCACTCAGTGCTGAGGGACTTGTGTTTAATATAATTGAAAAAATATATTTTGTTTAGAATATTATTATAATATTACAGTATTAGAAATATTGCTATCTCTTTGAGAGAGACTGGTATTTTCTTTCTTCCATTGTGATATATAAGATATTTTTGTTTCAATAAACCTTTACTATTAATTTTTCAATTATATTTTGTTTAATTACATTTTTACTTTTATATTTTTTCATTTCGATAGTTGAGTTCAAATAAGCTTATTACTTAATTTGATCATTATCCACTCTAACTTAACAATTATGAATAAAATTATCTATATTTTTCCTCTACTTGATGGTAGCACACTATAAGTCGATAACAGGATTGATGTGCTTTACAATCAAGAATCAACTCAGTTGTTATTCCAAAATGATGCTGCTCGTCTGAGAGTTAGTCTCAATTATCGTATTTAATCATCAAGTGAGAAACGTGAGTGGAAAAAGTATTATCATTCGATCTCTTTTGTTTCATTCGTTAAACGATGATCTATTGGTGGAGGTTTAATGATTTTTAATTATAAATTTGAATTTCCAACTGTGATTCTACTATTTCACAAAAATTTTATCGAACGTTGTTAACATTAATATTTAATGTTGATCACCAATAATGTAGTGTAGTATGGTCTATGTACTTTTTAGTTTATCTTATATTTTTTAAAACAATTTTTGGCTTTCAACTTATATTTTTATATATTTTTCAACTCTTTTTTAATCACAAGCTTGCAATATATCAATTCGGCTACAACAATTTTAATTATAGAAAATTGAAAACTGTTCAGTCCACGAATTAATGTTTGTTGAGATTAATATTGTTAGTAGCTTCCAATAGTTGCTTTCAAAAAAGTAAAAATCACTTTTTAAACCATTTATAAGAATTTCCGACACTTTTCACAAGCTTTTCATACGCTCTTATGAGATGCAAAATGTGCAATGCTTTCTTACACCTCTGATACTTATATTTTTCTATTGTTCTTTAAACACGTTTAAAATTACAAAGACCAAGCCTTTAATAGATTATGTAGAAATTTTATTCAATGAGAATTAATTAGACAAATATTGTAATAAATTCAAGTTATTTAGTCGTTAATCCATAGTATTTTAAAAGTTAGTTACTTACTTTATGGTGATAGAATGCTTGTAATAAATTGTGAAATTATTATATTTATCGTTCATCAGTTGAAATTCAACTGAATGAACAAATTGAAATGATCTTAACTATTTTAAAAAGATAGAATATTTTTAGTTTATTGATGTGATGATTATATTATTGCTGGCTTAAACATAAGTTTAATTACTAGCAAGTAATGGAGAGAATATATTGATTTATATTTGTTAATTAATAAGTTTGTAGCTGATTCCATTCCTCCCTTCACTCGCACTTCCTCTGTCCTTTTCAAGATTCAAGTAGACTAAATAATACATTTTTGTGAGTTGTCTTTCAAGTATATTGAAGTCTTGAACGCGAGTCGTCTTGTACGTTGTGATTTACAGTGGTGTGTCCCATAACTTATATTTTTTGAATAATTAATTACGACATAGCATCTTGATGTTGTAATTAATTGTTCAAAAGTGATTATTTAACAAGCAGTTCGTAATGGAATCAAACATTGAAGAGTTATTTTTTTTATTTAAAAAATCAGGAAGGGTGGGTTTTCAGTGTGACAAATATTAGTTCTAAGAGCTTATTAGTAAATATAGAATTGTGCCAATTAATATGACCTTTGAAGTGCCGCACTTCCTGCTCTACACATTCATAAATAATAGGAGATCTGATCTCTAAAACCGAGCTAAGATCTAAAACTCTTTAATATCAGTAAAACTTCACCATTATTACAAATAACTTTACACCTGACATAGCTCTCCTATAACTAGAACATTGAATGAAAAAGACTAAGAAATTGTCAAAAAACCACTGATTTATTGATACTTAGAAAGAGTTTATCAGAGATTGACAATGGTGTAATAACCGAAACCGGTCTTTCTAAGTATCAATGAATCTGTGGTTTTTTGACAATTTCTTAGTCTTTTTCATTCAATATGAATAATTACCACAATATCAACTTCTCAACTACACAAAAAGTATAACTCGAACACTTTTTTTTTAATAAATACTGAACCAAGTTTTTCATAGAAAATTAGAACATAGAAAATTAGGAAGCTCAAGATTGATTAAGCAGACATTTCTCTAAAATTGTGTATAATTTTTCAATACAAGAATAAAAGACTTAATTGCATTCAAGAATATAAGAAATTATTCTTAGTAACTCAACTATAATTCTCTTAAACTGTCCAAATACCTCGAAAAGTATTTAAATTTCTCCATGAGTTAATTGTTACAACTCCGGATAACAACAGGTGCTATTTACACTTCTTTCAGTAATAAAGTGTTAGCAAAATTAAGTGGTATCATTTAACGAGATTACACTCGTTTTCCTACTCTTGAATAGTATTTGATTGTAGTCGCGAAATTTGTTATGTATAGCTGGATAAGTTATTAATAATATCACTCATGGTTGTGTTACTTCCTTCAACGCAGGTGGCGTGAAATTAAGTGCGCTTGTTAGGGTTGTCAAGAAAGGTGTCATTGTTACTAATTCTGGTTGATAGTTGTTGTCTGGAGACTGAACATAGTTGTTGTCCATTGTTGGAGGCTGAACTGCACTTGTAGGCTGCCTCTGGTTTATTAGTCTCTCTTTTATGTTATACTCGGCGATTTTGAATTGTACCAATATTATCAGATAGGTGAGGTACAGTTTATTGATCTGAAAATAGAACAAAGAGTTGAAAACTGCAGTTAGAATGAAGTATTGAATTTTTGTTCTTGACTTCAAGTGAATCTATAAACAAATCCAACAATAATCGATAACTGAAATAGTATATTTCGCACCTAGGGCCGAAAATGAGACTTTTCCGGCTCGAAATCGGTTTGAGAAAAGATTGAGAGACGGAAAAACATTTTTGCCCGTGGTGCGAACGCTATTTTTCGCCACACAGAAAAATAAACAATATATATATATATATATATATATATATATAATATATATATATATATATATATATATATATATGAGAATAATTGTTTATTAAGCACTTCTGAAAGCAAAAGTGGAAGGTCATTGCTCTAGCAAATCTGAGGTAATCTGAATATCAGGAAATTGTCCAAGTATTTTTATTTTTTATTCTGATTTGCCTAAATAACCTAAAAGATTATGTTCAATTATGTAAGAGGTTGAGTTTATACTTTTTTATTCTTTCAAATGACAATAAGATGATATTATTAAGAATGTTTTAATAATTATTGAATGATAAACTCAAATGATGAAAAGTTTTTTGATCAGCTGTTTTTGCACACTTGAAATTTAGCGGCCGGAAAAGGGTACTCTTTCCGGCCTTAGCTGGAAAGAAACCTGTTCTGACGTCAGACGAGAGTCGTCTGCAAACAATGTCTTTCAGATCTACGTAGGGACTGGGAAAACAGTAGGGACTGGAAAGCAGAAACACTGCTTTCTGTGCAGTGTGGCGAAAATATATTTTTATGACCTGTATAATTTGTAATTTGAGCTGAATGATTAACATCTTGGAAACAGTATTGAATTCATATTATTTAGTTACGTCTAAAACTGCTGATGTAACAAAAATAAAGTTATTGGCCATTGATGTTCTTGTGGATGATGAAAGCGATGCTTCTTGAAAAATTAATATAAGAAGTGTTGATAATGTGTGAACTGTATCAAGATTAAGCCTTCTTAAGCTGCGTTTACACCAAAGTTATTAACAAAATGTTTATTTTCCCATTCTTATATTATTAGATGATATATCTATTATTCCTTTCCATCCTTATGCTATTAGATTAAACATAACTTATGTTACACATGATGTGCTTATGTGTTTGTCAATAATGTGTTTAATCTAATAGAATCTATAAAAATGGAAAAATGAACGTTTTGTTAATAACTTTGGTGTAAACGCAGCTTAATTCAAGCACAACACTTCAATTCAACATGAACCTCATCTTCATAAAGGGTTACTTGATGGATAGCTTCAGATTTACAAAAAACCTTTTCCCAGTAAGAACGACATTATTGTTTAACATGAAATATAGTGAAGGTATGTTTAGAAAAAAATCTGTAAGCCACTCACCGATACAAACAGTTTCTTATCCACCACCATGTAGTCCAGCAGTTCTATTTTAGCAGGTAATGCTACAATAGTGTCTTGAAATGAGATAACCTATTGAAATGAAAGAAATGAATATTATTTAAACATGACAGTGACCCGGTTGCAAAAAATCCTGTTTAATTTTAATCATGAAGATGTCACGAGAACCAATACAGGTTAGAAGGGACAGTATATGCAACCCGCATTACAGGTTAGAAGGGGAACTATATGCAACCCGCATTACAGGTTGGAAGGGGCAGTATATGCAACCCACATTACAGATTGAAAGGGGCAGTATATGCCATCGTTTTGAGCTGATTTGAGCAACTCTTATTTCGTTTTGAGCACCCACCGTTTTAGGGAAATTCCCACACATAATATGATCTATGTACTATAGGGCAAATCAAAAATAAATTATAAATCGTGAACTAGAAGTGCTCAAAACGTCGAAACCGGCACGAGAGTACAGGTCTATGAGAAGCTGCTCTCAGCTGAAATTGACGTTTTGAGCCATCACAGTTCTTGAGAAATTCCCACTCATAGTATACTTCATGTAGTGTAATATTATGAGAATTTGAAAGAATATTCTCACTCACAATTATGTATAATAACCATTTGACTTAGCTATACTGTATTATTGCAAGATCGTCTTTTAGCAATGTAGAATTAATAGTTTACAAAATATTTCATCTTAATCATTAAAATTCGTCATAAAAAAAAATGCATGGTTGCCTGTAGAGTCGGTATATGGGCGAAAGTTTTACGTGACAACGACTTTGAGTGGTAAAATAGTTTTAATGTGAATATTCATTCGTATGGTAGGAAGAAGGATGAAATAATAACTCACAATGAGAGTGAGTGAGAGGCACGCGTCCCTTCCACTCGGGCATGGTTAGCCCGCGCCCGCCTAAGAGCGAGAGAGACAACCATTGACTTGACATTTTGAAGTAGTGGCGCAGTCGCAGGAGATTGCTTGCAGCGCCTGCGCAGGTTGACTGCTCCGTTTCACTCTCTCTCCAGGTGAATGCCTTCGGCTGCTGCCGCAGCATTGCTCGCCACTGCTCCTATTCGTGCTCTTTCCAGACGACCGTGAACCGAAACGAACGCTCTCACTCGCTTTCATTGTGAGCGCATAACGTGGGAACGTAACGCAGTTTCTTGAAGTGTCTCCCGGCAAACCAATTTATAAGACGTTGTCACGTCAAAATTACTGATTAATATAATCTCTAGTTTGATAAAATGTAATTTATTTTTTTAAACGAGGATAAACTGTTAATATAACAACAATAAACCTGTATCAGTTCCCGTCTATAGAAGGCATTGACAAGTCAGAAGGTTCTGCAACGTTTTTCCTATATTTCTCCACTGCAATTATAACGTGAACCTCACTATATAATCAAACATGAGAAGGGGTAGGATATGCAACCCACATTACAGGTTGAAAGGTGCATTATATGCAACCCGCATTACAGGTTGGAAGGGGCAGTATATGCAACCACATCACAGGTTTGAATGGGCAGAATATGCAACCCGCATTACAGGTTAGAAGGGGCAGTAAATGCAACCACATCACAAGTTTGAATGGGCAGAATATGCAACCCGCATTACAGGTGAGAAGGGGCAGTATATGCAACCACATCACAAGTTTGAATGGGCAGAATATGCAGCCCGCATTACAGGTTAGAATTGGCAAGTTTAAAGGGGGCAGTATATGCAACCCGCATTACAGGTTAGAAGGGGCACTATATGCAACCTACATTAAAAGGCTCTATTAAAAAAAAGGCTTCTCCAATTGGTGCTCTTGTCATTTAATCACAGTTTAAATTCAACAGGCATTTGTGCAACCGAACCAATTTACTTATTTATTTACCTCATTCTCATTGAGAGAATCCTATTGAATTTTAATTTTCGTTCTAAATTACAATAAAGGAAATGAATCAAACTCTTTGACAAATTTTATTAAAAATAGAATGCCAGTGTTGCTACGCCCATTATTTCCAACTTGCGGTGAATGTTTTTAGTATTTCTATGCTCTAGGTTATTTATTAGGAAACTATAATAGATTGATCCATAATCAGCAATTTTAGAAGTAATATCAAAATAGTCGCCAACTTAATGAGATACATATTTGCTCGATAACTTACCTGCTCTGTGATTTCTTGATTCAGATTACATTCTTTTTCATTCAAAAAATGTCTCAGAGTTTCAGCTAACTGCGATACCTGTATCAAAAAAGATGTAATTGTTTAGATATTTATAAACAGGGTCTCATCACTTACAATAATTATATTGAAGTCAGAATGTAATTGAGTTCTTATTAGAAATATCTTTGATGATTCAAGTATTCATATTATTTTCAAAACGTTTGAGAGTTTCGATTCAAGCATCATGTTTACAGAATTATTAGATACAATAATGACATATTATTTTTTTTTCTTTTAAAAAGGCGACTTTCTAGAAGTATTTTAAGCCTAGGTGGTGATGATGATGATGATGATGGGATGAATGATATAATACAATGAAGGTAGAGTTATGAATGATTAACCTAAATATCATGAATGAGGCAGACATCATAGGGTTTGAAGCTGACAAATAAAATAGGAGATTTGCCACAATAAGATAGCCTAATATTATAATAGTAATATACTATAGTATAGCCTACGGCAGATTAATTGAATACAAAATGAGCTATTTGATTAAGCTACAGAACGTGCTATCACATTGGTTAAATAAATTCAATGCATATAAAATAAGTGTTGTAGAAGAGAAGAGAAGTTTTCTTCTTCAAGGAAAAGGAGAACTTTAATATAAATATCAGAATAACAATAGAAACGTCTACTCTAAACTACGTTTGTAATTTTCAATTAGTCTATCTCAGGGGGATGCTTCACATCCCTGAGAAATCTACAAATTAAAAAATATATGGTAAACAGTTGGAATTCATGCTAACCCCTGCTCAATATTCCATGACACATGACTGTTTTTTAGTCTTTCCTCATCAAGGAATGTATAGTATTGCATATACATTCTTCTTCTCCTTGCCTTATTCCCATTATATTTAAGGACGGCTCTCCTAACACGCAGTCGTCAGCTCAATCACTCTATTGGACGTACTGTATTACAATATTTGTAGTAATGTTTATATATTAGACTTGTTAAATATATTGTACTGCATTAGACGCATGCACAAACCTATAAGACTGTTGTATAAATTAGAATTAGAACCGTTTTGGGCGTAAGCCTGTGCTACTTTTCTATAAGTTGTGTAATTCTGAATGATTAAATAAATAAATACAAATAAAGTATGAGAGTTGTTAGTAAGTGAGCTGCTCACCTTATATTGAGCATCATATGCACAAGTCGTAATTTTCCAAATGAAAAAGTAGATGGTGGCGAATTCAGCAGTCCATGCGACAAGGATGAGAAAATCAGTTTTATCGAGCAGAACCATGAAGCGGACGCAAATCATGTAGCTGAAGAAGAGACCGAGCACTGCGTAGCGCATCATGTGCAGGAAAAGGATGGGAGCCATTGCGGTGCCCGAGTCACGGATCAATTCGGCCAACTTCAGCCAGACTGCCTCCAACCACAGCAAGTCTCCATGCTCGCCTTTCTCCAAGTTGTCCAGGTAGCGGTGGGAAATAGTCTTGGCAGCCGACGAGGCCGCCTGCATTATGGTCAGGAAGAGAACGTCGGTGTAACGTAGGATGCAGAAGAACGCAAACGACAGTTCCGGTCTGATTTGGAAGTTGAAGCGCGGTGTGAACTGGATGTAGAACAGGACGCAATTGTAGGCGGTCAGTAGAAGGAGCCATCTCAACGTACTTGAACTTACCGGATCCACCAAATCCTTCTTCACTTTCTCAAAGTAGAACTTCTCCAGTTCAACCCATTTTCCCAGATGGTTCAAAATACGCTTCGAGTACAAGAAGTACAGTACATGGATGACTAACCCGAATAAGAAATTAATGACACACGTGGCTGACATGAGTGTCTCCTCGTGTCTCTCCATGCGGAAGCCGGTCTCGTTGAGTTGTGTGTAGTAGTCTTGGATTGGTTCGGAGCCGAAGTAAGTGTAGAATGTGTAGACATTGCCCAGTAGCCATAAGCAGGAATAGACGACGATGACCTTCTGCAAGCGGCTGGCAGTTCGTCGGTAGTCGGGCAGACACCCGTACACCCGCAGGAAGCCGACTATCAGTTTTGTCGACCTCTCGAAGTTACGGCTGTGTTTCACTTCCAACGACTCGTCGCTCATTATAGCGATTCAATAGACCTGCAAATTTGAAATTGTCCTCTGACTGAATTTATATTTCTTGGAGCATAATAAAATATATTTATAATATATATTTACACATATTTAATAAAAGATTAGCATTAAAAGGTATTCAAGAAAATACGACCAGGGAAGTATTTCTCTTTTGAGGGTAAGGCACGTTTATAGAAGAAAATAAGAAACTCATAGTCTAATTGCATCTCAAAGATGACTCATTTATGAAAGGATTGCATAAATGAGATATTTTACAATCTGGATAAAAATGAACTTTTATTTATCTACTTTCATGATTTAGAAGTGGAGAGTTTATTGCATTTTTTATCTAAAGATAAAAATATCTCATAAATGACAAATATTACGATCTGGATAGAAATGAACTTTTATTTATCTACGTTCATAATTTAGAAGTGGAGAGGTTATTGCATTTTTATCTATTTCTGTATTGAATGAGAAAGGTCAAAAGTTATGTCATAAAATGAAAAATGTTGCGTCAGAAGTATCCACAAATTGTACTTTCAGGTGAATCTAGAGCATAGAATACATCAATCTTAAGTTTTTAAACTGTATAAGTTTTCTCTGCCTAGAGCTACAATATAAAGGCAAAAATAGGTAAAAAACAGCCATTCTATTCTATTTTATTCAATATTGAAAAATATAATTTAATAATTGTTTCAAACGTGATAAGTTACTGTATTTTATGGAAATAATTCAAATTTCCTAATATTTTACTTCACCCTTGTTAATTTTAAATTATTCTAAAAGATTTAACAGTAATTTATTATAACTGTAATCATATTATTCATTTACGAGAACAATTTCCACCTTGCTTTAGTTATTCTGTACATTAGATGAAATCTACTTGAACGCAAGTGAAACTTTACTAAAATCAAATACATGCAGGAATTACTTATTACTGAATAATGCTGCTTGCTGGAACTGTCCCCCAAACTCAGACGCATAGACTTACTGGGGAAATTCCACTCAATCAATTATGGTCTTTTGTACTGTTTTATTTAAAATGTAATTCTTATTTCGTTAAAAATCAAATATATGAACATGCATTGATATGCCAAGTGGAAATAAACGAATTGAATTGATGTACTGTAGGAAATAAACAGGCCCAAATTACTATAGGTTCCAATATTCAAGATTCTTAATTAACTTTAGAACTACGTTCTCGATATTGTGTCATTTGGCTATTTTAATTCAAATTTGTGTTTAATCCAGTACAAATTATCAGTTGTCTATTAAAATCAAGTATTAGTACGGTACATACCAGTGGACGTATTAGGAAATCGCCAGTGCTGTCAAATTATGAGTGATCACAACTGAGTAATGAGATGTATGAGATGCTGACACTGAGTAATGAACTAAATTTCGAGTAATATTATGTTTTGGGTGTGGTTGATATTAAAAATGTCATGGACAAAATTTTGACACATAAGGGTTGCATGATGAATGGCTGGTCTTGAACAAAACATTTGACCACGAATGGTCGCATGTCCAGAGGCTGGTCGAATCGATATCAATTCCCAGTTGTCACTGTCACGTTTTCTCTTCATTAAACAGAAGAGGAATTAATGTGTAATATTTGACTCGTTGATGTAATACATGTTTCATCGAGGTTACATGTTACCTCCTCATTTGCATGATTGTGTTTAAATGGACAATCATCTTAATTAGTTTGATCATTGATTGTTAACAATAAATCATTTTTAGAGATGATGGTTTCATGATCCAGTACGAACTGCAATGTATTACCAAATGTATTACCAATACATTGTATTAACATGTATTAACATTACATATATTAACAATACATAACAATACATGTATTAACATTGTATTAGTACAATGTACTGCAATGTATTAACACACGGTTTTGATGTTGAAAGATAATTGTATACATAATTGACTGAAAGTATTTTATAAAACATAAAAACCGTGTGTAAGTAATTTTTGAGAAAGTTTGTCACATTTTAATTCTATTATTATTAAAGATTCTCATGGTGAAGAAATAGTCATTTGTAGAAGTTGATTGAATCATATAGTGTCGAATATTAAACTCAATTTATTCTATCATTTAGTTTTTTGAGCCAAACTAACAATTAATCAACTCCTCCCCATTAACAGCACCATCATTGAGGAATCAGACAGGCCGATCAATTGAAAAATGTAAACAAAATATACTTCCTAAATATTAAATAAACTTTATTCAACATCATGGAAAGATAATAAACTATAAATCCGAATAGATTATCTTTCACACACATTTGAGCTAGTTAGAATTTCCTTTTAATTTTTAAATACAACAATCCCTTGTGTTGAAAAGCATTTAAAAATTAACATACTATCATTTTGCTATATTTCATTTTGCTACATACTATCTTTTTGCTATTATTACATTACATCACGCACGTATGTTTTTGTAGGCATCATCTGCAATGAAAAAATTATACAATCTAGTTTTGTCGATATTTCAAAATGAAGTCTTTAGACATGAGACTAATTTTTAGTTTTTTTAATAATTAATGAGTGAACTTACAACATAGCTACTATATCAAATCAAAGTTGTAAAATTTATTTTGCGTTTCGTCGATTACTTGAATAGAAAATAACGGCATGAAGTAATATATTTCAACTCATTTATATATTATAAATTACACATTTACACATTTACACATTTTTTCTGCGTAATATAGATAAGGTAATACATTTTTAAACAATAAAAACACAGTACCGTAATGGAATGTTTTTAAAATGTCCTTTTGAGAATAATGTATCCCACACAGCCTAAGAAGAACAAGAACGCGAATATCAAGATAATTTTATCAGAAAACTCCCTTCGACCATATTTGTCTAGCAGTTTGTGAGAGTGCTGAATGACACTTCCTGTGGACTGCAGTTCCTCCTGAGCAGCTGTTACGTTCGAAGATGAGTTCGCTGAAAATGAAATACACCAGTTTATAACTTTTATTTATCTATAAATATTAGATACAACACATGTGCATAGAGACAAGGTCTGTACAAATACATAATCTATACTATAATAAAGGAATACACGTATCGGATAGGAAAATTATGTTTGACGTATCAACACGTCTGAACTACTGGACTGATTAACTTGAAATTTTGCATAAAGATTCTTAGTTAACCAGGGATGGTTATAGGGCTATTATCAATTCTTCAAGATTTCATTACGTCAAGTTTTCAGTTTTTCAAGTTTTAAAATAGACCCTTGCAGAGCATGGGTTACCTGCTAGTATATAATAAGCTTAGCATCACCTGGTGAAAAGTGAAATGCGCGTGTTAATAATGCTTAAGACTGTACACACCTTAATATGATACACAAATTATGTGAATTATTAGATGAAGAACAACAGTTTCAGCTCAAAAATATTCTCATTTTGATGAAAAAAAGTTCCAAATAAGCCTCTTTCAATATAATTTAAACGTGCAGAGAAACTAAAACTGTAAGTCGAATTTATTTTGTCTACTTGGTCTAATCTATAAAAATTAAAGGTGTATTTGCACTTGTGGATGTCAAATAACGAAATAATTCATTTTAACAAAACGCATAGAGAATTGCATGGGAGGACCCTTGAAATGTTGGCATGATGTATCAAGATTAACTGCAAGAATTTTCAACTAGTAGAGACTATATTTCAATCGATTTTTAATGAATTTTTAGTGATCACCTAACGTTTCCAATGTGTCGCAGCTTCTTTGAGTTGTTTCTGCTAAATGCCTGCTGATAGATCGCAACTGTTCAGTTACATTCGAGGACATCTTCACTATTCCCGATTTGTCTTTTTTCTGCCTGAAATTCAACAATAATATGAATCATGAAGCTCTTTCTTAAAAATTCGGTATCCAATTGTTTCATTCATACACATTATTATTGTTTCTCCGAACGGTCTGGTCAGGAAAAGCACATCACCAAAATATCTCCTCGTACACTACAGCAGACATAGAAATTATAACTTGACTAGAAACTGTTGTTTTCTAGCATGTTTGTTTTTTAGAGTGGTCTTGTTCAGACTAGCACTACCGCTCCAAGTAGATCCTGCCTTATTATTTACACTAGAGATAAACTTGAAAATGTATAATAAATTATCACTTTTAGTCATCTTTGGTTTGAAATGTTGATCATAATGCAATAAATTATTGCATTTTGCATTAATAGATGTTACCACTCCTCGGATGGGTGAAAAGTGAAAATCCACTACTCATAATGTTGATTATTAAGAGCATACAATTTTTTCGGTGCATACAGCAGCAGATAGACGGAGAAAAAAACAAACGTCTGCAGGCAGACCATCACATGCAAACAGACGTGTGCGTTGCAAGATTCGAACAGCTGAGTTTTGTTTGTCTGCTTCTGCATGCGTTCGCCTTAGGATTCATCTCTCATCCGAATACTTCCCATTACCCAGGCACAAGCCCAGAGCTTAAGTGAGCATCATCCTCAGGAAAGAAAATTATATGTATTTTGGTCTTATTTTCAGTAGTAGATAATTGAATTTCAATTGAATATTATGTGAAACAAAAAGCAGGTTACCTTTGCCGCACACTGCCGTCTTCATTGGTTGCTTTCAACAGTTCTTCTTTATTAGATTTTTCAATCCTCAACATACATGATACATTTGCCTTACGGAACGCGGCTAGAGTACTACAAACAGAATTCAAAATTATTCTTAGTGAAAAACAAGTCATAAACACAAACATTTTGAACAATATTTTAAGGTATGTTTCAAAATATCATAATACAGGAAGCATTCTATGTATGCTTATTATATAATACTATTCATTTGATTAAAACAAACAATAGCCAGTGATACCACAAGCGTTTAAAATCAAAGTTTGTAAAAAAATATTTATCAGGAGGAATCATACATAAATTATGTGAAGAGCCATTCTACATCATCACTGAAAACAGTGTTGAAACATTCTACTATCCCCAGCTGAAGATCCTTTAGGGAAGTATAGTCTGTGTAAAATAAGTTGAGACTTGGCCCTCCATCCCAAGAAATTACAGGGTTGCCAAATCGTGTAAAATTGCAACCTTCTCAAATTTCCAATTCAACGTCAGAATTGGATGTAGAATACCATCCCCGATATCCTAGTAGTGCTAAAATAGTTTCAGGGTTGAAATATTAAAAGGAAATTAAACTTTTATGATAAAATTGGAAACATCGCGAAGATTTGTTTTTCTTTTAATAATATCACTTCTCTCAGAATCATGGGGCGTCGTAATAGGTAACAATTTTATATCAAATTAACGGGGAGAATATCTCCTTTCTATTGGTCTCTGAATCACCTCTGTAGTTATTTTTTAATTTATTAATGATTATGTTCGTCAATGTTGAGATATTTCGAGCAGAAAACATGAAATTTTCGACATGCTGGAAACTCTTTTGTTTCGAAAGATAAGTGGGTGGTGAAAGCGAGAAAGTTTCTCAGAAATAATTGAAATTATTTTTTCAATTGTCAAAATTAGTCGGAAGATCGTATTTTGGTATCCAAGGAATTTTAATGTTAGAAGAGCGGCTGCATGGTATGCATTGTGTACCAAATTGTATGCTGAAGGCTGGCAATTTACAAGATTATTTGACTGAATTATTTCAAACGCAAGCAGCTGATTGCCTCTAGGAAGGTTGTAATGGAACACTGCTTGGATTATGCCAGGCGAGGTTTTCATTTTTACTATTTATCATCATCTAGCTTGCAGTGTTGCTGAATTTTTCAATCGTTCTGTATTTTGAATTTGTTGATCCCAGCTAGCAATATATTGATAGCATATGGTGGCACACCATTCAGCCACTATCCTTGACTTTAAAACTCCTGAGAGGCCAAATACGTTCTTCCAAGTGGGCTACGTTTGACAATTGGAAAAATAGATTCAATTATTTCCGAGAAACTTTCTCGCTTTCACTACCTACTCATCTTTTGAAACGAAAAGGTTTCTAGCATGTCGAAAATTTCATGTTTTCTGCTTGAAATATCTCGACATTGATGAACATAGTCATTAATTAAAAAATAACTATGGGTTGGATAAAAATGATCCAGACTCGAATAGAAAGGAGACATATCACCATTAATTTATATGAAATTATTACGCATTATGACGCCCCATGATTCTGAGAGAAGTGATATTCAAAAGAAAAAAAATTATTCACGATTTTCCAATTTTATCATAAAAGTTAAATTTCCTTTTAATCCTTCAACCCTGAAATTTTTTTAGCGCTATTAGGATTTCGGGGATGATATTCTACATTCAATTCTGACGTTGAATTGGAAATTTGAGAAAGTTGAAATTTTACACGATTTGACAACCCTGTAATTTTTTCGGATGGAGGGCCAAGTCTCAACTTATTTTACACAAACTATAGTTCCTGATGATATTGTATAATTATTTATTGTCAATGGTCCTATTTTCACAACATACCTTATAGATCTTGTAATGTAAAGGGGAGTAAATCAAAAAAGTAGTCCTAATGATTCGTTCAATTATAAATAATTTCAGTAGTTTTTAAAGTCTTGTATAATTGTGAATGGGGCCAGTAGTTCCTGATGTTTTGTATAATTGTAAATGATTTTTC
The DNA here is from genome assembly GCF_014356525.2 of Nilaparvata lugens. Taxonomy (NCBI): domain Eukaryota; kingdom Metazoa; phylum Arthropoda; class Insecta; order Hemiptera; family Delphacidae; genus Nilaparvata; species Nilaparvata lugens. The sequence continues at coordinate 83,266,420 of NC_052504.1, forward strand.
ATTTTTACAGTTCACTTGAACTATATCACATCTTGTAATGTTATGGGAGTGAATAGAAAAATAAATATAAGAAATTGACAGTAGTATTAAAAAGGGGCTTCTAGGACATTATTCCAGGAGTAAGTATGTTCCAGAAGCTCCCATCAACCAGGAGTAAGTATGCTCCAGAAGCTTCCATCAACCAGGAGTAAGTATGCTCCAAAGTATCCATCATCCAGAATTAAGTGTGTTTCAACTCAACCCAACCTAACCTAACCAAAATTGACCTATAAGAGGTTTCTAAGACATCTTAAGAAGAGTCTCTGGGAATTGGGGGTATTGCATTCCCATTATATTAAGCTTTCTTGTTGATATATAGATAACTAGTTGTCATAACTCAAGAGGTGTGATAGAGGATAATGATAATGTATGGTTGACTATGAAAAATTATTTATTAACATGTTGTATTGGTTTTGATTTACTATGTTCTTCCATTAAGACATTTTTTGCTTTTTTAATAATACTAGCTACCAATAGGTTTTTGTGTAGTTGTACTCCACCATGCTGATATTGAGAATAAAGAATTTTATTTAGTGATATACTTTATAACCTCTGTGCCTCTGATGTAATACTCTCAAGAACAGCTCTAACTGGAAAAAGTAGGTAATTGTTGAATAAAGTTTCATCTCAAGATGATTTGATGTCATAAAAACATCTATTATATAGATATCCATTATGATGTAGTGGTTAGTGGGTCTGTTTCATATTCCAAAAGATCTAGGTTCAAATCTTTAGGTATGTAGGTTGGTTTAGAATAATACCATTATACCATAATGGATATATTTTACCTTTTTTCAAATAAGAAAATAGAACTCTAATTCTATCTATCAAATTTCTTATCAGTTTTTTTGTTTTCATCAAAATTTCTTCATGTATAGGTTTAGAATAAAAAAAATGCTTAAAAGAATCAAAATTTTTTCATTTCTTACAGCTAAAACATTTTTATATTATATTTTCATATCTTAAAGTTGAAACATTTTTTATGGGGAAAATCTGCTACTTTCCTTTTGAATTTGTTGATAACAGACTCTTGTGGTTGATTTCCATCAATTATAAGTATTGGAATAGGGGAGGATTTATTTCTATGTATCAACCACTCTTCATATAGTTGGTGGATGGATTGTAAATAGGACAGTGTGATTCCATTTTCTTCTTCTCTTCCTCTCAATTTGATATGTCCCAATGCAACCACTGGACTTGTTCTTATATACAAAATCAAATCAGCTTTAAGATCAATATTTGTTGTTAACCATTTGAACCATTCATCTATCAATAAGTATTCAAGACCTGTTTTTAGAGATGAATGGTATAAGTGTTCAACAAAAACATTTCTTGCTGAGTATATTGATATTTCAATAAGTTTCTTAAAGGGTGATTCAATATGAGAACTGATTCTACTTAATTGTACAATTAATTGGAAAATGAATCCCCACTTTCTTGGGTTTTCATAAAAATGTTTAAGAATATTGTGACCATGGAAGTTTTTCCAAATGTTGATGGATTCTTTATAAATATTGATTCCTTCTTCTGAAAGTCTATCCAATAGTGAAGATTTTCCACATCCTATGTTGCCTTCAACAAAAATTAATCAACATTTTGCTTTTAATCCATCATGTATTTTCTATAAAAAATAAAATAAAAAATGTATGGGTTCTATAAGAAGAGGTGTAAATAAGTGATAATACAATTTAAAAACAAAATCTCTATAATTTAACTACAAATCTAGTCTAGCTCTAAATCTTAACAAACAGAACATTTTATTTCAAATTAAAACTACTACTACTACTCTCCATTTTATATCTCATGATTTTTGTTTTCTCCTCATTCAATGTAAATTTTATCCTATATCTCAACCCCTCTTTTTGAATTATAACCACTACTCTCTCATTTCCATTATCCTCCTACTCCTCAAATATATTAAATTCAAGCTTGGGGGAGGTGGTTGATATGATACATCTATCCATATTGTTTAAATATATTTTTATTTTGGATGTATCATTTTCAAAAATTCTATTTCCGAGCTCGATGAAAAGAATTTTCTTCATCTGGAAAATAAAATTAAATTAAAAGATTATTAAGTGAAAAATAAAATTACTTTTCCAGATGATTAGATTCGATTATAATGATTAAACATTTTTTTTTTATATAAAGAGATTCTATTCCATATATTTTTTCATTTGAATGTAAGATTCTATTAAAACATAATGCTAACAATGAAATCTGTTGGATTACTTATTTTTATTTGATTCTATCACTATTCTTCTTATATTCTTCATGTAAAGATATTGATAATGATGATAAATCATATTCAAATTGCTACAGTCTTCAAATAGTTGCTGATGAGAAAAAAAGTGAAGTGGTTGTAGTATGGATTGAACATAGCATCTTATCTTCATTATATTATCCAAGAAATATGAATACATCTACATTTAATAACACTATTTGTACATTGTACTATAGAGTGTTGAAGTCCAAAGTTGATTACAATCTATGTGAGCTTTTTAAAACATATCATATCAATGAATGTAGAGATAATTATAATGAATTATCACCTATCAATAGTTATATAAATAGAACAGAAAAATTGTGTAACTTGTGCAAGATTCTTGAGGTAATATTGATCTATCAGATTTTCTATTATAAAATGTAGTATGAAAAAAAAATTCTTCAGTAGAAGAATATATTCCAAAATGGATAGTTCACATTTACCAGTTTTCTTTGATAGAATTTTGTATAAAAGTAAAGATGAAGTTAATGAGGCAGTATTTGTTTTTCATCCTTTTGTTAATAGTATTGTTTGTAAAGAATGTGATTGAAAATCAAGTATGAAATTGACTTTGAAACATGTCAATTTCATGCATAAAATCAATAGTCCAAATTATGGAATAGCTAATAATGTGAAAGAAAACTATGAGTGCTATGATGCTGCTTATCAATGTGTTCAAGTAACTGAAAGTGTGATGATATCATCTTTTGTTAATTTTCCAAAATCATTATCAGATGTTCGGAAAATGATAGCAACCAGACTTTTCTACACTGGATATGAAGATGATACTCAATGTGTTAGTTGTGGAGCAGTTTTTTACTTTCCTTGCCCTATTACCATAGGTAAGGAAAGTATTGCTTTCCAAAAAAAATTAAGGTACCCTGATTTCAAGTTTTCTATACGTTTCAAGTCCCCCTGAGTCCAAAAACATGATTTTTGGGTGTTGGTCTGTGTGTGTGTATGTGTGTATGTGTGTGTGTGTGTATGTCTGTGAACACGATAACTCCATTCCTAATCAACCGATTGACTTGAAATTTTAAACTTAAGGTCCTTATACCATGAGGATCCGACAATAAGAAATTCAATAAAATTCAATTCAAGATGGCGGAAAAAATGGCGGATAATTACTAAAAAACCATGTTTTTCACGTTTTTCTCGAAAACGGCTCTAACGATTTTCTAAAAATTCATACCATGGATAGCTATTTATAAGCCCTATCAACTGGCATGAGTCTCATTCTTGGGAAAATTTCAGGAGCTCTGTAATATTCTTGAGAAAAATGTCGGATAATGACGAAAAAACCATGTTTTTCACGGTTTTCTCGAAAACGGCTCTAACGATTTTTTTCAAATTCATACCCTGTATAGTTAGTTATCAGATCTATCAACTGGCATGAGTCTTTCTCCTGGGAAACTAATGGGGGGTCCACCCTATCCTTGAGAAATAGACTTTGTAACCTCCATCCCGTGCATGAGGTAGGTAGGTAGGTAGAGCAGTTCATGGAAAGTACACAATCATAGTCAAGATATTTCATCTGTAGAGCAGCTGTTTTGACGACTTTAAAAAAAAATCATCCAATTCCACAATTTACACGAAGGAAAAAGTACTCTAAAAACAATAATTATATATACACATATACAGTAGTCTGATCGTAGTTGCAAATAATATGTTGCCGCCAATAATTGTCATGATGTTATTCCCCTAAATTATTCTCGTTTGAGAATGAGGCTTACAGTTCAATGAGCAAGGAAAGTTGTGTGAGTGTACCACACCAGATTTTTGTGATTGGAATGAATAAGATGATCCATGGCTCATTCATAGACAAGAATCTCCCACTTGTATTTTTTTCAAATATGAATAGACAATGGAAAAATATAAACCAATTGATACAGGATTAATTTTTCATCCTTATCCTATAATTGACTGAGCAAAGTGTGGTCTAAGATTCAAGTCGACAGTTTGGCATTTCTCTTAATGTTTAAATGTTTATATGTTTTTATGTTGCTCATCTACGGCAAAACGTGGTAATAGATTTTCATGAAATTTGACAGGTATGTTCCTTTTTAAATTGTGCATTGACAAAAATACAAGGTTTTTGAAAATTGTGCATTTCAAGGATAATATAAAAGGAAAAAGGAGTCATACACCAATATTACTGTAGAAATCAGACTATACAATCATTCATCATAAATCAGCTGTCTAGTGGACTATAATACTACCCATTCAAAAACATCGAACATCTTGAAAATGTATCTTTCCATTAACATTAGTAGACAATTGACTATAATACTACCCATTCAAAAACATCGAACATCTTGAAAATTGTATCTTTCCATCAATGTTGTAGACAGTTGCAGCCAGACCTGATAACAGCGCTCACACTCATATTCCGGGACAACAGGTCATGGTACGGATATAGGACAGAAAGCTCTATGTTTATTTAGGATTTTTTCCAGACATTTTTAATTGATAAATTATTTATTAATTTTTGAGAAAACATAACAAGAGGTCAATGTAACACACTGAGCACGAGGTCTACTGTTCACAGAACTACTAGTATTGATTGTGAAGAATGTGGGTGGAGATCGAATACAAATTTAAGTTTGAAGCATGCTAATTTTATGCATAAAATTAATAATCCTCATTGTGGAATAGCTGAAAAAGTGAAAGAAAACTATGAATGCTATGATGTAGCCTGTCAATATTATGCTATTTATCCTGAATCTCAACTAGATATTGATAAAATGTTAGGAGCTGGACTTTTTCATACTGGATATAAAGATGACACTCAATGTATTAGTTGTGGAGCAGTTTTTTGTGATTGGGATGAGGAAGATGATCTATGGTATGTACATAGTAAAACATCTCCTTCATGTATTTTTTTCAAATATGTTGTTTCAATGAAAATAAAAAAACTTTAACAAGATTAATCAAGTTGTTCTTAATTTTACCTATTTAATTATAATAAGATTGTAATCCAAAATCATGGTCAGTTATCAATTTCTCCTCATCAAGTAAACATTGATGATTTTATAAGAATAAAATGGATATTAAATATCAGATTGCAAATGAACTTCATAAATAGGCTAGGAGAAATTTTCCAACTCAATATTATGTTGAGCTAAGGGGATTGAATGATTTGTTTCAGGCTGATTTAGTTGAAATGATACCATATGCTAAAGAAAATCAGGGATTCAAATATATCTCAACAGTGATAAATTGTTTTTCCTAATATGCTTATGCAATACCTTTAGAATCAGAATCAGCAATGGATGTGAAGTTGATAAATATATATAATGCTCATCCTCATAGTTCTCATACTCAAACTGGTGATGGAACTGATGGGGTTTGTTATCTGAAAGGAATAGCAACATTGTCAGATATGGAATATTACTCAATGATTATATAACAGGTAATTTCAAAGAGAGCTTGTATATTCTATTCTATGATGAAGATAATCAAATAAATATTTGAAACCAGCTTGTACATTCTATTCTATAATGAAGATGTATAAATAAATGTACTTGTATACTTGTATATTCATGAAGATAATTAAATAAAATAAAAAAAAACTGATTGTTCAATTTCTTTATCATTCTTCCTTCCCACAATAAAATAATCATATTATGAAAACCATATCCAATGAATTATTAAAAAATGCATTAAAAAAATTTGCGTCTTCTAGAACCTGAATTATTATTCTACTCAATTACAGTGTCCTAAGACCTGTATTATTATTCTAATGACATATCCTAAAAAACATAAGAAAGTAATGAATGTGTCATGAGAAAATGAATCAATGAGAATGAATAAGCCAACTTACCCTGAAAATTGAAGAGGAAGAGTCACAGTTGAAATTGCTTTATTGATATTGTCAACAGATTGAACCAACTTGATGTGATGAAAATTTAAAGGATTTTTTTTGGTCAACTTATATACTGTAACTGAAGATATATACAGCTATAATTTGGTGCTGGTAAAATAAATAGTAATAAGATTCATCTAACCTTAATCAGCTCTCTAATTGAAATGATTACGAAGCATTGGAAAAAATGTCTCCTTTAAAAGAGTCAATGAACAAGAGGAGAAGCAAAATGAAGCTTATTGCTGTTGAAAAGGTTAATTGGATTCATGCCAATTACTGAGACATTCCTTTTGTGGACAAATATGTCACATTCCTCTAGTGGATGATACAAGTCTGTTAATCAAAAGTCAATAAGGCTAAATTAGGATTCAAGCCAATTTCTCAGGTAAACCCATTTTGAGAGACATTCCTTTTGTGGACAAAACATGTCACATTCCTCTAGTGGATGATACAAGTCTGTTAATTAAAAGTCAATAAGGCTAAATTAGGATTCAAGCCAATTACTCTGTCACACCCATTTTGAGATGGAGCAAGTCTACTTAAAACTTTTTGATGATATGAATGTAATACCCAACTCCAGGAGGCACTTATTAAGATGTCTAAGAAACCTCTTATAGGATAAATTTAGATTAGGATGAAGAGACATACATATGATAGGTACAAGAAAGTTTTAAAAATGCTGTAAACTCTAAGGTTCAACTTTAAGAAATTTATATTGATTTTAAATTGGTAATCAATAATTTTGATGTAAAGTGGACTGTATTGAATAGAAAAGAAACAAGTGATATCTCTACAGAAACAAGTACATGCAATGAATATATAAAAGAACAACTCACCGAAAATCTGCAGAGTACCTAATGTAATATTTATATTATTGAGCTTACAACTCCCAGGTAAGGTATTCAGGTGTCCCCGAGGTAGGAGATGAATCAAGGATGGTGAAAAGGCAAGCTTAATTGTCATCTACTGTTGGTAATTCGGCTTCCATCATATAACGTTGCACATATATTTCTGACGAGATATTTACAATGTCTTTAAAGACTATAGATCGGTGAACTTTCCAATCGAAAAATAATAGTTTAAAACTTTCAACTAAAGGGAGTTTGGCAAACACTCTTCCAACGTAGGTTTATGGTGTACGATTAACATTAACGAAAAAATAATAATTTGAAGAACAATTTTCTTCTGGGAATGATCGACGAATAATAATTATCAATTCCCGACTCGAGGCAAGCTATTACGAAGCGAGACTGAACTGAAAGAAAAAGCCTACCGGCAGTGAGCGCGACGCACTCAAGTGAAAGAAATACGAACTGAACGAGGAGCGCGCGTCCAATTCAAAAACGAAAAATGAAAACTAGAGCTGGCTCCAACATCCCCCCCGGCTGAAAAGCTATTTTCAGACAAGGCTAGAGAACAAAGAAACGAAAAAAAAACAATGAATAAACGACGAAGAAATAAAAATAGAACAAAACGAGAATAAAACAAAAAATGCAAAAGGAAAATTATTGAGTAGGCAACGGATACAACTTTGTAGCCGGCCTTTTGAAGCGACCATTGGCGCACCGCACCATAGCCACTCGAACGACACCGTCAGCACCGGGAAATACTTCCTCAATCACCCCCAGAGGCCATTTCAACGGTGCGACATTTGGTTGATCCACTAGGACGATTGTACCAACCGTGAGAGGGGTGGAATCCTTACACCATTTCACACGGGTTTGTAATTCATGTAAGTATTCTTTGCGCCAACGACTCCAGAAAGACTGAACCATTTGATTGACTAATTCAAACCGATCCAATCGATTCATTGGACGATCTTCCACATTTAACATAGGAAGGTACTTAAGAGGTGTCAAAGTGAGAAAATGAGCCGGTGTGAGGGCGAGGGGTTCACTCGGATCCGCGCTCATTTGACATAACGGGCGTGAGTTAAGTACAGCCTCAATTTGAACTAAGACAGTGTTCAATTCTTCGTAAGTCAACAACTGGTTACCAATAACTCGAAACAGGTGTGACTTTACTGATTTTATATTCGCCTCCCAAAGACCGCCGAAGTGAGGTGACCCTGGCGGGATGAAATTCCACTCAATGCTATGATCAGCAAGTTCATTCTGGAGCAGGTTTTGATATTCCTTGGAGTTCAGCATCCGTGACAATTTTATTAGCTCATCATAGGCGCCGACGAAGTTGGTACCATTATCGGAATACATGACCTTACAAGGACCTCGTCGAGCAAGGAAACGGCGAAAAGCTGATAAGAACATTTGGGTCGATAAGTCCGAAACTAATTCAATGTGAACGGCTTTAGTTGCCATACAGATAAAAAGACAAATGTACGATTTAAATATGAAAGGATTCCGACGCCTGGCCATGGTGATTCGAATGGGTCCACCATAATCAACTCCACATTGGACGAATGGTTTAGACGACAGAGTTCTACAGGCTGGCAGATTGCCCATTTTCGGCGGTGTAAGAGTGGGACGATAGTGAAAACACTTGTTACATTTTCGTACATGACTCCTTATAAGGACACGGGCTGATAAAATCCAATATTTTTGTCTCAAAATAGACGCCAATAAATGAGGTCCAGCGTGACAGTGCTTTTCATGAAAATAATCAATCAAAAGCGTGACCAATGGATCATTTTTCGGTAATATAATCGGATGACAGCTGTCATAATTCAACTCAGAATTTTGTAAACGTCCACCCACACGAATAATATCATGATCAAGAAAGGGTGACAGTTGTTGAAGATGAGAAGTACATTCTTTCCCAGCTTTCAATTCCAGTAATTCTTTCGAAAAATGAATTTTTTGTACAACTTTACACAAATGTTTTTCCGCCAAATCGAAATCTAATTCATGAGGTTTAGGCAATAGACGAAGTACTTTCAATATTACACCATGATACGCAATAGACGTTGGTAGTTGGAACAACGAGCAATTAAAAGATGAATCGAATTAATAGATGAATTTTCCGACTGTACTACAGTGACAATTGAGTGAACCTTGACCTCAGGTAGACACTCTATAGGTTCCAGATCGACCTTGACGGGCCAATCACTCTCTTCTAACATTAGCCAAGAGGGGCCAGACCACCACAAATCATGATTAATTATTTCAGAAGGGGATAAACCTCTCGAAATGGGATCAGCTGGGTTTGAATTTCCTGCCACGTGTAACCAGTCGTTGATAGGACAGTCTTGAATTTTCGTAACTCGATTAGCGACGAAAGATTGCCATCTAGATGGACAGCCCCTGATCCAATGTAAGACCACAGTTGAATCCGATAATGCAACAACGCGAGTCACGTGACAACGAAGGCTCAAAACAGAGACAACAACCTGTATTAATTCAGCGAGCAAGAGCGCCGCGCATAATTCAAGCCTAGGTATGGATAAAGTCTTAGATGGCGCGACTTTTGATTTAGCGCACAACAATGTGATAGTTGCAGGTTGCATATCCATTTGAGATTTTATGTAGATCACACCACCATAACCTAAAGTCGATGCATCACAGAAACCAATGACAGTAATTTTCGAATCATTCATCACTCCTAAATGACGTGGTATGAAGAGATTGGACAATAAAGGGAACTCCTTCTGACATGTCTCCCATTGAAGCGCAATAGAGGGAGGTACTGAATCGTCCCAATCAAGACCAGCATTCCATAATTGTTTAATTAAACATTTAAGAAACAAAGTTAGGGGTGACAAGAGTCCCAAAGGATCGAAAATGCGTGCTACTACCGATAAAATGTGACGTTTGGTAGGAACAGACTGATTAGGATTCACTGAAAAACAAAACGAATCACTACCAGGTTGCCATTTCAAACCTAGGACAGCCAAAAAATTTCCCATCTCGAAATCTTTAGACAAGGCCGATTTTTCATCCTCCGAGAAATCATTCATCAATTCAGGTGAATTGGAACTCCATTTAGTAAGTTCGAATCCGCCTCTCTCGAACAATTCTTTAGCCTGACTACAAAGACGATTTGCTTCACCTAAAGAAGACACACTTGTCACCAAATCATCCATAAACATGTCACTCGGAATACGAGCTTTAGCATCAGTCTCCAAATCAGCTCCAGTCTCAAAAATTTAGATAGAATCTTTAGAATGCAAAAGAGAGCTGTGAGAGCGATTAAAGGTCTTAAGCCATTAGAGTCCTGCAGAGAGTATTTTAAAGATCTAGGACTACTCACTGTGCCTGCACTGTACATTTTCGAAGTGATCATGTATATAAGAGATAAAAAATTTATAAGAAACTGTGACATACATAATTATGACACTAGAAATAAGAGTAAATTTCTGCACAATACCACAGACAGCTCAGTATGAAATAAGCCTTCTTATATGGGTATGAAATTTATGAGTAAACTGCCGTCAGCTTTGAGAGAAAATGAGAATAAGGATATTTTCAAAAAGCTATTGAGAAAATATTTAGCAAAAGGGGTTTACTACAGTATTCAAGAATTTATGGATGGAGAATGAGGCTTTTGGGAGGATTAAATTGCAATGTACATTGTGGAATGTGATGTATATAATATATGTTTATATGTATTCCTTTATTTTTTTGACAAATAGTCCTTGACGATTTCCTATACTCTTTAAAGAGTCTCCAGGGAGAAAATTTAATTTTATTTTTTTTTTATTTTATCAGGGAAATTTTCACCTTCTTCTTGAACAAGTTGATGGACAGTTCTGAGAGCTAGAAACGGTGACTCACTCAGACCAAATACGACAGTTTTTAATTCAAAAATTTGTATGGGATCATTGGACGAAAATCTCCATAACAAACGCTGAAATTTGCGACACGATTCATCGACAAGAATCTGTCTATACATCTGCTTTATATCAGCAGTTACAGCGATAGAAAATAACCGAAAATTGACTAACAGAACGAAATTATCCGTTTGCAACTTGGGGCCGATATGAAGTATATCATTCAATGATACTCCAGTAGTAGTTTTCGCGCCTGCGTCAAAGACAATACGCAAAGGCGTTGATTGACTCTGAGTTTTGATTACAGCATGATGAGGTATAAAATAACCACTTTTATCACTCTGATTTTTTATCAATTCCATGTGTCCTTGTTTGAGATACTCCAAGAGGACATCGTGATACACTAAACGCATGTTTGGATCACGTGCCAGTCGTTTCTCCAAACTGATGAGTCGACGTTCTGACATAGCATAAGAATCACCAAGACAATCAGGGGATTTTGAAAACGATAATGAGACAACGAATCTACCCGAATTTTCACGACGAACGGACGATGCAAAATCCTTCTCGCATTCTAACTCATCAGCAGTGAGTTGTTTTCCTACATCTGGAACGCTTTCCACTTCCCAAAATTTTCGAACTAACTTATCCAACGGTGATGTTAGACAAGTCATCAAACACGTTGAATTTTCTGAAGATTGAGTTAAAATAGGGGCTCTACCCATCAAAATATAACCGAAAACACTTTCCAAGGCCATCAAATAATTCGATTCAATTTCCACACGACCATTTCGGAAAATATGGGGCACTAATTCAGCTCCTATAATAGCGTCAATTTCGCTGGGAATGTGATAACTTTCATCAGCAAGTCGAAGACCAAACAAATTGATAATTTAGAATTATCAATTTTACTAGTGGGAAGCTGTTCCATGATTTTTTCGACAACTAATGGTTCAATGGAAAATTTAACACTAGAATCGAGTCGAGATTGAAGCGTGACAAAAGTACGACCAAAAACTGATTGCGAATTTCCGCCAAAACCATTCACAATTAATTGGAAAGGAGAAATCGATAGTTGCAATTTACGACAAAGTTTACGAGTAATGAAATGACTTTGACTAGCTGAATCAACTAAAACTCTTATTTTGTGCAATCTACCTCTCTTATCAGGTACCTCGACTTGAGCAGTTGATAGTAGAACACTATACGGTGCCGACTTCGAATCGATAGAACAACAGGTAATAGTATTATTTTCTACCTTTTTCGCATCCGAATTTGATGACGAATTTGAAGCATTTCCGAATGTAAAAGCGAATTATGCTTCTGACTACATCCTCGCAGTTGGAAGAAGTACAATCTTTACTACGATGGGCTGGCGAGAAACATTTCAAACAGCAACCCTTCTCCTTAACAAAACGAAAACGGTCCCAAGGTGATAACTGACGAAAAAGACGACAATTGATCAATTTATGATTTGTCATCGAACATTTCAGACATTCTGATATTTTTACCGGTGATTTGGTCACTTGCGAATTCGATTGAACAACCAACACTTTGGATTTTGGTATTGGTTTCACTACTGGCTTGCATTGTTTAGACGATTCGTCATGCGGTAACGATTTAATCTGCCTTTCGATGAATGAAACAAAATCAGTATATGTGGGATCATCCTTAGTATGAACTGAAGCTTCAAATGCCTTTCGAGAAACAGGATCTAAAATTTTCAACGCTTGGAACAGAAATATTGCATCAGATACATCTTCACCTCGTAGGCGTTTTAAAGCAGTAATTGAACCACAGAACTGATCGACTATAGAAACTAAACCTGCACGAGACTCAGATTTTAGACAATTGAATTCGAAAATTTGTTTCAAGTACACATTTGAGAGTGAGCGGGGGTCATTGAACCGCTTAATTAATGCATCCCAAATAATTTCATAACTATTAGCAATAGGTGGTAGATGACGTGAAATATTAGCCGCTTCTCCATATAGTTTGGACACCAGATATTGGACCTTTTGTTGATTTGGAATCGATTTGTTGTCATGAATCATGCATTTAAACATTTCGTAGAATACCGCCCATTTTGATTGATCTCCGTCGAACACAGGAATTTCAATTTTCGGTAAAATATTAGACGAATCCTTATTGGAAGATACAGGTTGAACCGGGGTAGAAACACTAGGTACAACCTGACTGCGTTTTTTCAATTCACTAGCAATTGCTTCCATATGTTCGAACATTTCCATATGTGAACTACTAAATTTGGGTACAAATTCCGGGTCTTTTTCCATTTCAAGCTCCTGTATTTCCATTTCAACAGCTTCATAATCATGAACAGTTTTAAGAGTGGAACTATAGAGAATTAGAAATTGTTTAGCACTAGCTTCTTCTTTTAAAGCCTTTTTCGACAATTCGAAAGTACGTTGAATACGATAGAAATATTGCTCAAGTTTAGCTCGTTTGAGCTTTAACTTCTTTTCACTCATGATTGGATATTGGAAAGGTCTTAATGATTTTCATTTACTAATTTTCGAATAAAATTACGAATGCAACAATGAACGATTTTCATTGATGATTCAAGCAAGCAAAATGATAATGTTAGTACAAATTGAACAGAGAAAGCTCAATAGACGAAGCAAGCTAAGCGATAACGTTATCAGCATTGCAGAGTAACGGTTCCGATCGGACAATAGAGATAAGAGTGAACCAACTTGATCGGCTCAATTCATAATGTACAAACAGGTTTGAACCCTAGCATGCACAAACGATTTACAATAAAATTGGATAAGTGCTTGCCAAATATTTGAATAAAAAATAGCCAATAAAATCTGGCCTGGATGACCAATGTAAACTCTAAGGTTCAACTTTAAGAAATTTATATTGATTTTAAATTGGTAATCAATAATTTTGATGTAAAGTGGACTGTATTGAATAGAAAAGAAACAAGTGATATCTCTACAGAAACAAGTACATGCAATGAATATATAAAAGAACAACTCACCGAAAATCTGCAGAGTACCTAATGTAATATTTATATTATTGAGCTTACAACTCCCAGGTAAGGTATTCAGGTGTCCCCGAGGTAGGAGATGAATCAAGGATGGTGAAAAGGCAAGCTTAATTGTCATCTACTGTTGGTAAATTCGGCTTCCATCATATAACGTTGCACATATATTTCTGACGAGATATTTACAATGTCTTTAAAGACTATAGATCGGTGAACTTTCCAATCGAAAAATAATAGTTTAAAACTTTCAACTAAAGGGAGTTTGGCAAACACTCTTCCAAACGTAGGTTTATGGTGTACGATTTAACATTAACGAAAAAATAATAATTTGAAGAACAATTTTCTTCTGGGAATGATCGACGAATAATAATTATCAATTCCCGACTCGAGGCAAGCTATTACGAAGCGAGACTGAACTGAAAGAAAAAGCCTACCGGCAGTGAGCGCGACGCACTCAAGTGAAAGAAATACGAACTGAACGAGGAGCGCGCGTCCAATTCAAAAACGAAAAATGAAAACTAGAGCTGGCTCCAACAAATGCAATACCCCCAACTCAGGGAGACTCTTCTTAAGATGTCTTATAAACCTTTAGAAACATAGTTACTTCAGATGTTACAAGCCAACTCTCGGAGGCTCTTCTTAAGATGTCCTAGAAACCCCTTATAGGTCAATTTGGGTTAGGTTAGGTTAGATTAGGTTAGGTTGAGTTGAAGCATACTTACTCCTGGTTGATGGAAGCTTCTGGAACATACTTACTCCTGGAATAATGTCCCAGAAGCTCCCTATTTTATACTACTATTGACAATTACCTAGAATACTGTTCTCTGTGGTTTTTGACTTCATCGAGCATTTCGGCTCGGTCGTCACTAGTGCTCTCCTGAGCGAGCACCTCCATCTCATCCACCTGCTTCTTCAAAACTGCAAACTTGGCTCTGCCTTCATTATTCAATTCGTACAGCACTTCCAGTGGACCACTGCATTCATAAATGTCCTAGAATAGATGTCCAACAAATTAATGTTTTGAAAACTAGACTATTTTTTTTTAAACTAGATCATTTTCTGCCCTTACAAAATTTATATCTTCTAATGTCCAGCTAATGCTAAAAATGAATCAAAAGACTGTGATGTTTCAAGAAATACATAAAAGAGATTTATTAAAAACACCCCAAGAATGTGGAGGTTCCTTGCAGCAGCCTGCAATTATGAAGAAACATTCCAAAGTAACAGTTAAAAAACTATGGTTAGTGAGTACAGAGTAAACTAAATTCCATAAAATTGTAAAACAAAATTCATTTAAAAGTCAAGTTATATCTTTCAACTTGTATATCCCTGGCTTTGTAACAGACTAATGATCGGGTAATATTTAATTTCTTATATCCTTTGGGACCTGGACCCACAGAGAGCTATAGGCGGGCAGCAGTCAGGGCGGTGTTGGGTATCTACATCTCTATCCTCCTAAAGGTGTCTTTACACAGGGCAATGTTTAGTATCTAGATCTAAATTGTCCTTAAGGTGTCTTCACACTACCTATTTGGAAAATGTAGCCGTCTTAAGAGGTGGGTATGTTTTGTAAGGGGTAGGCACTTGTGTAAAACAGTGAGCTTGAGTTAAATGATATCATAGAATGAAGAAACCCAAATTTTCAACTCTAAACCAATAGTTAATATTTTTCTTAATATTTAATAGAAAGAAAGTTTTGAATATTACCTGAACAATTGCTTTTATTGACAGATTACTGTTGACTATGAGTTGGCGATGTTGAGAAATAAGGTAGTTATTTTGTTCTGACATTTTCATAAAAGCGTTGATCACCTTACTTATTAAATATCATAGCTGAATTTTTATTGAATTTTGTAATCTTGTAGCATAAATATAAGAAAGATAACAAAATATCACAATAAAAAAAGGATACTGTTTGTAGGTAGAAAACATAAATATAACCTGAAATTAATTCAGTCTTCAGTCAATGACCATGAAGTCAGCTGTGAACACGTCTGCTACTGGCTGATCAGCTGACTGCTGACGCTGGCTTCTCGCTTCTGTCTTCTCTCTTCTGTGCTTCTCTTTTTCTCTGTTCTGTCAATTCACTAAAGTGTTAAGGTAAGTTTACTCTTTCTTATTGCAAAAAGCTTTAATATCTATTTATGTTCTTTCATTTCTATCCTTTTCATTTTATCTCCTATACTAATCACATAATCAAACTAGTTTTTTTTAATTGCAGGCTCCTTGTTCTGTTTTGCTGTGTCAGAATCAGGAGTCATTAAACCGTTTAGAGGTTAACTGTCTAAAATTCTGAATAGCGGCTATAAAATTTTCAACTTCCACTAATATCTTGAAATATTTAAATTGCTGCTCTGTTATTTATTTTTCATTGAATAATCCAATCTCAACCACAGGACAATAATTTTCTTGAAGGTAAGTTAATAAATAAATTGATAAATAATACCAAACTATTGAGTTTATCAATAAGTAGGCACTGTATTTTTGTAACGTATTTATTATCAAACAATCTTAAAGTTCTATTTACAACTTTATTTAAACCAATGAAATGTACATTATTTTTGAATTAATGATCAGACATTCCTGGATAAATCACACAATAAAAAATAAATTATTTAGCCCTAATTTAGTTTAAATATAATTGTATGTATGATTTTCTACAACACTGGTACATTGCAAACCATTCTTACAAAGTTAGTTTTTTTATTGAGAATGAAGGGTCTACTGACAAACTTTTAGATTAAAATATGGTAATAGATTGAGTGTGTTGAGACGATCAAAATTTGATCCTACCATGTCCTACCGGCGGAATACAAATCTTTGACTAGGCAGAGTGTAAGCAGGCTGAAAGGAGTATTGCCTTGGGTCCCTACTTGGGCGTCATAGTCAAGCTGAATTTTTATTATTTTGTTAGTCGAATGCAAGATATTGTTAGATGATGCATTGTCTCTTATGGGGTACCGGTAATAGACGCTTTTCATAAGAGTCCGTGCATTTTTTTAAGACGTGCTAAGTAAAACGCGTCAGACGTCCTTATAGTTTATTTGTTATTTATACTAAGTCCATAAGGTGGGCATTAGACCCCCAGGGATACGTCAGGAAAATACAAAAACCAGTAGTCCTGCTGACAATACTAAAGTCAAAAAGAATCAAATGCAAGCATAACACAGAACAAAAAGTCGCCAAATATCTGCGCTTATGAAGCTGCTGTCGAACATAAAAAACTCACGTAGTGAGTACAAAGCTCATCCAATAATAAGCCTCTCAAGACCCACCAAAATTTGCCGGCAGGCAGATTCCTAGCCACTACCGGCAGCTTGTTGAAGATCCTGATAGAAAGATAGACAAAGTTTGACCGGTCTGCTCAGTCTTTGCTAGGGTTCACCCATTCTTTGTGTCCCTCTGGTCTCATATGGGTGGATGTTCTGCAAAAGTCTTCAGTATCTGCAAAAGGTTTGAAATATATATAGAGGAAGAAGACTGTAAAAATCTTCTCTCTTACAAAGAAGGGACGACAGTGGGCAAGTCTCTCAGCACCACAAAGGATCATCAGGGCCCTCTTCTGAATGAGCAACATTAGCGACACATCTGTTGCTCTACCTCAAAGCGTGAGGCTGTACAAAATTATGCTCTGGAAAAAACAGATATAGCAGACCTTGAGATATGATGCAGGAGCATAGGATTTCAATTTCTTGAGCAGGAAAACCACCCTGCGGTAGACAGCCTCAATGTGATCAGCCCAAAACAGCTTCTTGTCCAGGAAGAACTCAAGAAGTTTCACCGACGCAAAATCATTCCCGTCCTCAGTTGGGGCAGGGAATATTGTCTTAGTCCACTCGACCAACCTGGCCGGTCACTGATTATTAATAGAGTGATCATTATTCCTCTTTCAGAGAGTTTTGATATAGTTTCTAGTATGATGTTTCACACTAAATTGTATAGTATATATTGAGCCGGGTACACACTTGTCATGCAGCGCTCCGATCCGATCACATAATATGATCAGTGATTACAACGGTTTGGAATGGTACATGCCACACATGTCCGTCATGCTATTAGTCCCATCACAACCCTTACACCCCAAAGAAATATCTGACATGAGTAGGATCAAAACACTACATGATAAGTGTGGCCGTGCTTTATTATACCATAGAGAAAAGATATCTTTTAATAACATTGCATTATATGTCTCTGATTATAGGCTACATATCTTTGTATCCAATGCTATATAAATCTATTCTATAGCTACAGTCTGTAGAAAATATCCTTACGAGGTTTGCTAGCATAAAAAAATACTTATTTGAAAACAGATTCAGAAGTCTAACTTACAGGTCACAATGGTGGAGTTTCACTTGAAAATCCAACTAGGCTAACATCTTTAGCAAGCTATCATTTCAGTTTTCAATATTTGAATTATATACTGGTATGCGTCTTCCACACATTTCAAATAACATTTTACTCAATTGAAGAACTTATAACCTCTATATGACTTGTTTCCTCATATGACTCTAGAGGATAACCTCTATATAACTATATGACTTGTTTCCTCATTGAGTATACAGTTATGGATATTTTCTTTTTGAAAAAATTTTTTTGAGAATTCATAAACTTTATTCTGTTTAAAACCTTAATATCAACCAGGTTTAGAAAAGTAGGCATTAGTTGACTTACATGGAACATTACAGTAATATAGAAAATGACTTGAAAGTTCAAAAAATGTGTAGAAATTGAAAAAAAAAAGTTGAAAGAATTCTTCGATTTCTTAATTTTAAGTAAATTATAGAAGAGGAAGTAAATTCTTATTATTTTGTGAAATCATGAAAATTATATTTGCATCTTATTTTTTTTGCAAATATTGTCTGGTTTCTAAAACTATTTCCTTCTCAAATCAGTTAGAATTAGGCAAACTAATTTTTAAACGTTATTCATGCTTATCCGAGAAGATCCATTGATAATGAAACATGTCAATAATTGTTGAAAATGCAATCATCAATATTTCATAATTCTTATCTTTTCTCCGTTGCTCCCGGCTTGCACAACAAGTTAAATTCTTTTATCATGGAATTTGACCTGTAGATTAAAAGCCGGCATTTCACTCCCCCGAAACCAATTAATTTCGAATCACTTCCTATTGTTTGTAGGTATTGAATGATGGCTTTCTCTAGCAAGTTGGTTTTACGAGGATTTGCTACATCCACCTATTTGAATAGCATCAAGCATGTGACCGTTGTCGGAGGAGGATTGATGGGATCTGGAATCGCTCAGGTAAGCTATTAATTCTACAGTCTCTAGATCTAGATGATTAATCAATTCATCTATCTTATACAATTATTTGATTTTATCAAATTATTTTACCACATGAAGGGCTGCCACGTCACTCAAGTTGTAAATATATTTTTCAGATTAATATTATTCTCTCCAGTGAGAATGTCAAGTATCGACATTATAAATGTATTCGAATAAAAGTACAGAACAGTATTGCAGTACTGCAACTTATTTGTTGATGATTACCAGAAATTGAAAACTGTTCAGTACATTTTTAGTTCTTTGCTAAGCTTCTATCACAAGCTTAATTATTAATTCGGTTTTTTTTGTAATTTTAAATAATATCTTGTTATCGATAGATTGTACATTTTTCAATTTCTTCCCAACTAACATTTATAATGTTACTGTATTAAGTAATGATAGTCGCATCTAAGCATGCTTAGAAAATAGTACGGTATGTGTATGAGCATTTCTCCTTTGTTATTTGCTGCTCAAGTGTTTAATACAACGTTTTTTTTAAATTTATATGTACTTTTACATAATGGCTATTGCAAATAGTAAAGTTTTCTCATTTGATTGAATTGAAGTAGCAGACGCAATGCTGTTATCAGCTTCTTTTATCTATGATCAATCTCAATTGCCAGTCTTTACAGCTCTTTAATTCTAGTATTTCTGTTGTAGGAAGTATAATTGAAGTTCAAGGGAAGTCATTGGCTCACATTCTTGACGAGGTCAAGATGATTATTTTTATTACTTTTTTTGGTTTCATGCCAAGTTCTTTATTTCTATAGCAAGCTGTTGCCCAATGCATATTTGAAGTCAAATCAAGCAGATCTTAATTTCTGATTATAACAGATCAAGTCATATTCCATAAATCCAACATTCTACGAAATATGTATGTACTTTCATAAAACTCATGAACTGTGTTGTATTTTATACTTGTTAGTATTTTTTCTTGAAAATCTTCTTCCTATTAGCTTTTACCCTCAATTTATCGCAATTTCCAAGTTACAGAATGCTGTTTGGCAAGGCTTGGAATCGTAATCTAACTTGTTGAAAAGGTTCAACAGCTCAAAGTCACTTATCAAGGATCGCTTATAATTAATCATAATTTAATAATCAATGAAAATTTATAATTAATCGATCTACATAATTTTTCTATGAAGTATTGAAAGTTTCAAATATAATTTTCAAGAAGTATCGAAAGTATGATGTAGAATCTTTTAAAATTTGTATCAATTTGGAAATACTTATGAATTATTGTAATATAAGTTGAGCATATTAATCTACCACTATTTGAATTTCGTAACGTTGCTGCTAATAAGACTTTTATTCTTTCTTGATATCTTCATTATTTTTTTTATGTTGAAGACTTTCATGGAACAAGATTTAAGCCTATTCCGTGTTAATCTAGTCTACATCAACTTATACAAGTTTCTTACAAGAGTACAATGCTTTATTTGTATACATTCTTCATGAAATAAAGTATTCAAATCATCTATTTTTTGTATGTACTCCGTTCATCTATCTTGACATTTTCAAATTGAATTCTAATGTCCATAAATATTCAGATTTAAATTGAAAGTTATTACTAATTCAAATTCCAGGAAACATAATTTGTTTCTATTGGATATTGAAATTATACCATTTTAGTATTATTGTGATTCTACGACACTAATGAGCTACTATCACTATGATATTCAAACGAACACTTTCACCTCATTAAATTGTTTGCATTGCTGTAAATTTAGCGTATTTAAACAATTCTCTTCCAAGTTTAACGACCTTTCCTGTGTTGAATTACATAATTAATAATGCAGAATACCAAAACCAGTTCTCAACTGGTATTACGAATTGAGTTGCAATGTTTACTTTCAATGTTGTGAAATATTGGATTATGTTTGTTGTAAGATCGTAGGAGAATATGAATGTTAAAATTTCGATTAAAGGAATTCGTATCAAAGTGAGACTAGTAGTTCTGTGAACAGTAGACCTCGCGAAGTTATAAACCACAGCCTCCTCTTATACTATTGTCCATCAGAGTAAATCCTGTCTGTATGTCGTGTCGGAGAGATATCGGTGTGAAAACGGCTAATGGCTGTTGGGGTTGGTGTATCAAAAATGCTAACATCAAAAGCTAATCTCCTTCAAGACATACTGGCAACAGGACAGCCCGAGTTCAAAGCAGAGAAAGGTCGAGAGATAATACTACGTTATTTCAGTTATTAATTGCATGCGTTATTGCATGCAATCAATAGTCCATTAATAGTGCATAAAAATTGCATTCAATGAGGCATACAATTAATAGTCCTCAGCTGATTTTTCACTAAGTTACATTAGATATTGAATTGCATGCGTCATGTCATGCAATTTATAGTCCACTCGACAGCTGATTTATGATTAATAATTCTACAGTCTGATTTTTACTCTAATATTGGCGTATGAAGGAGGCTCCTTTTCCTTTTATATTATCCTTAAAATTCAAAATCTCCAAAAACCTTGTATATACGTCGACGCGCAATTTAAAAAGGAACATACATACCTGTCAAATTCTATGAAAATCTATTGCGCAAACATAAAACATATGCGCAACATATAAACATTTAAACATAAAGAGAAATGCAAAACCGTCGACTTGAATCTTAGACCTCACTTCGCTCGGTTAATTACCCATTTAATGTACTCGGTGAATACTTATACTAAACAAAACCAGTGAAAAAGGAAAAGCCCGAAAAGATTTTTCTTATTATTCACTTAGGTAGTTTCAAATGTCACTTAGGTAGTAAGTACTAGGTACTTATACTTACGTAAATACTTAGTTAGTTATAAATAAACCGGACATTTTGTTTTAAATTTAATTTCGATTTCAGGTAGCTGCTCAGAGTGGACATAATGTAACCCTCGTGGACTTGAACGAGCAAGTCTTGCAGAAGTCGAAGGGAAGCATTGAAAAGAGCTTGCAGCGAGTAGCTAAGAAAATGTACAAGGTAATTCATCTTTTTTGAAATAAGCTCAATTTAATTCCAGTATTTATAAAATTCTCAATATCTTCACGATGTAAGTCCTCATTTGATATTTTTGAAATGTTAACTATGAGTTGAACAATTTTCTCCCATCATGATACCTACCGTATTTACTAGAACAGTAAACGATTTTCGTTTTTGTAAAATCGCTATACTAATAAGTTATTTCTCCATCAATCTTATAGTTTCTTTTTGAATCTTGGAAAACTGGTTAACATCTTATTATCAATTTATTGATTATTATTGTCATCATCATCATCTGATTCCCCTATACGTTTAAATATCAAATCATTGAAAGACGAAATCTAGGTTGAAGTTATCATCCTTATTTAAAGAGTTAAACAAATTTACGACAGAACTTGAGTTGTGGCCTAGGCCCGACTTGAAGTTGAATTATTGTTCAGAATTTTTCTATAATGTGCAGTAGATTATCTTAATGTTCGATGAAATCATACTAGATAAATATACTACTCTCGCTGCACCAGTCATGAGTTCTATTCCCATTTTATCTGGCATCTAGCGTAATTTCCTTTACCGTATAATCCAAACTCTTATCATGAGTTTGTGATTTGTAAACACGACTCTCTCTCTCTCACTCTCTCTCTCTCTCTCTCTCTCTCTCTTTCTCTCTCTCTCCAATGGCGCTACAGCCCAAATCGGGCTCTGGCCTTAACCAAAATACGCGACTACGTTGTAAACACGATTACGTTTTTAAAAAGAAACTTTTATTTTCAAACTACAACTATTACAAAAATAAGAAATTTTGGAGCGAAGTGCTCTTGCCAAAAGATTGAGTGGAACTGAACAAAAATGACTAATTAGCATCTAAGGAAGTCAATGAAGTAGTCAGCAATTCGTAAAAATGGGGTGCTGCTATCATCTGATATTCATCTATGTACTTATCAGGGCATTCTACTGTGATTTAATTTCCAACTATTTTATCATGTCATCTAATCTTTATTATTCATAGTTGCAGTCTTGTAACATTTTTTCCCTTTCACTGATATAAAAT
Organism: Nilaparvata lugens; assembly: GCF_014356525.2. NCBI lineage: Eukaryota > Metazoa > Arthropoda > Insecta > Hemiptera > Delphacidae > Nilaparvata > Nilaparvata lugens. Next base: position 83,289,626 of record NC_052504.1, read on the forward strand.
TGTTGTGCGTTGCAGGATCAAGAAGCTGAAGCCAAGAAGTTTATCACAGACTCTGTGAGTAGAATCAGTGTGTCTTCAGACTTGAAGGATGTTGTCAAAAATACAGATCTTGTCGTTGAAGCAATCGTGGAGAAGATGGAAGTAAAGCACAAACTTTTCTCCGAAATCGACCCGGTAATATTCATTTTTGTTCTAATTTTCATTTCCATTCAAGTTAGTTCATCATAAATATTATTTGCTCAATGTTATATCATGATAGTTTCTCACAAAATATAAATACAATCTTGAGAACATTTTTATTCCAGTAATGTGAAATCTTGTAATTAATTGAATAAATTAAATTATGTTTTTATTTTGCTTTAGGTGGCTCCTGAATCGACCATCTTTGCTTCGAACACTTCTTCGCTGTCAATCACTGAAATAGCATCAGTTACCAAGAGGAAGGACAGATTTGCTGGTCTCCACTTCTTCAATCCAGTTCCAGTGATGAGATTAGTTGAGGTGAGAGTTGGGTTTGGGTCGTCATTAGTAATAAGACTCATAAGTTGTCCTATCATTTAAATTCAATTAGTCGTTTATCACTTTAAAGAAGGAAATTGTGATTATTGAAGATTTTTATGAAAGTTTGCAGTGCTGTTAGTTTCATAATAATAGTATGCACAGTGGTATACAGTTGTTAATTTAAATATAACATAATTATTAAAGATTCTCCATAGAGCTGATAATTATTTGTCTTGTTAAAAGAGGTTTGTAGCATTTAATTCCACGTATTTATTTCTAACGAACTCTGAGTTCTATAATTTCTCTATGAAGCTCAAGATAATGTTAGGTTAGAGATTTTTCAATGAGAGCTCCAAAGTTATAGCCCAATTCTGATTAAAATTGTATTATGCTGTGTTCTTACTCATTACACATTCCTATAAGAGCTTCATAATAATTTCATAATATTTGATTTGTAGTTAAAATGATTCAGTATTATCTACTTGCATATTCATATAGTTAAAAGCTTTAAAAACATTTCCTGATGGTTCGAAAATACCCCGCACCCACCCCATCAGATTCACCATCACCATCTAATCTCCCCCTTACAAACCTTTGACTTCTCTATGGATACTCATAAGCACAAAGTAGATCATATTTCAATTAGGCTATCTATATATTTTGATCGGAAATCATGATAAAAATGGAAGGTGTATGGTAAAAGGATATAATCGTGTTGTTACGACACCACACATTACGACAAATCCACATATTCCACGTACAAACTTTTGGCTTCTGTGTGTGGATCATAATCAAAAAGTAGATCGAACTCTAATTATAGAACTCATCGTAGTGAAAATGAAAGGTAATGATGATAATCGTGTTGTTTCGACATCACACATTACGACAACTTCACATACCTCTGCCATAGGCGATCAATGGAAGATATAAGATTAAGTTCTGGTTGCACTGAAACAGGTTAAATTTTAATCGTGATTAATTTTACGAGAACCAATCAGAGGCTTTTCTAAAAGAAGTCTTCTCTGATTAGTTCTTGTTATCAAGATTGAATTTTAACCGGCTTTTGTACAAACGTCACTATATGAAATGAAATCAATAGAATTAACTGATCGATGAACTTGTTGACAGGTGATCCGTATAGCAGACACGTCTGACGCCACCTACAACCAGGTGATGGAGTGGACCAAGGCTATTGGCAAGACTCCCATCACCTGCAAGGACACGCCCGGATTCGTTGTCAACAGGCTGCTCGTGCCCCTCCTCTGCGAAGCCGTCAGAATGATGGAGCGAGGTTAGTAATCTGCACTGTATAATACTCACATTATTCATTACCTCAGAATATGTTCTTTGTACTGTTTTTGTAAAAATGTCATTCTTATTTTGTTAAAGATCAAATATAATCATTTACATGTATTGTAATGCCAAGTGGAAATAAACGAATTGAATTGAATTCTCTTTGCATTTTACATAGTAAATTTAATATGATTATTTTTCAAGTCTTATGAATTTCCATTTATATCCTGTAAAAATGTATTTACTGCTATCACTATTTTCTATGTGTGCTTTGAATCATTACAATGGAATCATGTCATGTACAGATGTACAGATTCATAAAATAATGTACTTGGAATTTCCAAAGAGAATATATTGTAATAGATTTAAGAAATATTCTGTTGAGCACACATGTTCAATTATTTTGCAGAGTTGAATTCTAGTCAGTAATATTGGGGACCGAGCTTCGCTCTGGAGTACAAAAGCATAATAAATTTATTATAAAAGAAGAAATTATAAAATAACATTCATACAGAAATGTTCTATCTAATCACAGTAAATTGAGATTAATTCCCAGAGGAATGCAAAAATTTTCCTCACAAAGGCCCAGTTGCACAAAAGCCGGTTAAATTTTAATCCTGATTAACTTCTCGTAAACCAAATCAGAGAAGACCATTTCAAAAAGATGGATCTATTGGAATTAATCAGGATTGAAAATAACCCGGCTTTTTTGCAACCGGCAAAAATTCAGTACCTGATAGAATGATTAAAAAAGTTCAACAGCTGAGTCATAATTTTGACACAGTCCCACGCACATGAACTCGCTCACTCACTTCCATCACCAACAGACGACATAATAATTATTATCAGCTGTTTTTCCAAGGATGAATAATAATTATCCTTTTAATGTCCTTCAGCGAGTTTTCCCAGGAATGAGACCTAGTGCAATCGAATATTTATATTATAAACCTACTATGTTCTGAATTTCGTGAGAATCGTTAGAGCCGTTTTAGAGATCCGGTGAAATACAAACATATTCTTTCTTTGCGGATGCTAATCTTTCCATAAAATGTAATTTATATTTATGTTTGTTAACTGTTTTTGGATGGAAATAAATTTGATTTGAATGAATGATTTGAATAAACATCCAAACATCTAAACATATAAACATAAACAGAAGTTGCTCGTTTAATAGTATAGGATGTAATGGCAGTATTAGATTACTTTGATGTTGCTATCCTAGTCTGTCATTCGTCAAAACAGATAGCACTATCCTTTTCTAGCTCCGCAAATTTGCCAGATTGTTTTTTTTTAATTTAGAAATATAATTAAATATAGTTAAAAGATTCTTCTATAAATAGTGCACTTTGAACTTTTTGGGGTTGTTAGGCAGAGAGGACCTGGAGTCCTAACTCCTCCCTCAATAAAAGCGGCATATAATCAATGAATCTCTCTATCTCATTTCAAATAGGAAACTAATTTAAGACATGCAAATTTTGTAGAAGCAAAATGTAGAAAACGTGCATCTTTCCAATGCAATTAAAAGGGAATTCTTGTAATATCACCTAGAATAATATTATGTTTCCTATTTTATTGCTAATTGTGAGTTTGCCAATAATAGCAAACAGCTAAAAAGTTTTTCTTCAATCATTGTACACCATTATTATGCCCATTCTTGGAATTCATTTCAAGACAGATATCGGAGATTCTCATTGTACTCGTATCATCTAATCTTATCGTCTCATTTCGTTCTCAATATTTCTTACTTACTCTGAAGACACTCTTACATATTACTCCAATTAAGTTTTCGTTTTCTTCTATTTTGTAGGTGATGCTTCTGCTAAGGACATAGATATTGCAATGAAACTAGGTGCTGGATACCCAATGGGGCCTCTTGAGCTTGCTGACTATGTTGGTCATGACACCACTCTGTCCATTGTTGAAGGTAGGTTCATCTCATCTCACAATAAACATCATGTATGTGTTTGAATAATTTTGATTCTAATTTGTTTCGCTTTCTTATATTTTCATGGTTGAACCATTATTTGAAAATTTGGGATATTGTGGAGAAAATCAAGTTTAATGATACTTTTAGATCAATAAGCATTGTCAATTCTGATATTTACTCAGTAATAATAATTCGGCTGTAAATTGCCAAGATGAGCTTATCACAGTGATAAAATGTAATTACTGTTCATTAATAAATCAATTCAATTAATAAATGAAACCAAGAAATACTAACCCTTCTTAATATCATTGGAATAAAATTTACACTATGAACAGAGATATTGTGTAATTTCTCCATATTAAGGTGAAATAAAACGATATTGTCAGTTCCACATAATTTATTTGAGCCAAACTTAAGTTTAAGGCAGATGATTTAGTGCATTGAAACTCAAGTTTGGCTCAAATAAATTATGTGAAACTGACAACATCGTTTTTATTTCTCCTTAATCATTGTAATATCAGTGATTGTTTGCAAACACTGAACACCTTGGTTTAGTTTAGATGCTTACCACACTAGTTTACTTTTCTTAAGGAGTTGAACCACTTTGTGGAGTCTACAGGTAGAAATAAATTTAATTTGTTTTTTTGATGAACAATTATTATACTTTGAAAAGCATAATATTGGTTGATAGGACATTTTTATGTTGATATTTGAGTACATACTTCTTCTCAGTTGTTGAATTGATGATTTTTAGGTTGGCATAAGAAGTTCCCAGACAACCCTCTTTTCGAGCCTATGAAGTCAATGAAGGAGCTTGTGAAAGCTGGTAAACTTGGAGTCAAATCGGGTGAAGGCTACTACAAATACACCAAATGAGGTTAAGACTTATCAGGTAAATTAATTTATCATACGTAATAAACGCCACTAAGTTTTAGACTCCTTTACAACACTATTTTCAATGTTATACTTTATGTATCTCAGCAATCGGCATATGAGTGGCAAGATTATTTAACCAATACTCAATTATTAATTCTTCTATGCTGTTTTCCATCAGGAACTGCTTATTATTGCGTCACTTTTTGCTATTAAAAAGAACGACTAGCAGTCAGATTTTGGTTGACAACCAGGAAGATGGCGGACATGCCGAAAGATCTCGTTTTCACAGTGAGTGATTAATTCATTTGTTGGAAAAAATGTGACTGCTAGTCGCTCTTTTTAATAGCAAAAACAAATTCAATTATAAATGTTGAATGAATTGATGGAGGTAACAAATACTTTATTATAAAAATATGTCATGTTGAGTTTGGCATAGATAAATATGATTTTATTGCCGTTAAATTCTAAGAACAATGGGCAAAGTCAAATATTAAATACAGTGCACCAAAAGATAGAATCAAGTTTTACAACAACTGTACACCCAAAATTACATTAAAAATAATAAAGTAAGTAAACTGTAAGTCAATTAGATTTTTCAAATACATTAATACAATTCATTTGAATGCACAGACCATATTCCTTACAGCACAACTTGACCCTTTTGGACAATACATATAGAAACAGATAGAAACCTCTTAACTCTAAGCAACAATTATTTATTTGTTGCATATTTATATGGATTTTCAAGGAAAGATTTGTCATTCAGACAGAATAAATACATAAGAATAATATAAACAAAATAGTAATTCAATGCGTGTTTTGATTGCAGATCTAAATGTGGATACAATCTGCCTGTTGAAGAATTCAGTTCTTGCTGGAATGGAAGTAAAAACAATATTTTATCATTAGTCTCCAAAAATCAATGCAATCAATTTCAAAAGCTGTTAAGTGTATTTTAGATGAAAAATAGCTATTTTTTAAAAACATTGTAAACTGAATGTCGTTTGTTGATCTTCAATTATATATTTTTTTAATATACGATAGAATCTCTGTCATCGACTTATTTATTATTCGGTCTTCTGGATTCTGCAAAGCACGGGTTACCTGCTATTTATTTATAATCAAATTTCCAATGTTATAATATCATATGGCTTTAACCTTCTGATTGAATGTACCGTATTGGACAGATCTACAAATGAAACTGGACTTCATAGTTTTTTCATGTAGGTACTGGTTGTTACTATCAACAATAAGACTGCTTTCTCACGCAGTTTGCTGTGTTGAATAAATTTCAAGTTTCATAAATAAAAAAAATTCAGTAAAGAAGCTTTCAGGACTAATTCTTTCAAACTTTGTTAGTTTTACATTATGTGTGGTAATTGGAATTCTTGATAACTAATTGCTGATTCTTAGTAGAATCTAGAGGCAATTAAGATAGTGGAGGTGAAAAGAATTTCCTAACTCATTCGGCAGAAAGATGAGCTGGCTGCTGTTTCTACTCCTTATTGTTTTGGGTAAGTTTTTGCTACTGCAAATATTGACAGCATTCAATTTGGATTTTCGTTAAATAATAATTACGGTATTAATTCATTAGCATTTGAATAAATGCAATTTCTCATTAATTCCCATCTGGAAAATTAATTCCCGATTGTACCAACTGAATATTGCTATCCTGAAGAATTTGAAAAATAAAATTAAGAAGCATTTTCATTTAATCAGAAAATACTTGTTTCTCACTAAGCACCCTAAAAAAATGTGAACTTAATACTCTTATTCTTTTTCTAGTATCTCTTATATTTAGTTACACTTTTACTTAGTATCTCTTATTCTTTTCAATGCTTGATGTGTGAGCTGAATATTTAAAAAAATAAAAGTTCTAAATAGAAAAACATCAATTCTTCTTGAACTTGCAAGCTTTCTATGAAATTAAAACAAAAAAAAATCCATCTTGAAGATTACATATTTCACAAAATTATATTATGAATTTTAAACAATCTGAGGCGAGTGCAAAACCTAGCTTTGAACAAAAACATCAAATTCAATAACATTATAATGCAACTTATTCAAATGTAAGGGAATTACAAAAAAATAGGATACACATTCTTTCCAAATAAATATTTAAGAACAGTGTAGGTAGTAGCTTTGATTATGGATACGTTAAGTATCCATAATCAAAGCTAGTAGCAGAGAAAACTTCTATAATTGCTGAATTCTGTGGTAGTAGCTAGTAGGCATGCATGTAAAACAAATAAAAAACGATACGGTATGCAAATTTATGGCTTTCCTGAAATTATTTCAGTCGAACCATCAAACCAATTGACAAAAAATAAACTTATAGGCTAATAGAAATTCTTGTCTCCCTAATGATAATCATATCTTGTACCGTGAATACATTTCTTTCATTTCCACAGATTTCTACTATTCGCCAGTATTGGCTACGGTATCAGTGTCGCCAATTATTGATCCGAGAAATTTGAATATTGGAAAAAGTGAAAAGTTCAACAGAATATCTCTGAGTGACAGAGAATCATGCTGCAGTTTTCAAGATCTGATAAATGGGCCGTCATCTGCCAATTTGGACAAACTGCGGAGTATTATGGCGCAGCGCAATGTTAGCGCATACATTATCTCCAATTCAGATGATCATCAGGTAAAGTAGCACCAGAATAAATATATAACTCTCGTAATCCACGTATTCTAGTAATGTTCCTCTAACTAGAATTGCTGTAATCTATAATCAGATTGAATGGTATAAATTATAGCACTTGTACAACTTTATAAAACAGGTCCCAGACAGGCTATGTTCTATAGGGAGGGTCACGTTATAATATCAGTATATATTAATACGTTATAATGGCAGTATTTGATTAACATTGGTGTTGATATTCTTGTCTATCATTCGAAAAAGGAGATAATGCTATCCTTTTCCAACTCCGCGTCGTTGTCAGATGGTTTTTCAACAATGTAGAAATATAATTGACAAAATATTTCATGGTGAAATGAATGTGAATTGTCAGTTTCACATAATTTTTCTGAGCCACACTAAAGTTTCAATGCACTTGAAGACATCATCATCATCATCAGTGGTATTTTTATTTTCATCATCATTAATGATGATGTCTTAAGTTGCCAATAGCTAAGGAGCTAAATAATACACCAGCAAGACGGCTACAATCTAGGAGGTATCTGAGATTAGAAGATCAGAATGGTCAGGATATTGGAACAATTTGTAAGGCAAGGCGGTCCTCCTCATCAGTAAAGAATAAACACCTAATTGAGGATCCAAATGGAGAGGTGCCAGGGACACTGCTTGGCCGCCGGCAGTGGTGCTGTTTGAACAGGTTCCGGACATCTACTGGAAGATGCGCCCAGTCTCTTGCCTTATGGGGCTTTACACCTGACCCATACTGTGAATGTGGCGAGATACAGACAATGGAGCACTTGGTTTCAAACTGCCATCTGTTCCCATGTGAGGGAGGATTGCAGGAGGTGCATGCGGCAAGTGATATGGGGCTTAAATGGATCGAAGGAGTATTACAGAGAATTGACATTTGAGGCAGACCCATAGAGGCCATTCCAAAATATGCAGTAATACTGCATATTATAGCATACTGTCCTTCAATGTACATCTTTGATGTAATTTCTGTTTTGTATTTTTCAATTATGACAAGTCACTTCTGACGCTTCTTCATGCTGGCCCATAAAGCATTAGCTTATATATATATGATGTCTTCAGTGCATTGAAACTGTAGTTTGGCTCAGAAAAATTATGTGGAACTGACGATAATATCGCTCTTATTTCACCTTATTAATATGGAAAAATTCCACAATATCTCTGTTGCTCATAGTGTAGATTTTGTCAAAAATAGTTTGTCTCAATAAAATCATATTGTTGAATCATCATTGAATAATAATATATTTTCTTGGTTAATAAAATATTATTTTAAGCAAGAATGAACTGTTGATATTACATCAGATATAGGCTACCACTGGTATCAGCTACCTTCTATAAAAGGCAATTATTGTGTAATATTGTATTTTTAAATTGTCTTGATGAAATAAACATCTATTCTCTATAATTCTAAGGCAGTGGTGAGGCAGAGAATCGGCAACGTTTTCTCCTATCTTTCTCCAGTGCCATTATAACGTGGACCTCACTATAGAGATCATGTCACCATTCCACTACTTTTGTAGTAAAAGCATGCCTGCTCTTGAATTAGTACATAACTTTTACCTACTATAGTAGTTAAATCCTGCATTCAGTTAAATTAAAGGACTGGTACAACTTTGTCTAACAGGCCGCAGGCAGGCTATGTATCTAAAGTGAGGTCCACGTTATATTGGCAGTGTTCGATTAGCAACGGTATTGCTATCCTCCTCTATCATTCAACAAAGCTGATAGCATTATCTCTCTCTCTCTCTTCGCTCAGTTGCCAGATCGTCTTTTAACAATGTAGAATTAATAATTAATTAACAAGATATTAATTTAATCTCAATTATAAAAATTATCTCAAAGCAGAGAAAGGTCGAGAGACAATACTATGTTATTTTAGTTATTAATTGCTTGCGTTATTGCATGCAATCAATAGTTTAATAGTGCATAAAAATTGCATTCAATGAGGCATGCAATTAATAGTCCACACAGCTGATTTTTAACCAAGTTACATTGAGATTGAATTGCATGCGTCATGGCATGCAATTTATAATCCACTCGACAGCTGATTTATGATGAATAATTCTATAGTCTGATTTTTACTCTAATTTTGGCGTATGAGGGAGGCTCCTTTTCCTTTTATATTACCCTTGAAATTCAAAATTTCCAAAAACCTTGTATATACGTCGACGCGCAATTTAAAAAGGAACATACCTGTCAAATTTCATGAAAATCTATTGCTGCATTTCGCCGTAAATGCACAACATATCCTATTATATTAAGCGAGCAATTTCTGTATATATGTATATACATATTTATATGGTTATGTGGTTATATTATGGTTATATGGGTATATGGGTATATGGATATTCAACGGATCTCGAAAATGGCTCTAACGATTTTCACAAAATTTGGAACAAAGTAGGTTTATGATATGAAGATTCGATTGCACTAGGTCTCAACCCTTGGATAACTCGCCGAAGGACATTAAAAGGATGAATACGTCCTTGGAAAAACAGTTGGAAATTTTGTCGTCTGTTGATACCGTAATGGAAGAGAGTGAACGAGTGCATGTGTGTGGGATCATCCAGCTAATCTCACGAGAAGAAAAATTCAGCAAGAGAAACTTATTTTCGTTTATTTCTCTTTTTTTTAGAAAACGTGTTTACTTGTCCAAAATAGTAACTAGATGCTGTTAGTGACATAGTATATTAACAAATATTGTAGCAAACATAGTATATCATTCTAAATCGAATTTATAGTATATCTATTTGTAATTGATGATGTGTTTGTTTTTTGAAGTGTGAATAAATTGTTATTTTGATGAGTGATAGTAGCTTAAAATTTATAGTATAAATTTGAAAAGGGACAGTTTTGGGCATAAGCCTGTTGTGCCTCCTCATATAACTGTCAAAATAATTTTACGACTGAGAAAATGAATAAATAAATATAAACTATAAATTCAATCTTTCGTTACAAATTTTCTATGCTTTTACACTCCAGAGCAAAGCTCGGTCCCCCGATATTAAACTTTAAACATGAAGAGAAACGCAAAACCTTTGAATTGAATCTTAGACCTCACTTCGCTCGGTCAATAATTGATTATTTTAAACGAGAATGGACCGTCAAATATTACATCAATGAACCTGTATCAGCTACCGTCTATAGAAGGCATTGACAAGACTGAGGATCGGCAACGTTGTTCTCCTATCTTTCTCCACTGCTATTATAACGTGGACCTCACTATAGTATTCATATTCCTGATTCTACATGGTTTTCTAAATAATTTTCAGAGTGAATACTTGGCAACAGCTGACCGACGCCTGGCTTTCCTGACTGGGTTTACGGGCAGCAACGCAGAGGCTGTGGTGACGCTGCAGAAGGCTGCACTCTGGACCGACAGCCGCTATCACATCCAAGCTGACAGTCAGATCGACTGCAACTGGCTGCTCATGAAGGATGGCAATGACGGCGTGAGTCTTCCTTTACTATCAATTAATAGATGATAAATTAAATCAAATTTAAAAACGTTTATTCTCCCAAAATAGTTACAACAAAGTTGACATAGGACTGATTAGTAACTGATAATGAATTATTCCATATTATGCTAAAATACATCATTACCATAAAAGTAATACCATAGATAAACAATATCGTAAGTAGATATCCCATGGTATAGGGCGTTTATTATTTATTATTATTATTTTCAGCAGGAACTAGCTGAAAAACAAACACATGCTTCTATCGTCATTCACAGGCTCACAAGCGCACAAGTCTGAGGCGTGAGGTTCATATATGGACATATGAATTTTGCTTTTCTGGTTTCTCCATATTTTTCTTCTTTTACTAATTTGAGTAATTGACTTTTGCATAAATTTTTATCAAGTAAACCTAATTTCGAGATGACTTTTCATTTTTGTTCTCAATTCTGTTGATAGACTCCAACCATCGAGCAATGGCTTGCTGCTGAACTGAAGCCTTTGGATAATGTATCAGCAGATCCTCGGATACTTTCTGCCGGCGAATGGAAGCGTTTGAGTTCTTATCTAGGTAAGTTAATAAAAGAAAACTTTTTGATAGTACAGCTTCAGTCTTAAAACCCTTCTAGTAGTATCATCAATAAGAAATTGAATTCATAAGTAATTTCCATTTGAATTGAAAGTATGCATAATCTATGCTACAACATCCTTTTTCAATTTCGTCAATTTCATCGTCTTCATTATGCTAATCTAGTCTCCTATAGACTATCATTTTATTTGTCTTAATATTCAATTTTAAACATAGGGCCTACTCTTATAATTTAGTATTATTGTACTCATGGATTAAACATTGTAGTATATATTGATCTTAATAACACTTTTTCTTGATAATCCATTTTTAAACGTGTTGCCTCTTTGTTGCAGCTCATTACCAGATCAACATGCTTGGATTAACTGACAACCTGGTCGATATATTTTGGGAAGATAGACCTGCTCGTTCCAACTCGTCTTTAATCATCCACGATATTCGATTTGCAGGTGCGGTAATAAGGCTTCTTGAGAATAATCAAATAATAATTTTTATTATTTATAATAACAATTTGCAGTCAAATATTTGACTGCATGTCGTGTGAAATACATAGGAAAAAGTGTGTTGATAGATCGCAGTTCGGAATGGATCAAGAAACTATCACCTTTAATAATTGAAAATGAAAATGAAAAAATTCTTTATTAGGCGGAGTTAGGACTTTTAAGTCCTCTCTACCACTCAACCTCAATAATTATAATTATTTCGCTTCATATAAATATACATTGCTCGCTATTTTTTTGTTTATTGTGTATTGATTACAAAATAGTGCAATTCATAATGATATTTCATGTAACATTTAATATTCAAATTGTACTACAATTTCCTAATGTAAAAAGTAAATAAATTAATAAAATCAAATAATAATTTTTTAAATAAAATAGGCCTAATATAATAACGATTTATTATAAGTAATATAATTTATAAGTAAATTACAATAATTCCATATTCTATTTATTCGAAAGTAATGGATTAATCAGGTCACTTCTCCATGAATAAACTTTCATTATTGACCCTCAACTATAATTTGTTCCGTTGTTGAATTACAGGTGAATCATGGCAGTCAAAACTAGCAAGAATACGTGGAATAATGTCGAGTCTGTACATAGACACACTGATTGTGACAGCTTTGGACGAGATAGCATGGGCTTTGAATCTGAGAGGAGATGATATTCCTTACACTCCAGTTTTCAGATCCTACTTGATCATAAACAACTCATCAGCCACTTTGTATCTGCCTTTTGAAAGGATTACTCCGGAACTGCGCAGTCATCTTTACTCCGCTGATGATAATGTTTTGTGAGTTCTGAAAAACGTTATTCAAATAAAAAAATGAAGAAGAGCATCTCAAATTAAGTTTTCAGTAGGTTGTGCTCCATGATATGGCATTTGTGTTTAATCACACAATTTTTCTAAAATGCATTGAAAGTATTTAATCAGTCTGTATTTCCTGAACATTGGATATAATTTGATACATAATAATTGTGAGATTGAATTTGAAGTTGAGCTGGAGCAAGCGATGTGTTAACTAACATATGCAGTAAATTTTTGTCTGAACATTGGTAGTGAAATTTAAAAAAATTAAAGAACTTGAAAAATATCAAATTGTATTATGGTTTTAAATTTGAATTCTTGTACGGTCCATATGCACCATTCACGTAATAAAATAAAATAATAATACCATAGAGAAACAATAGCGTAAGTAGATATCCCATGGTATAGGGCATTTATGTCGCAACTTTTACTGTTATCTCAAGCCGATTACTGTTGATTATTGTCGAATTTAACTTTTTTGTTGGGGTGAGAGTGTATGAACGGCACAATATGAGAGACTACCAGTGTCACACAGCTTCACGGGAAAGAATTACATAAACTATCGGCTTGAGATAACAGTAAAAGTTGCGACATAAACGCCCTATACCATGGGATATCTACTTATGCTATTGTTTCTCTATGATAATACTGAGTGTAATGCCCACAAACGCCCTATACCATGGGATATCTACTTATGCTATTGTTTCTCTATGATAATACTGAGTGTAATGCCCACATAAGCTCTTAGGCTTGTGCGTGGGTAATGAGTGAGAGGGATGATGATGAGAGATGACGACTACTTTTTAGGTAGTCGGGACCGACGGTTATCGTCTCCTCCGAAAGACCGTTTAATGGTAATTTTTAAGTTTACATGAAGATATGGTCGCATATTTATATTATAATGTGTGTTATCCTGTTATGGTACATACCAACATGTCATACATACACAGTAGGACTAACGGATGGTTATTACATTTTTCAGAGTTGTTCCATACGAGCGAGTCTGGTACGATTTGGCATTGAAAACTAAATTATCCTACAGGGTTTGGCTACCATCTAGAATGGGATCTTCTAAAGGAGTCAGCTACCTCATTTATTTACTGGTAAGATACGTAAATTCAACGACATGTTGATGATAATTTTTCAACTTATGAAAAGTGAACAGTATATTTTCAGGTAATAGCCTAATGTTCCAACAATCAATAACTATATCTACTCTATTTCACCCATAGCACCGTAAGTTTTTTTCAAATTTGCCGTCGCTTTGTCTATACTCTATCTAGATTCCCACGGCAAGTAGATATACGTAATTACAAAATTACAACACAAGAAATAAAAATAATTTTACAATAAAGAAACACAATAAGGAAAAATATAAACAAAGTCCAACGTACATGGGAATAAAATTTATTGGTTGTCTCCCAGGTTGCATAAGACATGAACCTGATAGATCAAAATTCAAGGAATTGTTGATAGCATATTTGATAGATTTAGCATGCTACAGTATAAACGAGTTTACTGTAAAAAATTGAATTTTAAACAGTCACTATTTCTCTTTAGCTTTAAGTTAGTTTTTAGTTTTTGACTTTTTCATGTACATTTTTATGTATGTTTTGGAAAGAAATGAATAAATGATTGATTGATTGATATCTAGTAATGAAATTCAATCAACTATTTCAAGTCTTTTTTTCATTTATTTCAATTTTGAAGCATCCGCCGACTGTCGACTACCTATAGAAGGGGTATATGGAATTATGGATTTGTCAGTATTCTGAAACGTTGAGGATATATTCTATTGTTATGGTGCATCTCATGATGAGCATAGAATTTGTCATCAGAGTAAGCACACATGTCCAGCAATTTTCACCCTAAATTCCTCCCCAGTGCATGCCTGTAGAATTTACATGTTTTTATAATATTTCTATCACAAATAAATTTTTCCTAAGGTTCCTGAGGAGAAATTGTACTATGCACCTTCCCCGATTATCAATTTGCGAGCGATCAAAAACGACGTTGAAGCCCAAGGAATGCAAAATGCACACATAAGAGATGCCATTGCCATTTGCTACCTGTGGGCGTTGATGGAAGAAGGGGTAAGAATATGATCATCAATCTCATCTCTTGTAATAGCCAGCTATAAATTTCCATCATTTTTTGTGTAGTTGAGAAGTTGATATTGTGGTAATTATTCATATTGAATGAAAAAGACTAAGAAATTGTCAAAAAACCACTGATTTATTGATAATTAGAAAGACCGGTTTCGGTTATTACACCATTGTCAATCTCTGATAATCTCTGTTTATCAGACCGGTCTTTCTAATTATCAATAAATCAGTGGTTTTTTGACAATTTCTTAGTCTTTTTCATTCAATTTCCATCATTCATGCTAAACCGTATCAGAGCTGTATGATGATATTTTTTCAAGAAATATTCAAACCAAAGAGAAGATACACAAAAGAGGAAAGTATCAAGTCCAATATGAAACTGTTTCCTACGGCACCTGCATGGAAAATGCTGTTGATTGTCAGGTTTAAATAAAACATTCTACAAATATTGTACTCAAGCGTCAACTCCAGACAAGGAGTAAAAACAGTGTTACTTCTTCTGTGCTCCAGATCTGTCTTTTATAAAAATGCAGCATCATGTTCAAATTATCATCAAACTTATCAAAATCAAAATTATCATCCCAAAGTAATATTGAAGAGAAATTTCACTACTCTTTGTCAATCATTCCATCTATCTAAACTTATCACTAGTGGTTGGCTGGTTGCAACTTCTTCTGCTAACTATGCATTTCAAATAAACAATTATTCTCCTTGATAGCATTTTGTAAAAAATATGTTTCATTTTATGTTGTCTGCTGTGAACTTATTTTGAATAGAAAGTTTTTAGCTTACTACTGTATTGTCGAAATTAATGTGCAGTTGGCCACTGGATTTTTAATGTACTATTTGTTTTTACATTTTTTTCAACAGATGCCAATTGGTGAGAAATGGGATGAGCTGAAAGTGGCCAAAGTTCTTGAGAGACTGCGATTGCAACAGGATTTGAATCGAGGACCAAGTTTTGCGTCGATCATTGCATTCGGGAGCAACGCAGCTCTTCCCCATTACATCCCCACTCCTTCTACCACACGCAAAATCGATGACTCTAATGTACTCATGATTGACTCAGGCGGACAGTATCTAGGTAGAGTATTTAGATATTTCAATGAAGATCAATAATCAATTCTTTCATTCATGGAATTGAATAGGCCTACTTATTGAAGTAGGATAAAAAGTGATATATTTTTATTTAGGGCTACATGTTGAAGTAGTATAAAACGTAGTATCTTATATATTTTCATTTAGTAGGCCTAATACTAGCTACTAATTCATGTGGGATCACTTTCTTTTGTCTCTTCGAAAGAGACAAAATTTAATTGGATCGAAGCAGGCTCATGTGGTTAAGTTGGTCGAATTATTGCACTTTGATGTTTGATATACACTATCTTTGTCAAACAGACTATGCTTTCCATGACGAACTCATAATACCAATTGAATTTCTCAGTAGATCATTCATTTGAATAGCCTATAAAATACATGAATGAGGTTATAGGAGGGTCTTATAAAATGATAATAATAATATTTATATGACTTTTATTGGTGGGGAGTCACTCACGGAAGTTCTACCTCGCCTGAGTATAAGTATTTAAGCCGAGATCCATGAAATAATGTGATTGTACTCACAAAGCATCTAATCTCACATAGGAGCCAATTCTCGACCATTTCGATGTATAATCACTTATTGCTATAAAAAAGAATGACTAGCAGTCAGATTCTTTACAATAAATGAATTAATCACTCACTGTGACAACGGGATCAAAAAATCTGACTGCTAGTCGTTCTTTTTAATAGAAAAAAGTGATCCATTTACTTCCTTGAAGTTGTATTTCTTCATAGGTATAGAGGGTTGGTTTTTCAACACAAACAGCATCAGTCACTCTTATAAAACTCAAGAAGAGGATTCAGCTTTGTTCCTGTATCCGATTTACGAGCTGACACTTCTAGAGAAAGGGCCGTGTGTTATGCTGGACTTGAGTGTTTCAATTTCATTCCAGAGGAAATCAGGCTGTGTGGGAGCTATAGAATGTTTTTAACAAAATCGACAAAGATACTGGTTGAGATATGTCCATTACCATTGAGGAGTGCTACAATGTGAGATTAGATGCATTATTAAAAAAATGCATTTACAAGCCTCCAGCTCTGAACTTGACATGCTGCATGCCACTTTAGCTCCGCTCTATGTGGCTTCACGCAGCAAATAATAATTTTACAAAATTGCCACATGTAGGTCAGCGTGGTCAGGACAATACATATGGAGCAAACAACCTCTAATTTTTTATGTAGAAAATACATAATTATGTATAATGTAAAAATACATTTTTTATGTATAAATGTATGATTTATATAATTTGTGTTACAAAACTATTCAAAATTTGGAGTAAAGTTTAAATAATAAAGGTTTCAGCTCGGTCAATAGGGTATCTCTGAACTTCATATGAGGTTTTATCTTATTTCAATAAATTGTTTCAAAATCACTTTTCATTAATTGTCTAGAACCAATCTAAAACTATATATATCCAACACAATCATTGACTTTGTGTATCATTCACCGCAGAAGTATAAATATTAAAAATGTGAGACATGTAAAAATACCACATTAACATATTAATCTAAACGCATTATTTTCAAAGTTAGGGAAGAATGATATAATAAGCAGTTCGTGATGGAAAACAACATTGAAGAAGTAATTGGCTGGAACCGTAAGTTGTTGGAGTCTTCTAAATAAGGGCTTACAAGAGGAAGAAGGATCCACACATTCAAGAATTCGAACAGCCCTGTTTTGCATCCCTTTTCAATCTTGACCTATAATAATTGTGTTTCATTTTTGGGAATACAGACGGCACAATCGACACGACAAGAACAATTCACTTTGGGAAGCCGACCGAGTTCCAGAAAGTGGTCTACACGGCGCTGCTGAAGGGCTGCATCGATATGGCTTCCATCCACTTCCCGCGAGGCTCCACCTACCAGCAGATGGACATCATCATCAGGCGGCCGCTCTACGAGCTCGGCCTAGATTACGGCCACGGCAGCGGACATGGTGTCGGCTTCCATTTGGCTGTACATGAAGGTATCTGAAGATGCGTACAGACTTGAGCGTTACGAACACGCGCATTTCACTTTTCATACTTACATACTTCAACCTTACTGTTTCTGTACAAATACCGATATTATCAGCTCAAGTCTGTAGGCAGCTTAACAAATCTTTCTCTCTCTCTCTCTCTTGTCTGCTCTACAACCCAAGGTGGGCTTTGGCATTCTCCACCACTCTCCAACACTCATCCCTGTCAGCAGTCTTGGACTGTCATCCTCTCTACACCATTCCTGTCAAGTCCTTTCAACGCAGCTTAACATACCCAACGTAAACTAATCAAATTTTAACTTAACTACACTACACCTCAAAGAGAATCTATCCGTTGAACATTTATTTAATTTTGAAAATGTATGAAACGTCTGAAAGTATTCCTTTTATGGCATATATTATTTTGATGATAAAATAAAATATATATTTGTAGAATGAATATTTTTAATCAAATGTATAATTTCTTTAAATTAATTTGTTTTCACACAAATATTCGATCATCGCGAACAATCTATCTTTAAGCTTTTAAAAACCTAGCTGTTGGATATTTTATTCTGTAAGGTGATTACAGTATCACATTTACAAGCATGATATGTAATTTTACTAAGATCAAATTCAATTGAAAGGTCTAGCAATTCAATTAGCTTTCATATAAATCTTTAATAAAATTCTTAGAAGGATTGAATGTGGAAAGCAAATAATTGGCAGTCATTTTATAGAAACGGTATTTTTCTCAACATATAAAAATTGTTTGTCTTTTTTCTTTATGGCTATTTTTGAATATAAATGAAAATATAAATCTGAGTACCCTTTTTAAATTATTACGTCACAACATGATTCGGCTACTAATGACATTATCAAGTTGAATTGTAATTTTCAAGTCAAGTTAAAATTGTTTGATTTGACATTTGGATATTAATTTATTATAAATTAATTTTTAATTTTCAGGTTTCAACTACACTTATGATGTGAATTTCTTCGGCACACATGGTAAGTTTTATTCATTTTTGGTTTTCAGCTCTATTATGATTGTTTCGGTATTAACACCAAGGTGAAAAATTGTGTTCAATAAAATTATGAAACCATTTCGTTCATATTTAGAGGCACAAGCATCAATGCAGAAGCGATATAATCTTTCCTTACAACATTTACTCGTATATCATAGTAATAAGGCATATTCAGAATTTGTTTCTGTTGATTAAATATTAATTTTTATCTTTAGAGGTCTTATTATGATTCCCACAGGAGAGAAAATAAATAAAAAAATAGCTGTAGAATAAGATAATGCAACTTCTAATTGAGTTAACAAAATACAGAATTTTATGGAAAATGAAGCCTCCTATCTGTTTTAGAAACACAACTTTCACAAAGTTAAGACTCTATTGCAGTAAAAAATTATTCAACATATCAACAAATTATTTTTGTTTCAGAGCCAGGATACTATCAAGCTGATGAATTCGGAATGCGTTTGGAGAATGTAGTTCAAGTGGTAGAAGTCGAAAATCATTTGGTAAGCTTATAGCTCTATCTTCATTCATTTCATATTTTGGTATTTCAAACATTTAATCCTTATAAATCGATGTGAAAATCTGAAAATGACTCATAAGGAACACTCCTTGAAATTTGAAATGAGAATAAATGGTTGATATATCAGTGGAAGTAATTTAGATTAAAGGTGTGGGCTTCTATTCTCTAGCCATATTAACTGTTCAATACCAATAACTCCTCCAACAGAAAATTACTATACAGGATACTGATTATATTAGAAGATGATTTACAAAATATTTCAGATATCTTTGGAATTGACTTAATGAAATCCACAATACTTTTCACTCTCGCTAATAGGTCTGATTTTCAGTTTTAACCATTTAATATTTCAAGAAAATAATAGCAACTTTAATAAGAAATTGCACAAGCAATAATTGATATCACTTAAAATGGTAGTTTCTTTATCCATTTCGTACTGCGATGTATTAACACACTTTTTTAATGTTTTATACAACGACGTGCAGTCAATTAATAATATAAAACATTAGAACAGTGTGTCGATATCACTTATTCATTACACATGAATATTATTGTATTATTTTACATTTTATTATTTTCAATTTAGAGACAACGTAATTTTTCTGAATAATTTAATGTAAATCTTTTGTGAGTTATAATTTTTGATATTTTGTTGTAGCCGAACCAAAGGAAAAACTTCCTCACATTCAAACCAATAACACTCGTGCCTTATGAGACGAAATTGATAGATTTCAAGCAAATGGAGAAACGTCAGGTGATTTTTTTCACAATTTGCTATTTACCTTGTGATTGTTTTCATTCAAGTTGAAGTACCTTGTTATCAGTGACACTAATTATCAATAGACTAGAAATGCGTGAAATGAAAAATGCATGAAGTAAAAATATAAAGTTTCACTAAAATAAAGTGCATTTACTGAAGGACCTGGAACAGAAATCAGTTGATAATTATTACAACTTCACTGTATTTCTATTAATACTAACTTTTTGGTGTGGGGCTACTCTTATTCATCAAGAAATAAAAATTCCAAGTACCCTTATTAAAAACTTATTTAAAACATATTCAGTGAGACTCAAGTGAGAATCTCACTCCCTTGAAAATGGCATTAATGAAAACATGATGTGAATAAAAGTTTTAGATTATTTATTTCTATTAATATTGTATGTCCGTTCATTTGAAGAATAGTGTAATAGAGAACATGCACAGTGTTTTGGAATAAATAACTAGTCATCATCAACTTAGAATATTAATAAGAAAATATCAAAATATAAAAAAATCTTTTGATTTTTGTTACGTATTTCATTCATTTGTTTGTTATTTATTTTTTAAAAATATCTTCGGTGGGAAGTTTTATTGGAAGTATTACTTCTAATCAGGGATTTTGAATAAATTATTTGATTAGGGGTAAGAAATACTGAAGGTGTCCTTTGTTTTATTCTTAGATGATCTCACAACAGAGATCTAATGACTATGAATATTGATTTTTCAGATAAGGTGGCTGAATGCCTACAATAAAAGGATTCGTGACGAAGTTGGGGAAGAGATGATCAGACAAGGTCGTCACAAACTCTACAAATGGCTTGTGCAGAAAACTGATCCTGTATGCAGCGACTGAAATATTAGTATAACATAGTTTCACATCACACTAAAACATATTTATCTATTATCAGCAGTTTTCTTATCCATATCTTATTCTAATTATATAAAATTAAAACAATAAAAATATGGATCCAAATTCACACTCATTCAGGGTGTCTATGAGAATGTTCAGTTATTAAAAAGTTTAATCTTTTACCCAGTCACTAAAATCGATCTTTGAATGCCTTGATTGATTTTGTTGGAGGCAATGTGCTTCTGATAATCAAAATAATGATACTCTTCAATGTTTCTTTCCATGACGAACTGCTTGTTAATAATAGCTTTTGAATACTTAATACGACATAACAGTCTGATTTTATAAATAAAAGCTATTAGCTTCTACTTACGTTTGTGGAGCGCTTTCGTACACAGAGTGTTGAGAAAGGGCATAGTGTCCGAAAGCGTTCCACAAACGTAAGTAGAAGCTAATAACATTTATTTATGAAATCAGACTGCTATACTCTATTTAAGTATTCAATAGTGAAAAGAATGATGATGTTGCAGCTAAAAATTGCCATTAGAGCTTGACCAACTTATACGGCCTATGGCACACTCGGCCACCATTGACCTCTACCTGTCGTGCAATTCTGATGGCAAAATATCAAGAACACTCCACCAATATTACCACCAAGTAGAGAATAATTTATTCTTCCATCAAGATACAGAATCTTGATAAAAATTTGATCATAATATTATTGTTAGCTAAGGAGTGGTAAAGTTTCAATCTAACTTACTATATTATTTATAGAATTAGAAGACAGAATACTGGTGATTTGAAGAGCACTGAATTCAATATAAAATCAAAATTTAGTCATAATGACTAACATCTTGAAAACCAAATTGCTCCCGCAATGGGTTTCAAACGCCCCATAAATTAGTATAGTTTTTTAATTTGCTGCAATAATTATTTTTTTGAAGGTATATATGATATCAATCATGTTAAATTTATAGGTCAGTGGAAAAAAATTTATGAATAACAAAAATCTTTCAGAAAAGATTATATTTTACTTGAATTAGAAGAGGAAGTAGAGTAGAAGCTAATAAATAAGAATTCCAAGTAGAAGAATATCAAATATAAATACTTATTTATTACAAAATAATAACTACCTAATAGAAAAGAAAACTGAATTTATAACAAAATAACGAACAAATAATGAATCGTGGTTCACAATAACTAGGCTACAAACAGTACAGACATAGCCACCTCTAAAACAAGGCCCCGGCCTACGATATTGCAACGTCGCATTGTAGGCCTAAAATCTAATACATGATTGGTGAAAAAGATTTTTATAAATACCAGCTGATCTTTTCACCAATCATGTATCAGATTCTAGGCCTACACTGCGACGTTGCAATATCGGCCGGGGCCTGGTATTAGAGGTGGCTATGGTACAGAGCATTATCTCATACATTGAAATGGAAGCTGTGACATTTTCATCTGGAAACTGTATTTTACTTTACGCTCATAAGTCACTGCTTACAAGAATATTTTACTAATGGTTTGAGAAAGACAACGTTGGAGTTGCTACCGTAATCTCGTTCCAGATTATTATTTAGATGGAGCAACTAACCATAAATAAATCATCCTCAATCAAATCAAGTTTTTTTTAATCATAGCTAATTTCGAAAAGCATTACTATCTATGATGCTGCACGAACAGGGGGAGAAACTAAGATCACACCGTCTCCGCGCACAAACAACATCGGAATATTTCTCTTAGTTGATTTGTAAACTTCTTCATAGGTTTCTTCATCTATTTCAACCGTAGTAACTGTTTCTTCGGCGTCACCCAGTACCATGTTCAAATGCTGATCGTAGGCCTGAAATAGAAATTGGGAATATTTCAATCAATTCAAATTCATTTATTGTTGTAAAATTTTACAAATTACAAGAGAAAGTCAACATAATATTATAACATGAAAAACACAGCTTAAAAATATGAAATGAAGGGAATGCTTGAATGAGGGAAAATACAAAACCTGTTTATGTACCTTACACCTTCTTCTTCATCCATTACCATTACTTGTAGGATCGATGACGTCATGCCATGAGTAAAATTAGACCTCCTATATACTACCTGGTACATAGGAAATCCTGGTAAAATACGAAACAAAATTAAAAACATGTAATATTGATCAAGATGGCAGTAATCAAATTCAAATCGAAAAATAATTATCCTTGGGGACATTACTCTTCAAATGAATGGCACTTTAGCCAGATAGAATTTGAGACTGGTCATCATTCAGAAATTCCTGGACATCTTGATGCCCTGGACAGTATGTGCAAATGTGCATCTTGAGGTGTTGTCTGCCATCTCATGGCATGCAGAGGGCAAGCGCTTGGGTTTTATGGTGGATTCTACTCTATCAATTAAATTATGAATAATTGTCACATGAATGATAAATACTCATAATCATGTATTGACGAGACATGTACCCACCAGCTACCTAATAAATATCTTTCTGTGTCACATTCACATTAACTGTGGAACGATATAGAACTCACATAAACTATTCCATAGTAGGCTACTTTGGTGTTATGTGCTGTGATGAAAAGATCCTCCTTCTACAAAAAAGGGTTTCTGTATAATCACTTCATTTTAAAACCTTTATACCGTCGACACATTTTCATACATTTCAGAATACTGACAGCCTACTATTAACAGTCAGTACATAATTATAAAGTTCAAGGCTGCTCTTACGAAGTGAGGCGCATGTCTTCCAGGAGAGGCGTCAGCTGCACCATTACATCACCAGGGAGGCGAAGCATAATTTACTTTCTCTCCTCAAGACTGACAAAGCATATGAATGTTACCCATGCAGAAACTGTCATCTTTTGAACGTTTTTTAACAGACTGTCACAATATGATCGTGAGTCGGAGTATAGGAGGTTTTGTTGCTTTTACGTGGGTAAACAGTACAATTTTTCCCTGAAAAGACAAGATATAGGAGCTTGTCGAACAATTTTAAGACGGAACTATATTTGATGGATTGAGTGCTAGTTCCTAGTCGAGCTACAAAGCCACACAGAACGAGCTATTTCATGTATACTGGACCATACAATATGTAGACTGACACTCCACTATTTTCACGATATAGTGAATGCTTATCTTACATGAAGCCTTCCTCTTAGTTCCCTTTCGTTTCTCATCTTGACATAGATCCTTTCATCAAGACTCAGCCTGATCAAATCTAAAGGTTCCTTGACAGTTATTGCTGGAATCTGTGAAATGAGACAAATATTACGAATCACAAAGTAATAAATTGAAAATTACAGATAAAAAATTTTTAAAACAGTTAAAATCAGTTAAACATAAAATAGGCTAATTGTTGTGAATAAACATTAATAAATCATTGATTTTTCAAATATTCAGAAACAGTAACTGTCAAACATTAAGGGCCGGTTTTTGAGATTGGAATTTAGCCAAAGTTCTAGACTTTAAACAGCTGAAGTCAGAAAATTGGCTTTCCAAAACGGGGCGTAGTCGCAGTTTTTATAACAATCTTTATTTTCTCATTTCTATAATTGAAAACGTTTTTCCTTGACAAAATTAAACATTCCTAAATAATTAAAAATAGCTGAAACTAAAAACTATTTTTTCTTTATTATATTTTGTGTTCAATTTTCTATTTTTTTTCAATTATTCAAACGTGACAATGACTTCGACTACGCCCCGTTTAGAAAAGCCAATTTTCTGACTTCAGCTGTTTAAAGTCTAGGCTAGGTGCTGATTGCACAACAGTAGGTAAAATTTTAACCGTGATTAATTCCACAAGAACCAATCAGAAAAGCCGTCTTTTCAAAAACGCCTTCTCTGATTGGTTCTCGTAAAATTAATCTCGGTTAAAATTTAACCGGCTGTTGTGCAACCGGGCCTAGAACTTAGCCAAATCTGGAGCTACGAAACCGGAATGTTTCTTTGTCAGTCATATTTCTATTAGAAAATTGTAATGTAACAAGTGTAATGTAAAAACTGCGCCTATACAATGACCTGCCTGTTGGTGTGAAGAACCTGCAGGGTATTGCTTTTAAAAACCGAGTTGAGATCTGGCTGAAGAGGAACCCATTCTACTCAGTCAATGAGTATTTTAATGCTCACAAGGACAATATAGTTTGACCTGTCATCTTACCATTCGACGCCATCTATCCAGTTCCCAGGTCATGGATGTAGAAGGAGGAATTAAGGAATTAATATTTTAGGATTTTGACTCAAAATTGACGTGGGCAGGCCATATTGATGGAGTTTGCACCAGGCTGGCACGAGTAATCTACTTGCTGCGTAGACTCAGAGCCCTTCTCAGCAGGAAAGATATGGTGATGGTATACTTTGCCCTTTTCCATTCCCACCTGCTGTATGGACTCCTGCTGTGGGGGCATGCAGCGGGCTGCAGGAGTGTGCTGATGCTCCAGAAGAAAGCACTTCGAGTGATCACCTCAGCAGGGCATCGTGAGCACTGTAGGCCTATCTTCATTGACCTGGGCATCCTTACGGTCTTCAACCAGTACATACTGTTGAGTCTGCTGCATGTTAAAGACACCGAGGGCAGTCATGTGCTGAGGGCTGATCGTCATGTGCACGCTACAAGGAGGAGACTTGACATTGACATACCGCGCTGCAGAACCAACAAGAGAAAAGACTCCTTCCCAATATTTGCACTGCGCCTATACAATGACCTGCCTGTTGGTGTGAAGAAACTGCAGGGTATTGCTTTTAAAAACCGAGTTGAGATCTGGCTGAAGAGGAACCCATTCTACTCAGTTAATGAGTATTTTAATGCTCACAAGGACAATATAGTTTGACCTGTCATCTTACCATTCGACGCCATCTATCCAGTTCCCTGGTCATGGATGTAGAAGGAGGAATTAAGGAATTAATATTTTAGGATTTTACTTGAGACATTATATAATAACAAATTATTGAAAGTAATAACTTAGATACACATGAATTAAAAGTAAATACATCATAGTTATAACTAAGATACACTTCAAAGTAAGTGCATCATTGTTATTCTTGATGTTTATTAAAGCTCAAAATTGTCACCGTATTCAAGAGTTTTAATAATACATGACTGTGACAGTCAGGAAAAGTGACAGGATTTGTTTTTTAACATTTTTAAACGATTTATAAAATTTGATCCAATCTATTTGAGAGAATCAGCAAGCCGGCAATAATATGATTGGATCAAAAGTAAGGTATGATAACACAATTATTTGTATGTGATTGAATTAAACACTTGAATAAACTCAAAGAGTTAGATTGAAAAATATATGCAGTAATTTAGAATTTATTTAAAAATAAAATAATGCTTACCAAATCACCTTCCTCTGCCATGTTTTAGGTTATATTAATTTGTTATGAAAAATAATTATTGTTTTCTTCAAGTTATGAGAATTTGAATTCAATATTATATACTGAACAAATCTTTCAGAGATCTCTGAACTGATAAAATTTTTTGTTAGGATAAATTATGATGCTTTTGTAAGTTTAAGTTTTTTATAAACATAAACATGAAAAATAAACTTTGAATGTGGCTTTCTGCTTTCTGCAAAAACAGCAGCTGGAGATGCTCCTTGATCGCTTGTGTCTGGCGCGTCAAACCAACAGAAGCAATAATATTTTCAAAAATATTTTGTTATCAGATTCTTGATACCTTTCACAACAGAAATATTTAATAGAAGTTTCATCTGTCACAAATATTTTTTATTTTCGATGATTTGTCTAAATGAGATAAAATGTAATAAGATTTCAACACCCATACAAAACATAAATATTCTAATGGCATTTGCTTTTCGTGTAGGTATGTCCGCCATTTTATGTTAGTGAATTTTGTCTATTTATCAGTATCGGTTACATTATAAATGTTTTTGTGATACGATAATGAATTATTTCTACAAAAGTATAATTACAAGTGTTGTTTACCTATAATAATAATGGTGAGTTTTAGAATATCGTAACAATTCTATTATTTTACTTTTCAATCTTACCGATCCACTTGAAATCTGTTATGCTGTCTGAATATTCCATGGAACGTAGTTTCCTCAAAGATAATTATTATCTCTAATAATTAAATTAGATTAATACTTATTATTTTATATATTGGATTCAAATAAATCATGCTGTAATATCTTACACTATATAATAGGCTTGCCTTGAATGTTCTTACTCAATTGTAAAACTGTGATATGGGTTTGGCCAAGATAACCCTTTATGATTCATGAAGTGACTAGGAAGTTGTATGATTTGTTTATGTTAGATTGAGGAATTGTATTTTATTCATTAATTTGATCACGCAAATCGATTAAGATAATGTCAAAATAATCAATCAATACTGTTTTAATTCTTACACTTATCAGTTGAATAATATAGGCCATTATTTTGACCTTATGACTTTTCCTCAACACTGTTTGTTTAATTAAATGCAAGATTGGTATTAAATTAGGTTTTAATATCTTCAAGTTATAAGTTATGTATCTTTATTTTCACTTAGGAAGGAATAAAAGTATATTACAGTACTTGTATTAATCTGTGTATCCTATTGCCTAGGTACTATATAGATCCATAACCATAGGTCTCTTTAGATCCGGTTTAGTACAGAAACTCCTTTTTATTCAATGCTTTTTCCTAAAACATTTCTTATTTATAAATGAATAGATAATTATCAAATTGATGCACGAGTTCCGATAAGTGTTCCAGATTGATTGATTTAAAAATTTTTATCTAACAGGGCCAATAACTTGGTTCAATAATGATTAATGTCACGTCAATGGAAAAAATATTTCTATCAATGAAGTTTCTCAGTAAGAAACTAATAGACCCCAATTTTGCAATAAATTATCAACCAGCCCTTTTAGAAGTAGCCTACTTTTTATATCTTAATATTCCAATCGGGTATTAAATTTTGTTTTTTACGTAGCCATTATTTCAAGTAGAATAGTCCTATTAGATTTATTGAATCTACTATTTTTATTACTTAGTAATGTAATCCGGTATATTTTATTTCAGTTTCTGTTCTTAATATGAGGTTATAAACGTAAAGAACACGTCATAATAAATTAGAAGTACTTTTCAGCATAAAAACAATTACCAACTGTAAAAATTAAAATGAAAAATATGATATTAAGGAGCTGCTCCCCAACATGAAAAACACACGCAGTAAGCTCATAGACCCTTTCAACAAAAAACATTTCAAAACCCGCCAAAATTGAACAGCAGGTAGTAGATTTTTGGCAGGGTGCTGCTACTGGTAAATTTCTGTTGAGTCTGCTGGGCTAAGCCCGACCTACACGTGTTTGGCCTTCAGTAGTAAACATCCAGCTTTAGTAGTCACCCTCTAGAGTCATATGAGTGGATACTGTGCCTGGTTTCAAGCCTATTTACATTTGCATGTGTTTTGATTGTAAAGAAAATTTAAATGCATAACACTGTACAGATGTTCTCTCTTACAGTGAATGACATTGGGCAAGATTAATGCGTGCCATTCACTTTCTGATTTCTTGTCCAACTAAGTTGGACCGGTAGAGTTGTATCTTTCACCACATGCTTTGATCGGTTGTCCACGATTTAGTCCAATATCCTCACTCACGTTCCAAATCGACACTTACTAGGCAGCTAGGCGAGGTTGGATAAGTCGGATGAACTGTTTACCCAACTTGTCCGGCAAACCCAACCTTCGATCCGCCCACAACAACCTCATTCACGGTCCGAAGTCGAATCCAATATTGGATATTGGACCTCAAGCTGGACAAAAATTGGGATGGTGATTGGCACGCTTAATAGCATCACAGACGATCCTTGAGGTTGATGCCAAAAGACCTTTAGAGGCAAATAATTCCCTACTTCAAATAAGCTAATATGGCATTTTAAACTACTTAGTTTTTGCTCATCAAATTATTTTACGATATTTTTTCATCCATAAAGTTCATCACTCAAAGTCATAAGTAATGTTTCATGTTTTCGTATGTGAAATAAATTATTGAGCTGGCAAGACATTCTAAAAGACTCATGTGCGTAATTTATCATACTGGGTCTTTGTATTTAGATGAAATTCCAATTAAAGATTTATATGAGCTCTCTTACCAACGCGATATTATTTAGTATCCTAAAAATATACAGCAACAAATGAGCGATCTTGAATTGAGATACATAATAGATAATCTTGGTTTGTACAAATAATTCAGTCCAGAGTGAGTTAACATTTCGCTTTGTCAACAAATTAAAAATAATATCGAGTGACAACCTGGCTGGCTCAGATATTGTGTCAGAGATTTCAGGTCGCAACTGATCAATTCCAGGGCCTTTGACAAGACCTGACGACTGATCTTTAGGCAGCCGGGACCGACGATTTAACGTGTCATCAGAAACACGGGAGTGGCTCGAAAAAAATTCTCGCCAGGGCCGGGGTATAAAGAAAAATTATGTTTTTCATTCAGCCATTACTGACCAGTTTGAAGTGAATCTAAAACTGTAGTATTTGATTCCTAACCCTCATAAAAGAACTTAAAATACGAAATTAATGCCTTATCAATTAAAATACGAAATTAATGCCTTATCAATTAACTCATGAACAAAACAAACTATAAAATCAAATATTACTGTTCTCCTTAACATGCTCGCTCTATTTCAAATCAAGTTATTTATGCTCCTCTCAGTAATTACTATAACTTATGACTGTTATCAATTCATAAATTATCAGTATCGGAAACTGAAATGGAATTGATAGTCATAAAACATGACTTCTTGTAGTTAATGTTTGTTGTGATGCCTGATACGTCACTAATAGTAGTTGAGTCTCAGTACTGGAATATTGCTTGAAATTCCAATTGATCTATTTTCTCATGTGTCACGATACACTATCGTACAGTAACTCCAAACTAGTTATTACTTTTTTATCAATATTTTTACTTGTTGTTGCCAAGGACTTGGATTGATCAAGTTTGATAGTGTTGATGTATCTGTTGTTTGCATAGTGATTTAACAAGGATATTGTTAACTATTGAAGTAATTTTTTCACTAAAAATTAGCAGTTGCAGAGTCAAAAGTAGTAGTCAAGTGATAAGTAATCCTTGATAAGTAAACGATGATTCACTTCACATAAGTTGATTAACAAAATGTTTCTTAGATATAATCTTGATTGATCAGTATTATAATTTGATATAAGATACATGTTTTCGATCAGGGGTTTTTAGTTCTGATTCATTAATAATTTCAACATTTTACTCTACTCTAACATGGTCTATTTGTATTTTTTGCGAATCTTTGATTATCGATGCTTAATGTTGATCATTATTATAAGTGTATTCCAAGCTAGCTGTAGTAGTGTGATCTCGTATAAGCTGTGCTGTTGATGCACTGTTGACATCTCAATGATTGATTTTAATTCGTGCAACAAGCGACGATGGGGAGCTGAGCACATTCAGGCTTTCATTCTCTCTTAAAAAGGATATGACCATTGCATTTATACTATAACTTGTCTGTCACTCCATTTTCAGAATGTGTCTACATAGTGCTTCATTTTTATGTTATAATAACATAAATATTATACAATTATCAAACAACAATAGTAATTATACAACAATATTATGTGAATTCGTGATGGATAATAATTCAAATTTCTCATTAGCATGGCAATATTATTTGAACTATTATATTATAATATCGGGGCACCGAGCTTCGCTCGTCATTTTTATTTATTGATAAACAAACACAATTCTCTAAAATAATCGTGTTTATATTTCACAGATGGCTATATGTCATCTTATGAATTTCGCGGATGCTATATTTTGATTTTTCACACTATCCACAGACGACGAAAGTCTCAGCTGTTTCAGCCAAGGACGAATTATCCTTTTAATGTCGTTCAGCGAGTTTTCCCAAGGATGAGACCAAGTGCAATCGAATTTTTATATCATAAACCTACTATGTTCCAAATTTTGTAAAAATCGTTAGAGCCGTTTTTGAGATCCGTTGGACATAAATAACAATAAATAAATATAAATAACCAAATATAAATATACCGAAAT
Source organism: Nilaparvata lugens (assembly GCF_014356525.2). NCBI lineage: Eukaryota > Metazoa > Arthropoda > Insecta > Hemiptera > Delphacidae > Nilaparvata > Nilaparvata lugens. The sequence goes on from NC_052504.1 coordinate 83,320,625, forward strand.
TGTTCGCTAAATATCATAGGATAATCATATAAGCTTAATATAATCATGCTCATTTATCTTTAAATTATTATTCTGAATCATTGAAATAATTTTTCAAAGATACGTTCATTGAGAAAATATGATGATTGGTAATTTGTTTATCGAAGTACTAAAATAATTCGCATATAATTTGTAAAATTAACAAAAAATATATTCACAAATTTTGAAATAAGTCTAACGCTGGATTTCCACTCATCAGTGAAAGTGAGAATATTATTCCCATACGTTCTAATGAGACTCTTCATATGGCTCTTCACATGAACTCATGGAAATTATATTTTCACTGTTATGTGATATGTAAGAATTCAGCTTTAGTGTCATTTTTTATTACAGTACAGTATAAGAAATTCTGTGATAGCTTAATTTATATTATTGAATGACACATGCGTGTCATTAAATATATTAAAAATGTTGCAATTAAAATTGTTCCCAGTATCTTTATCTTGTTCAGATCAAGTTTACATATCACATTCATTCATAGATATCATTACAAATTAATTTGGTGTAGATGATTAATTTGCGCTTTGTCATATCAATTGAGTAATTGTCGAAACGTTTAGCCTATAACAGTCTTATCACTGCGTTGCTAAATTTGTTGGTGAGCTCATTTGATAAAGTCATAAATATTGGTATGCTCAGTCATAACTCTAGAAAGTTACATACCACATTCAACTATCGAGGCTGTGTTGAAGGATTCGATTTGAAAACAAATGCACACAGCTCTTTTAGAAATTTTCAATTTTGGCTATGGCGTAACATTTTATGAATTTAAAAATAGAAGTGTTGGTTGCAGTTGCATTGTTTTACAAGGGTGATTTTGTAAAGCATGAGGTGATTCGCACTGCACGTTGTCAATCTGGTTAATTATTTTCCAGCCTATTATATCAATACAAAAAATTGAAGATAGATTATATAAATATTCTTATTTTGCTTCTTATATGATTACAATATAATCCCTTAACGAAAATAAAGGGGGGGAGACATTTGGGGAACATTTTAGAGACTCTATATGGTGGTATTGACAATATAAGTTTAGGCCTATTTTGGAGAAATACTACAATACCTCCTCCCATACGATCACATTTTCTATTGTATTCTTGCTTTGTACACTTTTTAAATTGCAGTTTAATAAATTCAATTTATTAAAGTCTTGAGTTTCATTACCCATCAAGAACTGCTTTATGTTTCATCAAGTTTTGACTTGCAGGTTTAATCTTGCGATTTAAACTTTAAATCAAATAATTCGACCACATTATACAGCAAACCCCTTTAGCCGAACAGAAACTACAGAAGTGACAGCCTAGGCCACTGTTGACAATTAATGGATAAATAATTTATTCACTCGACACGGCATACTATTATTACATAAGCACACAGTTGTACGTCGTCAAATTGAAAATTCAATTCCCTGAAATTATTGTGAATACAATCTTCTACAACAGATACGATTTGAAAGCATGCTCCAGTCAGTGAGTAAATATTGTATGTTTTTCACAATTAATGTGATCTGCAAGTCGTCATGTTAGTGTCAAAACTTAATTTATTCATTCACACACACAAGATACAATTTAACAATACAAATATACAATTGAATACATTGCGAATAATATAACAACAATCATAATATACTTATTAAAAATTGTGGTGTAAATAAGTAATCATAATAATAACAGGCCAGATTTAATCCTGATGAATAAGCTGACCAGGGAAACAGTCTTAATTAATAGATGTTTGCATTCCATGCTGCCATAACATGGAACACTTCTATTGTGATAAGATTTCCAAGTATTTCCCCCTGGCAGCTGAGATAAAGGATATCTGGCATCAAGAGAAAGTGGAAATCGTCCCAGTCATAATATCTGCAGTTGGATTGATGGGGGAAAAAGTGACTTCAAACTTGAGTCAACTGGGTGCCTTAAGAAACACGATCTACTTGATGCAAAAGGCAGTGATGCTCAACACTGTATCAATGGTTAGGGCATTCCTAAACAGCAGTAGAATAATTTATCTAAGTCTTTTCATAAACCTTTTTTGATGAAAACTCACATAGCAATGTGATGAAAAATGGAAATAACAATAATAATAAGTTTTATATTTCTGAGTAAAAACGTACAGCACAAGAGAAAAATGAACAGTAATATCAGTAATAAAAAATATGTTAAAAATGAATTATTAAAATGGTTGTGAATTGTTGTGTTGCAGGTGTTGTGGTAAGGTGTGGTGTGGTGAGGTGGTGAGTTGAGGATGCCTTTGCCGAAGCGTGTGGTGGAGCCGGTGCACGTGGCACGAGGCACCATCCCGGATGACTTTCCGCTGCCGTCGGAGCTGGAGGCGGCCACCAACGGCACGCTGGCCAACGCGGTGCGCCAGCTCAGCAGCCTCAGTCGCCACGCCGAGGATCTGTTCGGCGAACTGGCGCGTGACGCGCACGTGTTGGCCGCACGCGCCAACTCCCTCCAGGCGCGCATCGACCGGCTCGCCGTCAAGGTCACGCAGCTTGACAGCAATGTTGAGGAAGGTACGTGTCTAATGGAGTCGTGTAGTGTAGTATGTTATATTGTTTTATTCTTATCAAGAAATGAAAATCTAAGTACCCTTTTTTACTCACAACATGTTTCAACAGTAATGTCATTTTCAAGGGAATGTTAAATCCTTATACAGGATGGACCACGGTTGACGGACGCTTTTTAATCGCGCAGTACTGTACGTGGCGGCTGGTGGAGGGGGAAACGTGCCGTCAAGATGACTCGACTCTCCACCACCTGACATTTTAGTCATTATTATGCCGCTGTGGTCGAAAGATCATCACGTGTTTGCATAATATGGCACGACTTAAAAAATGGTGAATACCCAAAAGTTGAAGCCAGTGGACTATCAACAACGTCGTACGTTTGAAATGTTACACATTTTCGTAGAGAATGAAGAATTTACGGTGTTAATGAGTGGTGTAGAAGCTCATTTTCATTTGAATGGGATTGTTGATAAACAGAACTGTTATTGGGCTTAGGAAGTTGAGTTTAGGTTGAGTTTCAAAAACTGATTCACCACTTTTTATAAATGAGTCGTATGCAAACATGAGATGATCTTTCGACCACAGTGGCATAATAGCAACTAAATGGTAGCTGGTGGGGGCGATCGACCTTGACGGCGAATTCCCTCCTTCACCAGCTGCCAAGTAGGGTAAACCAGCCCACGTTGGGTCACCAAAATTCAAACAGCTATAACTTTGACAAAAATAGAAAAAATCTAATTTTTTTAATTTTATATTTATTGTATTTGCTTACACTTTCATCCTTGAGGATGGCAACTGCATTGATCATCAATTGATTTTTTTATTGCAAAAACAAATTTTTGGGGAGTGTCCCAACCTGGGCTTAAGACCGGCCCAAGATGGGACTTCCATTGCCCAGGTTGGGATATTGAATTAAAAATAAGCAATTCATTCTTTTTATTAATTTATAACATTTTATTATAATTATTAATAGTATAAATACATATTTTGATTTATTTTTACTAAAAACTATGACCAAAAGTCATTTGCACAAAGTGTGTTTGAAATGGCTACCTCTGAAGCTACATTACAGGCTATAATCATAAATCATAATTATTCATTTATAACTTATTTCATTGATATGTAGCCTACATTGAGTAAAATAAGATTCAGAAGCAATGCTCATCGGTATAATATGAGCATATATACTAACATGATTTCAGTGTCCCAATGTGGGCTGTCCCAAGGTGGGCAAATGGTCATGGCTTTGTTTTAGACAGAATAACTGGATTAAAAATAAAAGTACAATAATGTTCTATATGTCAAAATATCCATAAAATAATACAGAATGCATATTAGCGCTAAGACATACCTTAAATTGTAAATGTTTGAAGTAAAAATTGAAATTCCTCTTCTCAAAAAAAAACTTTTAGGTTACCAAAACATGTTTTTAATTTTTTCTCAATAACGACTGGTGCTACATCTGAAATTATTATGTCCGTAATCAAGGCTATAAACAGCTGATAAAAACATAGCAGCTGTTGCCAACCTAACACTCACTAATTTCCCACAACTTGAAGTGTCCCAACGTGGGATTGCCCCAACATGGGCTGGTTTACCCTACGGTGCGATTCAAAACCATCCGTTGACCGTGGTACACCCTATATTGTGTTATTACTATTGTCAATGTAGTATTGTTATCAACTAAGAGGTAGGGTGATAAGTAATACACACAAGGATCAAGAATCACAATTTTTCATATTTCAATTCATTCGAAATATTTGTTAAGCTGACAAGTAATGCACAGATGCTTGAAGATCACAAACTTAATAACCCTCAGAAGATAGCGTGGTGGCATGTGGAAGTTCTTTTTATCCTCTACGGCTGCGTAGTTTGAAGGCGTTGCGCTCATCCAGTTTGGTTTTGGTTAGTGGAAGAATGGCGTCGTGTCCTGGTATTATGTTGACGCGAATTAAAACAACGCACTGTAATTGAACTTTCAACTGCTGAGAAAGTACCAAGATGGGTGTGACAGACGAGAATAAACAGCGTCGATTGGAATGCTGTGAACAATTTTTGAGGCGCTGAATCTGTGAGGAAGGAGACGACTTCTTAGATAATAATTGAGAAGAATCAATAATTGAACAGCATTTAAACGGTGATGAATTCCACTAGGCTTTACTTTCTTAGCAGTTGAGAATTCGATAGCAGCGCGTTGTTTAATTCGCGTTTACATAACACCAGAACACGACGCCATTCTTTCACTAACCTAACCAAACTGGATGAACGCAACGCCTTCAAAGTACGTAGCCGTGTAGAGGCAAATAGATCTTCCACAAGCCACCAGGCTTCCCAGGCTTGCTTCTGGGATTTATTTGGTTTGTGCTCTACAAGCATGTGTGCTTCACTTATCAGCTTAACAAATATTTCAATTTAATTGAAAAATTGTAGGGATCCTTGGTCTAATGGATGTAGTGCTTTCTTATCAGACCATAAATTGAGCAGACTGGGTCTGAAACTGGAAACGTCCAACTCTGCTCCACGAGCGCTTGTCAATGAAGTATTAAAATAAGGGTTCTCAATAACCTTTATCTAGTTAGTTGCTCTTCTTGTAGTAGACGATTATATGAAAGAAAATACTCATCTAGACTAGATAGTCTAGACTCATCTAGATTATAAACTGTATCTAGTTACTTAGCAACTTAGGTGCTCTTCATGTAGCAAAAGATTATATTAAGGCTGTGCAAAGGCTAAAAATGAACTTTCTACTTGTGATATTTTTCAAAGTTTTTTGATTTGTATATCATCAAGCTATCAAAATGAAACAGTTTTATAAGGAAAACATTTTTTTTCGATCATTACTTTTTGAGATATGAGCGCCTAAGTTTAAATTTTTGGGACAGAACATTTCAAGTTCGGTAAGAGATAAATCCATGATATTTAGAATATAGATTATTCATGGTATTGTTGATCTAATAAAACGAAAATTCTCTGAAAATATCAAAATTTCAAAAAGTTATTCAATTTACCAAAAATAACTCAACTGAAAGTTATTTTTGGTCATTTTTAGTAAATTGAATAACTTTCTCAAAAATTGATATTTTCAGAAAATTTTTGTTTTATTAGATCAACAATACCATGAAGAAACAATACTATCTTCTGAATCTCATGGATTTATCTCTTATCGAACTTGAAATGTTCTGTCCCGGAAATTTAAACTTTAGGCGCTCATATCTCAAAAAGTAATGATCTGAAAAAATGTGTTCCTTAGAAAACTTTTCCTTTTTGATAGCTTGATGATATACAGATCGAAAAACTTTGAAAAATATCACCAGTAGAAAGTTCATTTTTAGTCTTTGCCACAGCCTTAAAAAAAAGACTTAATTTTTTATAATTGATTGTAATGCCAACAGACTATCAACTTTCCAGACTTTGCCTCATTGTCCAATTTGTATTGTTGGCTGTGAATAAATCGAATTGAATATACAGGGTTGGGCAAGGAGATATGGATGATTTGAAATAACAGTTACGCACTCATTTTTAACGAAACTCAAAATTTATTTTTTAGTGTGTACCTTGGATGTTGCCATTATAAAAATTAAAGAGGAAAAATTAAATCATTGATTATGTACGAAAAATAACATCTGTTAAATGCTGTCCGTTTCTGTCTATACACTCCTGTAGACGTTGTGAGAACTTGCCCATACTCCTCTGAAGCATTGCACGTGGTACCGCTCGAATTTATCGTGTTATTGTTTTACTCGGGGCTTCAAGGGTTCGTGGTTTGTTTATGTATACACGTGCTTTTAGGTAGCCCCATAAAAAAACAGTCACAAGGTGACAGGTCCGGTTACCGAGGAGGCCTCTCCACATAGATTAGGAATAGATTTGGGCCAAGCCTGTTGTTCCCTTCTAATCATATTTATAAGATTTGTGATTCTGTCCACGAATAAATGAATAAATAAATAAATATCCACGCAATGAAATGAAGCGCCCAGGGAAGGTCTGCCTTAGTAATTCTATAGCTGCTCTTCATGTATGGCATGTCGCCTCTTCTTGCTGAAACGTTGATACGTCGACTTCTCAATTTGGCAGAATAAATACACGCAGCATCGTTAGGTAACGATCCGTATTGACAGTGACGGTTCGACCGTTTTCTCGAAAAGAGTAAGGGCCAATAATAAGTTTCATGGGGCTACCTAAAAGCACGTGTATACATAAACGAACCACGAACCCTTGAAGCCCCGAGTAAAACAATAACACGATAAATTCGAGCGGTACCACGTGCAATGCTTCAGAGGAGTATGGACAACTTCTCACAACGTCTACAGGAGTGTATGGACAAAATCGGACAGCATTTAACAGATGTTATTTCTCGTACATAATCAATGTTTTAATTTTTTCCTCTTCAATTTTTATAATAGCAAATTCCAAGGTGTACACTAGAAAAAATAAATTTTGAGTTTCGTTGAAAAATGAGTGTGTAACTGTTATTTCAAATCATCCATACCTCCCTGCCCAACCCTATATATTGTTGAAGCTATTGGTGAGTAGGTAGAAGAAAATGTTGTGTGCATGACGGGACTTTGTCTTGAATTTTCCTCCCTCATGAAAATTGTCGGCGGAAGGAGAAAAAGTTTATTTTTATCAATCGTTGTTGTATTGTATGTTTCAGTTTCACTGCAAGACATCCATATGAGGAAAGCGTTTAAGAGCTCTGTGGTGTTCGATCAAAAAGTGGTGTCCCGAGATACAATGCCGACTGCTATGCTAGAAACCTACAACCTCTGTGATAAACCACCTCCATTGGACAAATTGAACCCTTACAGGTAGGATACAACTCATGCCAAATGGTTTAATTTAAAGTATTGTGATCATGTTTGATTAGTTTATGGAGTACAATCTTGAAAATAGTTGAGGAGTAATAATATTTTGACATTAGTATCCAAACTGAACTTCGTGCTCTATTAATCAACATGCATGCTCATGTTTGGTATCCAACCAACAAATAATGACCAGTATGGTTTTATGTAGCGCAACTTTGGGGCTGCACCAGCAAGAGCAACATCCTTCTCACCAAGACATTCGGTTTTCAGAGTAAAGTTGTTCGGAATGCAGTGAACGCACCACAGAGAGCCACATATTCGGATGTACATAGAGATCTCAAAGTCGCAGAAGAGATCATGAAAATAAACAAAATCATGAAAATAGACTGCACCACACAGTGGCTATTCAGCTGCTGGACAATTCATCGATCAGAAGAAAAAGCACAATTATTATTTAACGAAAATCCTAATTAAATGCTGTAAATTAATTATACTTGATTAGCATTTGAACAAATGCAATCTCTAATTTAATTCCATTTGTAAAAGAAAAAGCATTTCTAGTTGGTTTAATCATGGAAGTGACAAAAACTTTCCCATTATTGATGACAAAAATCTAATTATGTTGCATTTTTTTGTGAAGGGTACTACTCATCGTGAAATCCAATTTAAAGTAGTTTAAGTCAAAAATATATTGTTAATCAGCAAAATTTGTATTAGTTCTTGAAAATTTATTCTCACGAAAAGAAAAATGTCAAATTCATCATATTTTGTTTATTACAGAGAGGATGGAAAAGATGGTCTTAAGTTCTACACGGACCCTGATTACTTCTTCGACTTGTGGCGACAGGAAATGCTCAAAGACACGGAAAGAATGATGAATGATAAGGGCAAGAAGGTGAGTTTCCTTCTCATAATACTTTCTTCACTATTGGCTACTAGTTGTTTTTATATTTGTTCCACTTCTCTCATTGTTTTTTACTCAATCATTGTTCAAATTGAATTTCTTAATGAAAGTAAAGTTTGATCTATTCACTAATATCGTTTTTATTTTTTGAAGATTTGAATTCTTTAATGAAATATTCAGTAAAGTTTGATATATTCACTTGAATTATCTTATTTTAGTTTTCTGTATCAATTTAGGAATGGTGGAGAACATGTCTTTATTTCTTCTTTTCTGAAGAACTTTTCATGATAGTCCTGTTTTGAATAGATCTTCTAAGTATGTTTATTAATTCATGTAAATCAACCAGTCTATTGATTTTTTTTTTTATTAATCTCATTCCAAGTATTTTCAAACTTCCAATCATTCAAACTATTTAATTGAGAGTTAGTGTTTGTATTAGTAAGTTGAATTCTAGACAGTCATGCTACTGAATGATTTATTTGTGGTGGTATTTTTAAACGTTTTTATAATGACTTCGATAAGTCTAGAATTATTATGACTAGAAAAAGTTTTCGATAAAATAGTTTACTATGCAGATGGACAAATAAAGATCCTGCATTTACCTGTGCTTTATAATTCTTGATTAAATATTTCAAATCAATACTGTATTTCTATACTTCTAGAGAAACTTACATCTCTTGTTTTTGCCTCTTGTTTTTTGTTAATGTTAGTTGTATTGGATGGTTGTATCAATCAAATTTGGGACATTCAAAAATCAGAAAAGTAGTTGAAATTCAAATTTACGTATATTCTATTGAATGTAAGTTAAACGTAGTGTAACCGTTCCAATAATTTGATGCAATTTCTTCGTTTTGTTTTTAGCTCTACCAGTTTAGTGAGGCAAGTGAAAATATTTATCACTATATTTGCTCAGCTTGAAGTTGAAATAACACTAACTTGGTAAATCATGAAAACTGTACACTCATTTTCAAATGACGTAGTAGATGCTTAAACTTGCTTCAAGTTGATTAACTTTCAATAACCTCATAAAACTTGTATAGAACAGTGGGTGTAATTTAGAAATGGGCTTGAGAACTTAACATTATGATACGAATTCTATTCATCTGTATATTCGTTGAAATGTTGTAGTATTAATTAACATTATTTGCATCCAATCTACAAGTATTGAGAAATACTTTGAGTAGTGAATTAGAAAAATCTTCCATCTTAACAACTAACAACATGTGTCATTATGTATATTGCATTAAGTTTAGAATGAAAGACTACAGGAATATTCAAATATTCACTGTATCTAATTCTCTGAAGACTTAGATATTTTTCCTAATTTGTTTTTGATCTTTGGAAACTCTAAATGTGCTAAAATTGACTAATCTTGTATATAAAATACATTTGTTTGTAGAATCCAGCCAAGTTGATGTTTTTCAGGAGTATATTAAACAAAATTATGATCGAAAATAATGTAAATCCCAAAATCTCAGCAAAATTAGATCCAATTAGTTCTAAATTTAATCCTAAATAGTTCATATTTCTCCTGACCTTAATGTATTACCTCTTTCTTTATCAGACTCGCACAAGTTATAAACTTTGGTGGACATCCTACGAAAGAAAAAATGGTTTGCTTCTGATTTTTTAGAGAAGTCAATGCAATAGTATTGCAATGGATGTGTACAGAAGACAATAATTGTCATCTCCGCGGTAATATTTGTCATGTTTTCCACGTGTTCACCATTTCTATTAGGTTTAGTCGAATCCATTATCGTTTACTAATATCCGCTGATAAAAATTATTCAAAACTAAGGAAGGCTAGTTTTTTTCATAGATATTAAAGGTATGATTTGTCTCTGTGACTTGTTTTTCACAGAATGTAAGCAGAAATAATAATAGAATAACAATCAAGCATATCTTAGAAACAAGTAGCACCAGAAAAATCACAAAAAAACTGGAATGAGTTTTGCAAAATAATTGTAAACGTAAACTTGAACTTGTAACAAAAATGACCGAATCTATACTATTTGGAATCACCAACAGCTAGATTCTGAGGGCAATAGTGTTGAGTTTTAAATAATTAGAACAAAAAATGTTGCAAAGGTAAGTGTGACGCTCACCCGCCGACCAACGACGAGATAAAAGAGGATATTATAAGTCAAAGAGTATATTCAAATTTCAAGCCATTAATAATGTTGTTCTTTTATAATAGGATTTTGTTGTGAATAATTATCCTTTCGTGTTCCACTAACCTTTAATTTGTTTTTATGTACAAATGTGAACATAATATATAACATTGAACATTCTTATCTTCCGGAACCGCATTTCACCAGAATTATAATATAGGCTATATTTACTTTGCTTTCTGAATTATTTTTGTCATTATTTTGATAAATGGTTTTGTGGTTTGTAATAACTCAAGTATAGTCTGTACTCTACTAATTCTTGATAAGGTTGATGATTTTTAACAACAATTTTTTAATATATAAACAAATAGATAATCCTATATATTTAAAAAATGTATATTTTCTTCCAATCAGGTGAATTCATACAAAGCCCATTTATTTGTTTTATTTAGAAAAAATAAACAGGATTATCATTAAAATCTATGAATGATGAAATAATTATCAGTTATACTAATTGATATGCTGGAATACTATTATTAGATAGCAAGTGCTTCGCAATTTCAGTTGTGTTGGTAAGTAAAATGTAGAGCAATTTTTGAGTATTGATCTAAGCTTAACGTCCAACTTGCAATGAATCATTTATGAATGAACTTGATAATAGTATCCCATTTATTATTTGTATGTCGGTGGTTAGCTCTGACCTGTTCTGCTCCACATCTTTCTGATATTGATCTGCTCGGCCAATTAGCTGCCTTTCTTTTCGCCGCTTCGGACCACAACTTAGTGATGATCGGTGCTAGCACTGCTTAACTTCTCAACTGCTCTCATAATATTTACTCCATTTCATTAACAGTTATTGTGAATCGAGTCTTTTTTATGCGTTCAATGTCCAATGTTCAAGTGAGTAATCAAACTATGTTCCAGAAATTCCATCTTTAGTGATACATTAACTTACAAAAGAAAATCGCGAGAATAATATTGTAGATGTACTCTTTATAGTGATTCAATTTCCCATAGTTTTTATGAATTAGTAATTAATAAATTTTCATCTCTTGTCAACTCTCACTAATTTATTTTGAATTTTACATGATATACTCAACATAGTGATTCAATAAAAATATTATTATTGTACTTTATTCGATGAATTTAGTTAGCAATAATATAGTGTATAAATAATATAACCTAATATTGCAGTAGTTTTGGCCACTACTAATTCGGAGCTTATAGTTTGGATCACTCATGCATATTAGTTTAGTGCTCTAATAATTGAATATATAAATGGTTTTGAAGTGGTAAACTATTAAACTCCATTCTATATCATTTTTCAATTGTTTACGTCCATAAATATGTTTTCATTAAGTTTAAAATTGAATTGCAAGTTGATTTTAATCCTTGTTTTCACTCAAGTTTCTACTATCATTATTATTGATTCTAGTTAGCACTTTCTACCAACAATAGTAGTTGGAAATTTATTAATTTAATGAAATTTAATTTTATTACAGTTTGTACATTCTTAATATAAAAATAAGCTATATTTCATTTACACAATCACAACATCAACATTAACATATCAGCAATAGGTAAATAATAATGAAAATTGTAATACTCGGACAGTAACAATGATTATTTATTTCAATTATATCAACAACTTTTGGTATTAATTATTAGTAATTGACTGATTTTGCAGACTATTAAAATAATGTTGGAGAGTCAGATCTGCTAAATCCATGAAATTCAATCTGAAAATGTAATGATAGCATTGTCTATTATACACTGTTCAGCTGTGTTTACACCGGAGTTAATAACACGAGTTATTAACTTGACTGAATCGTCAAACATTTCTCTTAACAAAAGTTAATAACTCGTGTTTTTAACAGAAAATTCCTTGTTATTAAAGAAAACTTTATGACTTTTGTTATTAACTCCAGTGTAAACCCAGCTTTGGTATTCTTGAAAAAACATCCGAAATGAGTCAGTAATTATGGAAAAATAAGAAATATAATCTGAAAATTGCTTAATTCAATTTGAAGTTATCTTCCGGTAAAATGTTTGGGCAGAAATTGAAGAGTTGTTATATTGTAAGGGCTAAGCCATTAGAAACGTTTTTGCTCTGTAGCGGAAGATTCGGCTGGGCAGGAAGCTCTCCGATTGGCTGATTATCAGCTGTTTCCCGAACGCCAACCCAATCAGCTGATAATCAGCCAATCGTAGACACCAATCAATAATAAAGACCAAGACACATGAAGCCTTTTTCAGGCGTTCTTGCACTGGCGTTCAGTCACTGGTCGGAGAGCTTCCTGCTTTGCCGACTCGTCCGCCGCCAGTGCAAGAACGCCTGAAAAAGGCTTCATGTGTCTTGGTCTTTATTATTGATTGGTGTCTACTTTTAAAGTAGACATACAAAAGCCAATAGTCAGTGATCAGTGAATCAATAAATGCATTTGTCTATTTTCAAAAAGAAAGAATTTTATTGCATAAAATTACTAGTTCCCTTTTTTATTTTCATTAAAATAAGACTAGTTTTAGGTACTAGTAATTATATGTTTCTATGTAATAAAACTTTCAATTTGACCTATTGAAATAAATGGGAAAGAAAGAGATTGATTTATGCTTACAAAATATTATTTGTCAACTACCATGAAACAAAGATAGAAATGGATTGGTTGTGATTTGGAGTGTGCATTTTGCGTGTTGCAGCCGCACCACAGGCCGAGGGGCGCGGACGGGGGAGGGGGCCGCCACAAGAAGCGCGTGCGCCAGCCCCACAACACGAGGGAGAGGCAGCGGCAGCTGGCGGTCGGCCATGGCGAGTACATCATGCCGCAGGCGACCGTCGCCTACAGGACTCCTCAGGTAGGCCCGCCCGCCCATCCACCAAACAAACACTGTCTTTATTTACATAAGAATTAAAAATCAAAACACCCTTCTTGAATATTGTTATTCATTCACGACATGTTTCATTTGAAGATGGTTTTAAATCCGATACATGATAAGGAATAATAGAAGAATATGTTAAGAAAAAGAGAACGTACTTTCATATTTATTTTTTACAGCCCTGAACAAGAAAGTGAATATGGTCTTTAGCTATTGTTTGTTTTTGAACGTCTAACTTTCCCTTTTTGTTTTGGGAATCCGATTGGTCTCAGTACAAGTAAATATCGGGGCGCCGAGCTTCGCTCGTTATTTTTATTTATTGATAAACAGAACACAATTCTCTAAAATGATCGTGTTTAGATTTTACAGCTGGTGAATTTCGGGGATGCGATATTTTGATTTTCCACTGAATCACTCGCTCATTTTTTACTATCCACAGACGACGAAAGTCTCAGCTGTTTCAGCCAAGGATGAATTATTCTTTTAATGTCGTTCAGCGAGTTTTCCCCAAGGATGAGACCTAGTGCAATCGAATTTTTATATCATAAACCTACTATGTTCGAAATTTCGTGAAAATCGTTAGAGCCGTTTTCGAGATCCGTTGAACATAAATAACCAGATAACAAGATATAAAAATATAAACAGACATACAGAAATTGCTAGCTTAATACAATAAGATTGTATCTCGCGAATAGGAAAAGAATCATGTTTATTGTTGCAGCAACACACAATCTATTGAGTTTATATATTTTCTGAAACCAAGATCGTGTCAAAAACGTGCAACTTCCCCTTGATGACTCTGGAATCCTGGTTTTCTCAATATAATATAATCGTATCTCGTGATTAGGAATAAGAATCATGTTTAAAATGTCAAAGCCACATAAAATTAATTTTTGAATATTATTTATACATTTTCCGAACAAAGATTGTCTTGAAAACGTGTAACTTCCCCCAAGTGTTTCTGGAATCCAGCTGGGGTTTCTCAATCATACTAAATTATTGAATATTTTTTTGAAATAAAGATTGTATTGCAAACTGGTGTTTCTGAAATCCGGGTTTATTCAATACAAATAATCAATCGTGTCTTGCGAATTAAATAGGAATAAAAATCACGTCTGTTGTCAAAACAACATACAACTGTTGAATACCTATTATACATTTTCCTTCTAAGAGTACTACTGGAATATAGAGCACTACTTGTTCGCTATCAGTGAGCTGAGTGATACAATATGTGAATAGTAAATTAATACATAGTGTACATTGAATGGATCAATATTTGCCAGATCCTACTGAAGTACAGACTGGTTGTAGGAAATATTGTTAGATATTGCTGTAGTTGGCACATCACGAGAGTGACCCAGGCCGAGAAGTGAGGAGAGGTTAATTTTATATTGAACTGTTTGCTAAATTTATTCCTGTTTAAAAGTTGAATTCAATTACAATAACCAATAACTTGGTATTTCTATGACATTTGTTTGAGTTGTGCTTATGTACTATTCCCTCTCAGTCCTCACGATCCAGATATTGTGTGTGATTCTATTAATCACTAATACTAGCCAATCCAAAACTCACATGTGAGCTGATAAAATGGCTCTGTTTGTTGTTTTACATTCGAAACTCTTCATTTCTAATATTCAAATCCTGATCTATTGTCTTGACAGACTATACTCTGTTCAAACTGCCATGAGCGCTTAAAGATTAAGCCGACCTTAAAGCGCTTCGCTCCCCCACGCGCAGGCACACACGCCCGGCCTACCTGCGCCATTGATATACTATGTATACTACGTAGTATGCACGTAGGCAAACCGTCCCTTTACTCACACACACAAAAGGAGACTGCGCTTGTATGTGTGAGTAGTAGAAGGGTCGGCCTAATCCTTCAGAGCTCATGCCAATTTGGACAGAGTATAGCTGTAGAATTAACATTGTTGTTTTTTCACGGTAACTTGTACTTTTCTGTAATGAAATGAATTCGAAGTCATTATCAAGTTTTCCGTTGACCGATATCAGGTCAAAAATAACTTGATTCAATTACACTGAAATCAGGTCATGTGCTCTGCAGGACTTGTGTTCACTTCATTAAGAAGTGAATAGTCAATAATCTATGAATGGCAGAACGATACAACCAGCAGATCGTTATTCAATATTGGTCTGGAAATGTAACAGTTCATAGCTTTTTCTAGCTTTCGCTCAGATTATAAAATGAATAAATGATTATTGAAAAGCGTCCAATGTGATTTCACTAACCACAACACAGTATTTTTAAATTATGTGGGGCGACAAGTTACTGAGGTTCAGTAGATGCATTAAATTCACTCTTTTCTCTTGTAGCACCAATAGTCTGTTATCAAAACAAGTGTTTCTTATTCAAGTGTCAAGGAAGAAGAGTCAAGTGTGAAGTTAACATTGAAATACGTGTAATAGAATTTAATGTAATAAAATTATTATATCATTCAGAAATATTGTTGTTAGGAGAAGCAAAAAATGGCTCTCCTTATCATACTTCTTGCCATGAAATGATTGGAAATGATAATGGGAAATTGTGGTGTGGTAAGAGTTTTCCAATGATTTTTTTTTTAAATACTCTGCTCATAAAAATTACCTCAAACATCCAAATTATTTATCAATATTTCACTTCTCTTTATTATTATTATAAATATCACTTCCCCGTTTCTATTTATACGGAAAAGTGTGCTTTCCTTATTGAAGAGGAACTTACTATTAAATAAATTGTTAGAGTGTACATTCAACTATATTTTGATGACGAATCAAGAAAACATTTTTAAAATGTATTTTTATTATGAAATATCTGGACCTCAGAACCAAAGGAACATATAACCCACAAACAGGACTTTTCTAGAAGAGCCCAAAACAAATCTTTTCTTGCATCCTCTTCCATTTCTCAAGACTCCATCACTGTCAACTTTTCTATTCATAATTTGTTTTGAATGATATCCACGATATTTACACCCTGGTATAGATATAGAAATACAAATCTCATTACCCTTTTTGAATTATTTTATCACATGTTTTGGAAATTCATGCCATTTTCATGTAGCCCTAAACAGAAAAGAGACCCTTGTATAGCTATTTTCATCCAATTTTACTTAGTTTCCGAGAAAACAGAACAAAACTAAATTGCTTGTTTTGTACAGTGAATTATTTTATCACAAGTTTCGGACATTCATGCTATTTTCATGTAGCCCTTAACAGAAAAGAGACCCTGGTACAGTTATTTTCATCCAATTTTACTTTGTTTTCGAGAAAACAAAACTCAATCGCTTGTTTTGTACAGTTGAAATGTTTCTCAAGATTTTTAAAATCAATTTTTCATGAGAGATTAGAATACAATATATGAATTATTTTGTTATGATTATTTTGAGTTTGAATATTTTTATTCATAATAAGCACTTTAAAATTTAAAAATCTTATTTATATACAGTAGAAACTTAGTTTTACAAGGTTATGGTTAAGATTATTTTTAATTGTTGTTGGGAAAGGTACTATTTCATGTTGAAAAATGAATGACGAATACCGATTTAAAACTGATTTGAATTTGGAAATGTTGTTTTGTGTTAGCAGCAGCAGCAGCAACATCAACAACAACCACCAGTGTACAGTAGCAGCATTTTGGCGGACGACCCGTCGATGGGCGTGGTGATGATAGACGGCCGGCCGTCGCGACCCAACAGCATCGAGCTGCGACGCTCCTATCCGACAGAGCAGGTTGACGCAGGCGGCATCTACAGTCCGCGCAACGTGCATAGTCCCGAAACGGTCTACCGGTCAGTCTTGTACATTATTCACTTCACTGTTCTCACCGTTCCTCTTTGTTTATTTGAACCATCGTATCACTCACGTAGTTCAGAAACGAGTAAGGTTGACGTATTCTATCACAGTGTTTGTTTGAACTAATAATCTCCACAAAAGATATCAAGTTCTATTTTACCTAATGAACTTAGGGTTAACGTATTTTATCATAGTGTTTGTTTGAACTAATCATCTCCACAAAAGATACCAAGTTTTACTTAACCAACTTAGGGTTAACGTATTTTATTCGAACTTGTTATCTCCGCTGAAAATATCGGGATTATTTTACCAAGGCTGAAGGTAAAATATGAGACGGATTATTCTTTGCAAGTAGTGTGATATTTCAAAAATTCCCAAACAAGTAGTATTGTCATTTTAAGGCCCAGTTGCACAAGTGCTGTTGAATTTTAATCATGATTGGTCACGAGAACAAATCAGAGACAGCTTCTTTGGAATGAATACTCTCTGATTGTTTCTCGTGGCATCAATCACGGTTCGAATTTAACAGGCTTTTGTGCAACCGAGCCTAAGTGTTTGTTTGAACTGATCAACTTTATTAATCAATAGACCAACTCATTGCAATATGTTATTGGAATTGATTGGATTAATCTAGTTAATTGAATTGAATCAAGATGAACTGAAAGAGATGTCAGGTTCAGCATAGTTTATATAAACAAATTTTGTTGTTCAATTGAAACATAATATGAGGAACTGACAACATATCTTTCAATCTCACAACATCTCTGTTTCTAGAGTAAATTTTATTGAATTAATTGGACTACCGAGATTTTGGATATCTTGGACTCTTCTACAAAAGTTGATGTTTAGACGATTAGATTCTCGGTTTGAAATTAATAAACTTCAATTTTCCGTTAAGCGATAACCTTACCAGTTTTTCTAGAAATTGTTTTTATAATTGAATAATATGTAATGGAAAATTTTTCTATTGATCAGGTACTTGATTTTTTCAAAAAACTCATGATATCAAAAAATTTAGAATAGAATTGAGGAAGATCACCACATTTTCCATGAAGTTTTGAGGGATATAATTATCACTCCAGGGATGAAGCTTGATAAATAGTTATTGATTAATTTATTTTCTCATTCCAAAGCTAATAAATGTTTGAATATTATGATGTTTGGAAGTTGAGTTTCTACTGTAGCATGATTTCAAATCTCCACGTGTAAAGTTCTCATTAATGTTGGCTTGTAGTCTATTTGAACTTTTTTCTCAAATTATGTTACGACGTATTATGCGTAAATGTGTGCATATTGATGTATCTATAAAATATTCTTGTTTATATTGTTGAGCTTTTGTGATCATTGTCGTCCAGCTATGCATGTATAGATGTTGCTTCTGTAAAGTATGTCTGTATGCCCATTGATCTATGTAATCTCGATATGCTTTGTGATTGTGTCGAAGAAAAGTTTGAAACTATCTGCTATCTTCTTGTGTAGATGGTATATTTTAATTTGAATGGGATTGATATTTTATTAATTTAATGATATAACCTGGGGCATAATGATAATGGGAGGTCTCTTTAGTCGCAACCTCTATTAATTGGTGGGAACTCGTTTGCACAATATTATTTGTTCATTCAACAATAAGCAATTCAATGTATTGTTTTCTATTCAATATAAAAGTAATGATAATTGCTTAAACCCATGATAGTCTTCAACTACATGCTACCTTCATTGATCAAGATTCAACAGGATCATAATACTTGGTAAATAATGAATTCGTCATAATAAAGTCTAAATATGAATTTACTTTTATTGCATCTAGTAATTAAAACTGAAGACTGTAATTAAAACTTTTAATAATCCTGATTCTCATAAAATTTCAATCAACACTTCACTCTTTTAATAAAATTGGGGTTGAACTTCAAAGAGATTGATTAGAATTTGAAATCGACTTACTTTCTTCTTCTGTCAATTCATTTTTTATCTATTATTTGAACATGATAATAGACCTACTCATTAGAACAAACATTTCAATCAATATTGATGTTGTGCTCTTTCTAGGATTCAGTAGCGTACGTGGTTCGGTTCAGTCATTGATTGGTTCAAGAATTTACTGTGCCAAATCTGGCTTTTTAGTACATTATTTTTAATTAACATTTATAATTTACATCATCACATGTAGACATTTTTATTGTAGTGCGTACCTCGCTTTTAACCGTAGACACAGAACTCAAAAGTTTCTTTTTGTCAAGTTTAATTTGTTTGGACAGTATTCACAGTATTATTTTGTTTATCTCAATGTTACAAAAATATAATTACACGTACATGATGCATTTACAATACTGGCACAGCGAATGTTGTGTTGGTAAGATTGGAAGATACATGATGCAATATTTGCATCAGCAAATGCTGTGTTGGTAAGACTGGAAGAGCGTAAGTAGTATGTTGTGAGGTTTTGAGTTGTTGATGTTTGTTTGAATGGGGGTGGTGGCCTTGTTGTTGCGGTGGCTCTGCTTTTAGACGAAGAACAATGACGCTCTTTTCTAGACAAAACTACCCGATGTCGCATTACGACGACAGTGTATTTACTAGCCACCACCATCAGCAGCACAATCACCACCACGGTGACGACCAGTCGTTGTACGGCATCTATGGCAGCGGCAGTGTCACCTACACCAGTCCGAATGGCGGGCGCATCTCTGGGCGCACCACCTCGCAGCGCCCGGCGCACCCGCCCCCCGCGCCCCCTAGCAACGGCACATCGGCCACCAGGTATGTTACCCGAGCCACTCCCTCCCTACCAGCCGAGAGACGGGCATCACCGACTTTCACTTGGAGCCCATTGGATTCTACGTTCGGTGTAATTTATCTACATCTAAAAAAGGTCTTACATTTACCATTTCTCATTTAGTTTGCCTTTCGTCGAAACCGAGTGTTGAACTTCTTCAGAACTTAATTGGTGTGAAAGTAGCTGGATACTAGCCAAACTTATTCTTCAATTAGTTTCAGAATTTCTCTTCACGTATGAATAGAAGGAGAACCTCTTCAAACTTAATAAAAGTTATTTAATTGCTTTACAAATGTATTTTGTAAAGTAGTGATACAAATAGGCATTTCGCTTAGGATTTCATCCTTCTCATACCAATGATTTAAATGATTACAATAATAAGCACAATGATCTAAAAAATATTACATTTGTGCTTGAGTCGCTTGTGTTACTTGAATTGATGGAGAAGATAAAACTTTGTAAATTTCTGTTTTATTATCATCCATCATTCATAGGTTGCCAGAGAACTCAATTTCATAGCAATAATTCGAAGTTTTTAGGGTTGGAAATGTATAACTGAATACATGTAACTATAATACCGTACTCCCAATCAGCAAGCTACTTGCCTTTTTTATTCGGAACTTCACGGCTGATTACGGGCTCTGAGTAAACTTTTTCAAGTTTCACAATAATTTTTCAGTTATAGGTAATATCAAGAATTCGCTAATATTCTATTGAGCGTTCGTCAAAAATCACTTGTTAGGTAATATTATTTTGAGCGATGAATTCAGTACCATTTGTGGTTGTTGTGACCTGAATGACATGTGATCAAACATGAATTACAAACTATAGTTTTTAGTTGAGCTCAAATTACAAATAAATGAAAAATGGGCTCATTTCAAAGTCTGTGATGTCCACGCCAAGCCTTTGTTGCGTCAAAACGCTACATCACTCGTACACCTATCACGATAGACTTCGAACGTTTCGATAGGTTTATAAACTGTTCCAGAACTAGTTTGAGTATTTGGTGTACGATTGATGTCTTGGCGGTCTCTCTTAGTAATCCTCTTCTCAATAGCCTCGTCTGATGAACAATTGATTTAATTCTTCTTGTCTGTCCATTCCAGACCTCATTCTTTCGAATTTGAGGAAGGGATAGTAGTTTCATTGATAGTCCAAAGTTTACTTATCTCTGTTTCTCCATTTAAAGAGACTTATCAATTTTTAAGTTCCTTGAGGGTGAAGTTTTCTTAGATTGATGAAAGATTTTTTTTCAGTTTGATTTCAAATGAGTTTAAAATATCTCTTATATGAATTAAAAGAACTTTTACTGTTAGAATTGAGTAATTTTATTTGAATTCATTGATTTGAATTATAGAAATTGAGCTAGGAATTCTATTGTAATTTCCATCAGGTGGAATTTCTACTCATCTTTATTCTTGTGAATTTAGAAGTTGTTTTCTCAATATTGGATGAATTGTGTAGTGTGTATAAAGCCAATGAAACTTCTATCGCTTCTCTATCTCTTCTTCTCAATAAATCCCCTACAAAGAACTGCAAATCCTCTCCAAAAAAATAGCCTTATAATTCCAGCTATGGCGGCAATAACTAATGCCACAATTCACCAATCTCCATATCACCGTTGAAAATACGAACTTATCAGCTCAATTCATTCTGGTAAGGCTAGAGTTAGAATAAATAACTTAACCTATGTACTCACGGTATGCTAACTGTATTTAATCACTACTTGATCGTGTTGTGCTCCGTCTGTTTGATATTGCTAGCTTGATGTTTTTATTTTCATCCACTTGATTATATTATTCGTTATCACAAGTTTAATGATCCTGAATGTATAAATTGCACGTTTTAACTCCTGCACTTATTGTATGGATGTTTCATAAATATTTATAAACGCTTCCAGTGAATTTAATATTTATTTGGGTGTAATGATATAATTTTTAACCATCTTATTTTAGAATAGGCTTTCTCCTTTAGCAGGCAAAAAGGTATTAGTTATCCTAGTTTTTTCATGTTGTGTAGAGTTCCACAGTAATAACATTATGAGCAATATTTCATTTGAAACTATGGTTTTAGTTCATTGTAATAATAGTTGATTCAATTCAATTTTATGACTTGAATTCCTCATCAAGATATTTTTGCAACGTATTTTAGTAGCCTACTTGTACATTTCAAATCACTATTGCAATTCCATGATATCTTCTCCCCATCAATATAATTCTCGATCAATTTCCATGGAATTGTAGTGTATAGATAATTCTGCAACCAGAAAACTTTCCTTGTGACTTATAGAAAAAATAATAGCTCTTATTTCAGAGATTTATTATGTATGAATGAATGCGATTTCCACTTTATTTCGTTAAAATAGAATAAACCCCATTTTCACATCGACCAATATTATGTACTGCTTCACAATTGGACATACCAGCTGCTAAAAAAAACTGTAAAATGAATTGCTAAATCGTTTGCTATTTTTGACCTGCTTGAAAATGTTATCCCTGTTAATATACATGCCATAGAAATAAAATACATACCAAACGTAAACCCAGATTTTATGCTATATTCCACATCCTTTAGCTTTTAAACGCTTAGCTTCATTCTCAAAATTTGTATAATTTATCATAGTCATGCTCAAAATCATCGGAGAAATTTGAAAAGTTTTCAATAAAGAAAATTTCAACTTATGGAATAGCTTATGTAAAACTGTCATAGCATGGTTATTTCTTTGCACTCGGGTCATAAGTTTCTGCATATTTGAAACAACAGTCTAAAAACTATGGGAAATCAAATTATCAATCTCTAGTAAGATAACCTGAAAAAGAGTCTCTTCTTTGGTTCAAACACAATTTGATGCTCGTAATAAACTTCGATGTTCGTAATACACTTTATAGTTTACTAAACTTTATGCATTTATGTGAATTTAGAAAATTAGGTTGTGATTGAACTCTGTGATTTTCATTTAGAACACTTTCTTTGGTTTGTGTACAGAATGTGCCCCAAAAAGCATGTCCCTCAAACTTGGAAGATTAATTAAGCAATCTTACAATTTTATCATAACTAAGTAACATTTTACCATAAACTCTCTAATCCTTTGGTTCATCAGACATATTATTCATAAAATATAGGATCCCTTGGAACTAACATCACATTCAGATTAGTTCAAATTGCATTAAAATCACTAGACTATTCAAAAAGGGATTTGATTTGCAAAATGATAGTCATGACAAAATAAAAACTCTCAACCATCTCTTACTATTAAAACACACATTCAAAACTGTCAACTGTAATTCCTCAAGTTTCATAATAATCCAATTCATTAATCTCTCATTCAAATACTAATTTACAAATCATGGTAATGAAAACAACATGCTTAACCCATAACTGTTCTTTCTATAATTGTAGTTCAAATTCAGGTTGTTTTTAATCCATGTCCACATAATATGTACTGAAAAATATAGAATTCTCTCGGAAGTTTTCTCCCAGAAACATTTTCCATAGGCCTCCTCAAAAAGAATGTTGAAAAATATATTGGTGCCCAGTTTTTTTAACAATGGGTCGATTGAATAAAGATTAGCATCTAGTGACTAGCAACTAGTCATTAGCTTTCTAGCTAAACAAATACGATTATACCTCTCGAATCCTAGCATTTGCTTAAAAATTACTTAGAACTAGCAATTGCTAGCTTCTATTCAATCGACCTAATTCTTGTAATTAAGTTTTTGTCGAGTAGTTACTAAGTGTGCCATGCTTTTCTAGTACGCCGACAGCGTCGTCAGCCAACAACACGCCAACTCGGGGCCGCAGCATGAGTGCCGGCCGAGAGCAGCTGCCGCCTCCACCACCGCCCCCGGTAGAGACACCACCGCCCCCAGTGCTGCCACCTTCTCCGCCAATGGTGGCCGCCGCAAGTCCGCCTCGCAGCCCCGAGCCACCACCTCCGCTGCTGCCGCCCCCGCCCCCGGTGCCTGAGCCGCCTCCACCACCCCCACCTCCGCCGCCGCCTCCTCCACCGCCGCCACCGCCCACCACGGCTATGTCCAACGGGCCCACTTCACCGCCTCCGCCGCCATTCCTCAATGGCGATGTCAAGTCACCTGTCAAACAGGTACAACTAGTCTCTCGTTATTTTAGTAAAAATTATGTATTCGTATATAAATACATACATGTACATAGATAGATAATGCCTTTATTTTCACATTTAAATATGGCAAGTGTTGTGGGCGAAGTTGAGGCAATAACAGCCCCCTCTTCCACTTGGCCCACAACTATATTTTGGTGAAACATAAACACTAAATATTGTGATGTTTTCAATGGTTACTTTCTGAGAACACTGTAAGTAAATTGTTCCAGTTCCAGTGATTGTTCCATGTCAGGTGACTGGTGCAATGCTTCTTGTTCCCATGGAACGCTACTTAATCAAAATCTTTGTTTCAAGCTTTTGGTGCGCACTTGAAGTCGATTTCCACCAAAGCGGTCGTTTACTAGCTCCGTAAACAAACAATGGCTGCTGTACAAACTAACCTTCTAGAGAAGTGTGCACTTCTTCCACGTCATCACTCTTAAATATATTCTATGAAGAGGAAATCATTAAACGAACATTTACTGTCAAAATGGTTCCCATGGGACATGGAACCTTCTACCGCTAGTTACAATTTAGCATATGGAACAATTTACCGTGTTCCCAGAACTTACACAATACAACTTTATGGTGTAGTTTTTATACAATACCTTTTATTTCATAAAATTTTTACTCATTGCATCACCTTACCAACATTTAACTTGGTAAACTCATTTATAACATATCCCAATTTAAATTTAGGTGATTTTGACAATCGGGAAGCGATTTCGCAATTACATTACTGTGTTGTTATTCTATTGTTTTGAGTAGGCTAATGAAAAATAATTCACGGCTTCCTGATTACAATCTGAGAGATCTATGCGTAGTATAATCTTAGCGTTATTTTATGTATAAATTGGATATTTATCATGTAGAAGAAATATGTTATTCTAGTGAATCTGTTTTCTTCTTTCATTCTCTTTACATATATTCTGTTCTAAAGTGATTATTTATTTATACATTGATAAATACAATATAATTCTCAACTATGAATGATGGGAAAGGAACAACAGGCTTAAAGCCCAAAACTGTTCCTTTCCCAAATTTGGATAGAAATTGATTATCCATATTTAGCGAGTCACTAGTAATAGTTGATCGTTTTGACTCGTAATTATTAAATGACAAGAAACCAAATTCTATTCACAATGAATTACAATTCATATCGTGGAGGCAGGAGAAAATTGATTGGTTGAGGTAGGGCTATACCAATTATAACTTGAAGAAACTAAATTTGAGATTAACTATAATTAAATTAAACGTTAGTTTTACTTCAACTAGCTATAACTTTCAAATTAACTCAACTTCAACTTTAGATTAACTTGAGCTATCTATAACTTTCAGATAATATCGACGTCGCCGCCTAAAACGAAACAGCTGGAAAACACAGTAGTGAATAACGTAGTGGCTCCGGCGGGCGCAAGGAACAAGTCGGCCAATCCACCAGTTGCTCAGTACGACCCGCGTAGCGACCTGCTCAAAGCAATACGTGATGGTAAGCAAATATTGACAAATAATCCTTAATATCCAAGCTTCTCAGTAAGATCAACTCTCAAATCGGTATTGTAAACAGAAACATTCCATAATAAACCTGAATATCCAATCGTTTTAAACTTGCGCAAAGAGAAGAAATGAGATCAGTATTTCGATGGCTTAGTTAGTTCACAGATCTCCACACGATTGGACTCAGAAATGAAAGTCAGATATGTAGGCTTTGCAATCAGTCTGAAGAGACTGCCAAGCATATCATACTGGATTGCGAATGACTCAGTTTGGCTGTAAGCAACTAGGTGAGGATTGGGATGTTAGTAGAGGGAAAAACTCCTGAACCTTGTAAAGGACACAGGAATTGGTTTGCCTAACTAACATACTTGGGACACACAATAAGCTTCGGTTGACGTGTAAGGTTCTTTGAATCTTTGGATCTTTGAATCCGTCCCTTCAAAAACATAAACATAGTTCACAGATGTGGTACCCTAACTGCTAAAATGATAATTTTTTCAGGAGAGCGCTTTAAAGTTTTGATTGATGATTATTATTATTATCAGCGTATGGCTTTCAATGGTGGGGAGACCCAAGGGTAGTTCCACCTCGCCGTATAGAGTCTAAAGTTCCCTAATGGGAAACCGGACACTAAGGTTATAGTGAGCACAATACTTTTTGAATTTACACTTTTCACTTCGGAATGAAGTTTTTCATGTTGAAAAGTTCAAACATATACAAAACCGGAACAAAACACTAAATTTGAAAATTATTAAATTTAGAGCCAAAAATTTACATTAAGTTTACAACTTTGCCATGGGAAATAGAGACAGAACTACAGAAAACTCTTTAAAAATTATACTAGAATCGAACTTTCACAATACAACTAAAAGTCGTATGATGATAAAGTCTTTAAAAGATGATAAATAGTATGAATAGTGTAAATTATTTATTTATTTAAAGAACATTGACTACAGGCATTAAGCCCAAAACAGTCTCCACTACAATCTACAATCGTATTAAGCAAGTTACTAAAAAATAATTATAAGAGATACAGTACATGCAATTTACATATTGAAGGATGACTTGAAAACTAGAACTCCAATGGCCTTTCTATCTATATTGTCTGCCCTGTTGATAGAATGCAGGAATTACTATTCTACTCATGAAAATTCAGGCATTTCCCTGGCTATTTTGACACTCACCACATCTGTCCGTTGACGAGATGCACACTTTTTGCAAGCCAAATTTTCATAGACATTACGTGAACGACAAAATTAAGAAGAACTAAAGTTGTAACGAATTCCGTAAGCTGCAATATGTATATATGAAGCATTTCTTTCTAGGTTCAACAGTTATTGAAAAAAACAAATAATTGTACCCTCCCCCTCTACCATACGTACACCCCCACACGATAGGGAACAGTATGTCCACCTCCCAACTACTAATCGATCCCCAAAGTCAAAACTTGTCGTATATTTCATGAAGTATTTTCTAAATGAAAATGATTTTTGTGTGTATGGTTTGTAAATTGAGTGTTTAATTGAAGAATTTTTAAGTGACGCATAACCTTTAGCTTTTACTGTTGTATAAGCTATTAGAATTGTATAAATTAGAATTGGAATCGTTTTGGGCGTAAGTTACTTACAAGCCCTACTAGCCTGTAAGTTGTATAATTCTAAATGATGGAATAAATCAATAATAATAAATGTCACCTACATGCCTGGACTACTTTTTGTGCATCGGATTATTGACAGATTTAATTGAAAAGGTGTGTTCTAATCGGTGATGATCGATTTCAGGCATAAAACTGCGTAAAGTGGAGAAGAACGAGCAGAAGGAAGGCGAGCGACAGAACGCGTTCCACGACGTGGCGTCCATCTTGGCTCGGCGAGTGGCTGTGGAGTTCTCAGACTCGGACTCAGCCTCGGAGAGCGAGTACGACAGCGAAGGGTGGTGCGAACAGGAGACCAGTGCATGAGTCAACCTCCTCCCCACCTCCTCCTCATCCTCCTCCTCCCCCTCCTGTTACCTCCTCTGGAGTGTCACCACCCTACTCGTCGTCTGCATCACTCTAGTATTCGCCAAACTACTCAAATCTATCATCGACTACTATCCATAGACCAACCACATTACCATTCCATACCTAATGACTTTCTTTATTTAACATTGTATGTATGTGTGTGTGTATATGTATAAATTACTGTTGATGGATTATTCTATCTTGCTAACTCCCTAATCCATTCTAAACCGTCATATTCGAGATAGTTGTATAATCCTACCAAATGCATGACTCGTGAGTTGCTGATGATAAGTAATAGTCAGCAATATTTAAAAAGCCGTTACTGAAAATTGTAATTTGTCTTGAACGAATCTCTTATGCTAGTAATATGGTAATTGATGTAGTACCGTAAGTTGAAGAACGGGGTCAGTAAGCTGGTTTTATTCCAATTTCAAGTCTCATTAATTCAGATTGTTTGTTTGAAGCTGCGTACACTTTTACGCCACGAACACGAGCATTTCGCTTTCCATCAGCTGATGCTAAGCTTATTAATCTGTATCTTACCGTTTCTGTACAAATACTGATATAATCAGCTGATGAAAAGCGAAATGCGCGTGTTCGTGGCGCAAATGTCTGTACGCAGCTTAATATGTCGTTCTAATATAATTTGGCGCAGTAAATGATCAAAATGGCATTATTATAAGTTTGAAATCTATCTTGCCAAAGTGGAATTTTGCTTAAAAGGTATTAAGTATTTTAATGTTTAGCGTACTGTGTTGGCTGAAAAAATTATAAATCTATTTTAAGAAATATATTTATTCCAATGAGACGCTTATTATTCGTATATTTCCCAGCATGTATAGGCATTAGAATATCGTTCAATTAATAAACTACGTTATACATTTTATATATTTTAATAGTATTTTTGAAAAGGTGTTGTATGGAATTTGAAAATTATTGTAAATTTTATGAATGTGAACTGTATAGAATATTTTAGTGATGAATATTCAGATCCATAGCCATTCTCATGGTTGATCTATACTTTATAGTTTTCATTAATTATTGACTTGATTTTTGAATATTCCAATCAATTATAGAAAATTTTTGTATTGTAATGATGGATTTCATGCTTGTATGGATAACGTTTTGTTTGGGTAGTACTGCATCTTCAGAGGAAAACAAGTTCAATATTGAATTAAAAAGTTGTAATTGAATATTTTAAACGAATCTCATTTTATGAATATAGTAGTTATACAGGTGGATTGCATACTGAAATAGATTTTTTCTTACCGTAGTTGATTTCTTGGAGGAATGTTATTTTTACAAAAATCTAATGAATGGCCCATTTCATTGTGAAAATATATTTGCGAAATTTTCTACCAGTCTGGTAAAAAATACAATTTAATATTGCAGTTCAAAAATGTCTGTCTACTAATTAACTAATGAGTATCAATAAATGTACCTCATAAAAGGAACACATAGAATGTAATTATTTTATACGTTCTTATACTGTATTTAACAATATTGATATAAATAGTTGTATTATATTGTAAAGATCTGGAGTGGATGACAGAAAAAGAGTACTTGAACGCAAGAATCATTGAAAAATGTCTACTAGATCAAATCAACTATTTATTATGTAATTGAAAAAACTATGTATTTTTTTTTCTTTTGGTATCTCAAACCATCAATCTTTTCTATTGGTTAAAGGTGCTGCATTTAGAAATTTCTTATAAGTGTTTCGTCTTACTAAACATTAATAAATAGCAGTCAATAAAATGTTTAAAAATTCTCTAATTTTTGTGAAAATCGTTTTTCAACATAGCTTCAAATGAGTCTTTTTGCTCATTGATGATTATTTTCTGTTCAGGATTCTTTTTCTTAGAATATTGCCCGTTGTATTTTTAAAATACTGTAAATAAAAATAATTAACGTATAGGGAATGTAAAGTTAAGGTAGATTCCATGGATTCGGCTCAACTGCATTATTAGTATTGAGGCTTTGAAGCTTGGTTCTTTTCTTCAAAAGAAAAGGTTGTCCAAAATCTAATTTGATTTATTAGACTTCACATTACCTGAATATATCATGACTTCTTCGATTTGGTTAAACGTTTAAAGAGTAGAATGCTTTTGCGTTATTTGTTTGCATTAGATACTACAAGGTCTAGGTGTTAACAAATTCATAATAAAATGAATTGATGAAGAGAGGGGTTTGGGTTGTTAGCTAGCTTTTGAAAAGATCAATAATAGTTATTGTTGATTCTCTTTATTCTAAATATTTATCTATCCAATACTAATTTTAAAGTTTAGCTTGAAGACATGGATATCCTTACGACATCTAACATTCGATAATCTCAATAATTATATTGTAGATTTGTATTGAAAGCTAATACACTATTTTATGAAATAAGTTTTATTGTATTTCATGCTTAAAGTTTGTAATATTTGAAAAAACCAAAGCATACCTTTACCCTTTTATCGTGTTGTTAATTTATTAAGATTATTCTCTTATAAGTTCTATACAAATTTCAATCTTCACTTCACAAAATAAGTGAAAAGAGAAAGAATACCTTCCATTTTTAATTGTTGTAAATGAAAAGTCTTATCGAATAAACTGTACGATTCAATGGGGGTCATTTACTTCTAGTACTAATCAAGATTACCAGTGAAGTTTTTAAATCAATTTCAGCAATAGTTATGAGGGCACCTATCTTTGTGGCATTTTTTCCAATTTCAGAATCTGTCATCTTGACAAGTCCTCAAATTCGCAACATGTTTATTTTAAAATTAAATAATTGTTTCCTACTGAAATCTAATATTTTTCAAAATCGTCTATATTGTTTAGCAACTGATTTTTTTGTTTGTTTCATATATCTCCCTTCTTTCTTGCGTAATTTCAACTCGCATTCTCAAGATTTATTGTGTCAATTATTATTCATTACTGAATATTTTCTATATATTCCAACATACATCACATCTCTTTGACAATAACTGAAATAATGAGTAATATTTGGTTTACTCATCAATTATATAAATTATTATATTGAGATGTAAAAAGCTCAAAACATCTTATATTAAATTCTGTTGCAGTATTTAGTAGAGAATCAAAACTCATTTTTCAAATTAATAATTTTTTATTTTAATCTATTGGGATTCAGTAAACATTATCTATTATAACTATTTCATCTTAGTTTTCTCTGCGTTGACTGTTTATGACCCCTTTTGTTGTTGATTATTGAATTCATACAAATGGAATGTATCTATCTAATTAATATATTGTATGTCTTATTTATAACTGAATTAATGTATCATCGACCTTTCTATTTATAGAATATATATATGTACAGTACAATGTAAATTTTAAAAATAAATTTATCTGTCAAATACTTCTGTTTACTAATTTTTTCTTGTACTAGCCGAGGAAATGAAGACAAAAACAGGGTTTTGCGCACAAATTAGGAAAAGCTGAATTTTGCAGAGTGTTAGTATTCTGCATAACCTGGAACCGCAGAGTCCTCATCTTTCCACCGCTCGCTACCCCCAGGAACCATAGTTCTAAACTTGAACGGTTTCGTAAAACACGTATATCTCAGCTCCAAATCAAGATATCGATCTGACTTTCATTCTATGGACCTACAATAATTAATGTCCTACAACATTTCATTGTAAATCCATTGTTAAGGAATTTGTTCCCATACAAAGCCAAAATATTAGGAAATTTTCATCCCATAATTTTATATTTTGTCTGATTGGGCTTCTACTTATTGGAAAAATGTTCCTTATAAAAGTTATAGCTCGTTTAAGAAATGTAAAATTATGTACATCAGTCATCATTTTTTGTTAATGTCCTAATAGATCACTTCCTTCGTAAACAAAGCCATAGTGCATTCTGGTGACGTCAGCAAAGGTAGGGCTCCTACACCAATAAATTTTTTTTTATTTCAGCTGATTTAGATTAGCTAGCGTTTTTTCACTGTCCGTGAGTTTTTCATGTTGGACAGCAGCTTGGTAAGCGCCTATTTTTGATTAATTTCTTTCCTCTTGCTTGCTTTTATTTTGTTTTTCTTTTGGACTAGTAGGTCTACTAACTGGCCTACTTGTTTCTGTTTGTTTTCTCATGACGTGTCCCTTGGGGTTTTTATGCCCACCTTATGGACATAAAAATAACTAGACTAAAATAACTAAATTGTTGTAGGAGCCCTACCTTTGCTGACGTCACCAGAATGCACTATGGCTTTGTTTACGTAGGTAGTGGTTAGGTGGCTATTTAAGTGTTACTACCACCAACAGTGGTGTTTCCGGAGAAACTTTAAACCTGTTTTCGGAAAAAGTGTTTTCTGTTTTCAATGTCATCTGCCTTGGATGCCAGCATTGATAATAGAAAATTTACTGTAATTTTATCTCAAATTTAGGAACACAGCGAAAGTAGAAGAAATAATCCTAATGTCTTTACCAACTTGAGATAGGTACTTATGTATATTACTCATAAGATCTCAAGTAGGGTATCTCGACTTCAGATATACTTGGTTCTTATGTTGGTCATGCTCTTTTATTGAGCAACAGTTGGATTTAGACGGTAGGCTACAGTAATGTAATTTAACTCATAATTTGAATTTTTATTTAAATCAAATTCATTTTCTATTTTTACATGATAATAATTATAATAAACTAGTGAAAGTGGGAGGAGTCCAACGTTAGTAGACAGTTGTCTACTACTTTGGGAGGAGTCTATCCTGGTACACAATAGTGAGACGTCAAAGGCATTAAACCTCATTTACAACAATAATTCAATGGAAAAATGATTAATCTTATAATATAAATTGACAAAAAATTATAAAGGGTACTTTCAAGTTTCAATATTGTTTTATTAATTTATAAATTGACATTTTATTCATTAGGCCTACCAAGTTTAGTATAGTACCTATTTTTGTAAAAAAGTAGCAAAAATAAGTAGATACATTTTCTAATACATTGCACATGCATACTAGTTGCGTCTACTTAGTTCTTTCTTTCAACTAAAAATAAAAATGTAAAATTAATCTAAAAAACTGTAATAAAAAGTCTTGCTAAAAAAATCTCACAATAAATAAATTTGAATTTTCCGCGTTGGAACTTCACGCCAATTTCACTGCCTGCTGAATTATATATATAGATAAGACTTAATATTAACGTTTGTATTTATTGGATAAAATATTGAACTCTTAATAAAAATGTAACAATAGAATCATCTTTTTAGATTCTATTATTTCATTTTATTAATAGGTTTTTGAATCTATAACTCTATTCTAGACAGAATTCTAGGAAATTTTTCATAGTAATGTTGGTACTGAAATAATGCAGACGACTTCACATGTGATCTGCTGAACAGGATGAACTCTGTGCTGAAAAAGAGAAGAGTACAACATACAACTTCGGTTCTATCCTACTTGTCAACTTTCCACTTTGTGCGGTATGTGTAGTGTGTTGTAAGTTGCTAATTCGCTTTGATCAATTTTGTTGAATGGCGTTTCCTGGATTGAATAATAGAGCAAAACATTCTGTTTAGTCCGCATCCACCTACATTAGGTGAACCTCAGAAGCATACTAGCCAATTTATCTATCATTCATTATTGAAACAGGAATAGAGGTGAGTACATTAATTTAGTACCTATAAAATTAATCAAGATAAAGATTGTGGTTCATTATATATGTTTTAATAGCATTTTACGTTTATTAACTAAAAAATAATCCAATTTGAAGCTGTGCGATAGAATGTAATAAGATAGGTTAAACTTGTAAATTAGTAGATTAGATTTATAGTATCGTTGTTTATAGAAGTTATTATTTCATAATCTGCATAATACCACCATATAGTTTACTAGGTACGGTAATATTTGTTTGCTTCTCAAGCGAGTTGTTCAATAAAAATGAAATTATTGTAACCTTCATTAATCCGTTGTGTAGCCCGGCACCTTGAGATTAGACACGCGAAATCTTTGTCTTTGTTTGATATTGTTTAATACGGACCGTTTTGAAAAGCAATTCTTTGTATTGATACTTAATATCTATAAAGTAAGTTACGTTACCAACGTATTTGTTTATTTAATGTACAGTACAGACTAGTATAATAATCAATCATAATTTATCATGCAGGCATTTCACTAATGTTTTTTGGCTCATGCATAATCTGACGTGCACTTGCTCATCGACGCATCCAATGTAATCATATACCCTTAAAAATAGCTTGCTAGTTGTGCTAACATTGCACATACTCAGATATTGCAATGGATAATGGAAACTTTTTTTTGCTCTATAACCATTTTACAAAATATAATCTAAGGAATTTCAAATGTTTTTCAACTTTTTCTCAATTTACTGAACTCCTCGAGGCGGTTCTATGCACAACCCCCTCTAATTTATAAATGCAATTCTCGACGAATTAACAAATCTCTGAAGTGCAGCAGTCTAGTAAAAGAACTAATAAAATCAATCAGCTTTTAGCTGGATTGATTGCATTGTATGCAATTAATAACTCAATGCACTTGATAAATTTCACGGCTTTCAACTCGGGCAGACCCGTTAGCATTACTCCTTAGCGTCATTGCTATTTTATAGAATTTATTAGAAGAGGATGTGATTTATGCCTCATCATTAACAACCATCGCATGATAAATGTTTCTGTACGTCTAACAGTAGGAATAGAGTCAATAAAGTTGCTAGATTTCTAGATGGTGAAGGGCCAAGCAAAACACGAGGCGTTTTTCAGACAAGTCGGCAAGGCAGGAAGCACTCAGAGTGGCTGATTGTGTTTGCGGAATCAGCTGATTCGGGAAGCTGGCTGATCGATTCTCGATCTGAGAGAATCGGAGGGCTTCCTGCCCTGCCGACTTGTCTAAAAAACCGCCTCTTGTGGACTGGCCCTAAGATGGAATCTTCATGTGTCTCCTTAGTAAATTTACACTTAATCGACTGTATGATGCTTAATTGTTGATTACCACTTGGAAAGCCTTATGTGACTTTCCAGAGCCTCATAACTTGATTTATGTTTTACTACTGTGAGGTTATGCACCAGCAGTCCATAAAGTACTGCTTCTTCTAAAAATTGATAATATTCACATTTTGTAGCTTTAGGAACTACTGGTCTTTTTCCCAAGAAGTCTTGGAGTACTCAGTCTACAGCAAATATTTATTGTGAAAAATCAGAAGTCGTTGCAAAAATATATATATACACAGCCAGAAATGGCACCTGAAATGCCTGAAGGTACCCAGAAGCAGGCTGACAGAGACCTAAAAAGCTTCCCTAGAAAGTCAATAAAATATCAAAGTAATCTGCCCTGTGAATTTAAATGACATCAGTATTCAAGGCTCTACAACACCTCGTGAAAGACCAAGCTTTTGGAAATGCCACTCTATCACAATAACCTATATTTGAGTTTACCCCTTGCTACACTGCAGGATTATTTTATTGCATTTCATTTGAAGATACTGAGAATCCCCTTGTCCAAGCTTTGCCAAAAAAGATTTGTGGTACATCTATATCAAACAGGGCTGTGACTAATTTTCAAAACATAGTGGAGAGGCAAAAGTAGAGGGTAACAGAGAAAGTATCTAAGAGTGTTAATAAAAAGTAATGCGTGTATTCAAATGTGACAAAATATAGTGCAGTAGCGAAGTTAGGGTAAGAAGGTAAAAGGAAGCGGATACATTTGTATACATTATACATTCATTATTTAAATACTTATTCGCTACACTCTACCTTCGTCGATCCACCATGTTATATTTATTTATACATTGATAGATAGGATTTATTGATTTTAACCCTCAGTCTGGATGTTAAATGAAGTCCGACACTCTGCTATTACATTTTTTTATTAGCATTTTTGTATGAACATATAATTTTTGCAATATGAAAATCGTAGTCTGTATAACGTATCTCAGCCAAATTTGTTTGCAAGTCCGATCTTAAAGCTCAGATTCATATTCAGTTCAAGCGTTTAAATTGATTGTAGAAAAATTATCTTATAACCGTTGTCGGTGTTTTAGACATTTTAAATAAGCATGAGTTGAAAGTGATCATCTGAATTAAAAAAAATGTTTTGAATACATTAAATGACTGTATCTCCATTGCAAATTCACCTACAACTGGGATGTGGTTTCATACAATAGAACAACATAGATAGATTTCACTAGTTTTATATTATTTAAAAATGTATTTATATTTCTATTTTAGAATTTTCAAGTCATATTTATTTTCGTTTTAAAACTAATAATTTGTCTTTTTGGTCTCTTCTTGTTGCACTAGGTGAAAGGTGATTAGAGAACACACTAGGTGTTACTTTAGAAAATTTGTACATAATAAAGCCAACTCTCTCACCCCACTAGTTGTACCCCTCTCAGCTGGTAGAAGCTACATTCTATCTTGTGCTTTCATTGTATTCTCAATCAAGTGTAGTTGATTATTTCGTTCAATAGGCATGTTGTTGAGTTCATTAATTAAATTCGCTTGGGTCAGATGAGCATTTGCGATTGTAACTACTGATAACAATAATTGAGAGTTCATCATCATTATA
This sequence comes from Nilaparvata lugens, assembly GCF_014356525.2. Classification (NCBI taxonomy): domain Eukaryota; kingdom Metazoa; phylum Arthropoda; class Insecta; order Hemiptera; family Delphacidae; genus Nilaparvata; species Nilaparvata lugens. The sequence continues at coordinate 83,356,575 of NC_052504.1, forward strand.
CTAGGCTAGCTTTCCAACTCTCATGACTTAAAAAAAATATTAGAGTGATCTACAACATTGTAAAATTGATGTATACAAACTTCAAATTATATGAATCAAATTCTCTATTTCCAAGCCAATTTACAATGACTTGAAAGTTGACGTGTTTTCTGAAAGCCTTTCTCAGTTGTAGTGCTATCTTACGGTTGTAAATTAAATAGTATTTGTTTATAATCTCATGAATAAATTATTATCCCAATCAACTAATAAATATTTGTCTAAAATTACTCATCACTGAATTATAATTCCTATAAAAATTATCATACTTTATGGACATATCTTGATAGGGATTTTAGATGATTAAAATATCTATCATGAGAATTCTATGTGATTTCAGAGTTTTTTTTGAAATTTCGCTTCGCAAGTACAGCACATGCAGTATGTAGATAATCAGATTTTTTCCTTTATTAGACACACACTATTTTATTGTGGTTCTGCTGATAACCTTTGTCCGGGCACTTGCAGACCTCATGATCTGATTCAGCCACTCTATTCTACTCTCAATTGAATGGCATGAATTCCAACATAGTATAAATCAAGTAGCTAATCGTTGATAACTCATTTGTCATTCAATGAAGGTTTCTGTTTCTTCCATAGATCATTCTATATTCTTATCTAACTTTTTGTTTATTTTTTCCATTGATAGAAACGCTCGCTTGCTTTTTGTGTAACTAAATACCAGGATAGTTATGTAAGATTGATTGAAACAGAGTAAGATTTAGACGTATAACTACAATATGAGTGTAAATTAATCTCTTTTATGTAGCAAGAAGAATGAATCTAATATTTTACTGATAAAAATTGTGTTGTATATCATTTAGATACACTATTGCCGTTTTTGATCGGGCAGTATTCATTCAATACTGTAATAATTTTTCAAAGAAATTAAGATGTATTCAATCTTTTTAACGTAGATAAACTATAGTGAGGTCCACGTTTTAATGGCAGTATTTGATTAGCAATGGTATTGCTATCCTTGTCTATCATTCAACAAAGCGGATAGCGGTATCTCTTTCTCGCTTTGCTCTGTTGCCAGATCGTAGAATTAATAATCGATTAACAAAATATTTCATCTTAATTATGAAAATTTATTATAAAATTATTGAAAGAATAATTTCTTGCTTAATAAAATATAATTGATTATTTTAAACGAGAATGAACAGTTAATATTAAATCAATAAGCCTGTATCAGCTACCGTCTATAGAAGGCATTGTCAAGACAACGTTGGCAACGTTGTTCTATCTTTCTCCAGTGCCATTATAACGTGGACCTCACTATAGCAAAGGGGATCATAATCCTGGGCCTTCAATTTCTGTAGTAATATTTCCCCTCTCACAAAACTTTAGTTCAGTGAATGACCCGTTTCTTCATCAACCCCTAATTATTTCACCATTTTCCCTACTTATTCTAATTAAGCTAACATACTGTATATTCTATGTGTAACCAGAACCACATACTTTGGCTAATGTAGCCATATAAATATATAGGCCTAGATTGGTTATTTTATGGTGTAACGTATTATCAAGGTATACATATTTTCCCAAAAACTCTCAATAGATTTGTGATAAATTAATTTCAACTGAGTTAAGTTTAGAGCATATTAAAAAGACTATTTCATTATTTTCGGTAGAAGTTTTCTATTTATTTTTGTAGAGAGAGAGGGTTCCAGAACACTTTCTCCTGTTTCATAGAAATTTAGCATTCCCGTTATACAGGAAAAGTTGGCTATTAGACACGCAATAATCTATCACTACTAATACTCCTATAGATATAGCACTATAGATACAGCATGTTATCGTTGTCTAGTATGTGTAAATCTGTCAACTGTCCGTTTATATTAGTATTTTCTTTAAACAGGCTTATCAATAAGATTTAGATGAAGTTATAATTCATCTTATAAACTATAGTAATAATTCTGTAATATGTTTGTATTGTTATCCGTCCCTTATGAAGTTTAGGTAATGAGTTGTTTTATAAAAATGAAAAATCACAAATATATATTGACTAGTTTCGTAACTGTATTCCTTTGCCAAGATGCAAATGAAATCGTGAAAGATATGCTTCCAAAACTCATTGTATGTAACTTATCTATTGCAGTGCACACAGGAAATATTTTTCATCGTTACTATTCTATTCATTGATTCAATGCACATCCAGTGCCAGACTAAGTTGCAAAGTTTATTTTAATTCTTTCATCTAAAGTTGTTTGTACAATCAGAGCGCTCACATTCATTCCCAATAAGTGTGGTATCTATAAAAATGAATATATAAATAATAGATATTGACGATATTGATATTGACATGTTTTTTTTATTCGTGGGAACACTATTCAAATGAAAATTTCTGTTCTACTAATATGCATTTTTATGAACTAAAAACAAGATTGTTCTGTATAAATTTGAAATAGGTTTTTCCAATTCCAATTATTGTATATGAATAATCATTATATTAAATTCATCAATAGTCCAAATGTTGTGAAATTTTTTTTTAAAGATGGATAAAAGATCGTCTGAAAGCAAAATGGGCTGAAAGAACAGTTTGTTCATAGTAAAACATTGCTTGTGATCAATACTAATCAATTTACTTTTTGATCTGAAACTAACTTGACATCAAACACGTATTTCCAATTTCCAATGTCGATTAATGCACAAGACTTGCGAGAAGATAAAAACGAACTGCTCCAGTAATCACCGATTTGTTCATATGTTTGAAACTTGTGGTTATTTGTGAGGAAATAGTGGGTAGCCATCTAAATAGCTCAATAAAAGTGCCATATTCTCGTGTTACAATGCATACAGTATTCACGGTCAATAAAAAATCTCTCCTTTGAACGCAAATGATTTACCGTGTTAACAACTTTCGCCGGCTCATGTGGTTTTGTGTTTTATCTTTTATTTTGTTTTATGTCTCATTTGTTTTATGTTATGTCAAATCTCAATGAATATAAAATATTCCACAGCATAAAGTTTACTCATGTAATGCTCATCAATATTTGTTTTAAAATAATATGGGTAACTCTTCATTCAAGATTCAAGTTTATATAAAACAAAAAAACATTTATAAATCAGAATTCATCCCTTATTACAAAAATTGAAGTGTTGAATTATGAAAATGTGGGAATCACTCAAAGCATGATAAACTAATTATTGGTGAATATCTGAGTAGTTGTATTATTTTTTCGGAAGGTCTATATGCACCAGAGCTTATTACGCTCAGGCCGTCGAACAATCAATTTTCATAAATAATAAATAGAGTAGTAGTTTGACTCGCCTTAGTTGGAGAGTCTTCTAACTATCAACGATTATTGTACTTGAGAAAGTTAGTGACTTGAGAACTAGAGAAGTGGCTTGTAGTAACTCTAGTATGATAATTATTACTCTTCGAGGATGTTTAAAATTTTACAAGCTCCAGTTAAAGCTAGAAATTAAATTTCAGTAGGTCCAAGTGTAGTAGGGTTGTAGAATATTTCTTCATAATATAGTTCTATCTTCAGGTAAACAATGAGTCTCAAGTACAGTACATAACAATTTTTTCATTCTTTAAAACGTTATATAAGGTACATTTATTGAAAGAAATTGTTTCAATCTGAGTGTAATTTGGATACTCAAAAGAACAGTATTGACATAATTGGAAGCAGCAGTCTATAATTAAATGTTAATCCTACATGCATATCATTTGCTGTTTCGCTAATTTATTTTTATATTTCTTATATCATCTCAGAATCAGCGTAATCAAGAAAATTTTTGGAGGGTTATTGTCTTCTGTTGGGAGAAAGATGATTACTATGAATGTTAAATTGTTATAATTTTCTCTTACAGTTTGTCGATGAGTATGGATTCACTGTTATCTCCAGTGTACCTTGTAACGTCTACACCGCGCTGGTATTTATGGTCCATATTCATCTTGGGAATAATCACCTATTACCTCTGTGAGGTAGTGAAGGTAAGTGTTTGCGCATTGATTTTTGCATTCATTTTTTATGAGCCTCTATTCTTAATGTATTCCTCCTTGTCTATTTTTACATCCCACGTCTTTAACGGTCAGTAGACTCTGATTATCGGTATCGTGGATCGTATAATAATTTTGTTTTGTAGGATTATTGATAATATTCTTCCATGGGAGAAAACAATATACAGTATTCTTGTGTTTGAATCTTGTAGCTTAAGGTTGTGCAACAGACGAAAAAACCCTTTTACTGGTGATATTTTTACTTTCCTTGCCCTATTACCATAGGTAAGGAAAGTATTGCTTTCCGAAAAAATTAAGGTACCCCAATTTCTAAATTTCTATACGTTTCAAGGTCCCCTGAGACCAAAAAAGTGGTTTTTGGATATTGGTGTGTGTGTGTGTGTGTGTGTGTGTGTGTGTCGGTGTACACGATATCTCATCTCCCAATTAACGGAATGACTTGAAATTTGAAACTTAAGGTCCTTACACTATAAGGATCCGATACGAACAATTTCGATCAAATGCAATTCAAGATGGCGGCTGAAATGGCGGAAATGTTGTCAAAAATTGGGTATTTTCTCGAAAACGGCTCCAACGATTTTGATCAAATTCATACCTAGGAAAGTCATTGATAAGCTCTATCAACTGCCACAAGTCTCATATCTGCATAAATGAGGCGGATTTATGCAAAGTTTGATTTTAGATTCCCAATTATCAGGCTTCAGATACAATTTAAACAAAAAATTTCAAGTGGAAAAGATTGAGCATAAAAGTCTACAATTAATGTTCAGTAGCATTTTCACCTAAAATTGAAAATAAGCTCGAAATTAGAGAAAAGAAGATTATTCAATTGCAAACTGTTGGCAACTGTTGATTCTCTAAATCATTCACTATGAAGAGATAGCAGACTTCGTGTGTCTGCAGCGCTATTGTCCTGTCACCAGCTGGCTCAGATCTTCGAAAAGTAGACTTGAGATGCGCGGGAACACTAGCGTCAGTTGATCAATTATCATAAGGGCAAAGAAAGTTGTGTGAGTGCACCACACCAGATTTTTCGACTTGTATACTATCAAAATATAATAATAAAAACATTTTCTCAGGAAAATGTTTCAGATTATTACATTTTGATATATGAGCGCCTAAAGTTTAAATTTTGGGACAGATTATTTCAAATTCGGTAAGAGGTGAATTAATTGAATTTTGAGGATAAATTCTTCATGGTTTTGTTGATTGAATGCATTTTATTCTCAAGATAACAATTTTTGAGAAAGTTGTTCAAGGTTGAGTGATTTTTGGTCATATTTGAAAAAGGAATAACTTTCTCAAAAATTGATATTTTTTATTCAATCAACTGCACCACGACGAATTTATACTTGAAATTTCATTAATTTCCTCTTACCAAATTTGAAATGATCTGATCTGTTCCAAAAATTTAAACTTTCGGCGCTCATATCTCGAAAAGTAATAATTTGAGGAAACAATGTCCGGAGAATACTTTTTTACTTCGATAACTTGATAGTCTACAAATCAGAAAACTTTGAAAACCCAGTAAATAGTTTTTTAGCCTATTGCACAGCCTTAAATTACGTAAAGTGTTAGATCTTAAAAAATTTTCATGGCTGTAAAAATATTCGTTCAATTTCTCTATTTCCAATTGACCTAACATACTTTGTATTAATTCATAAATCTAAATTTCACACGATGATGGTTACTTAACGAAGATAAGAGTTGTACAATGACCAGTGCAAGAAAAAAGTTGATTCGGCTAAATGTAGGTCGTTCACATAGGCCTATACTGTCTTCAACTTTATCTGTGTTGAACCGGTTTCGTGAAATTTATTGCTATTGTAACTGGAGTTTGGGAATGCGATTGTGTAACTGATTAAGTTTTGTCAACTTTTTCGAATTATTATTTTTAATCATAAGGTTTCATCAATAGAGAGAATAAAAGTTTAACTATAGTTCTCTTGAAGATTTGTGATCTAATGTTTAAGAGGCGGAAGGAAGTGGGTTTCAATCTTCTTCAATTATCTTATTTCAATATTTGATAGAAATGGACACCGTTCTATTAAATGAAAATGGAATTAACACTGCCCATCAATCAATATGTAGGCTACCGTAATGATAGTTTTCTAAAGGTGGATCAAGATAGGTTTTGATGATATTATTATATGTTATTCTATATTCGTATATATTTCAAGACAAATTTGACAATTTACCTATGAAATGGGAATATTCCCGGACAATGATGTTATGTAATGAAAATTAATTAAATTAATTTTTCAATTGGCAGGACTGACAACAAAAAGAAAAATATGTAATTACCGATCTTAATGTAAAGTAGTTTACTTATTTATGAATGAAAACAGTGGATTTCTAAACAAAATAAAAGTTTTGTTTTGAAACATCCCAACCTTCTATAGTCATAGGTATTTTATCCAGTAAAATCTTACTGATTATCATCAATAATATTCTCACATCTGAGAAATTTTCTTAATTTTCACTTGATTTGAAAACTCAATTTCAAGAGACCGGTATTATTTGAATGTTTTTATCACATCTTTAGAAATTCAGTTGTGTTGGATTAGATGTAGTATTCTCCATAACGAATAAAATAACCTAAAAGATCTACAATCTTGAATTTTTCATTAAATTTTATATTTTTCAAAACTCCATCTTGCTAGAGAAGATCTATTTTAAAATCTTACTCCTTATTTGTTAACGTTGTTCTATCTATATCATAAATAAATGTTTATTTCCCAAAAAAGCTAAAACTACAACATCAATTACAGAAAATATTAGATAAATTACAATTACATACAATAGTTAGTTACAAAAAATTCTTATAATGTGTCCTCTACATGTTTAGTTTTTTCTGTGTGGAAATTGACCTACTCCACTATGGCGTACCATGTTCTAGAGTAGGTTTGAGTTGAGTAGAGTAGGCCTCATGAAAGGTTGATGAGGATTATTTGACACTTTTTGTGTGAATTGAAAATTTAGGAATTACTTGACTTGTAGAAAACTTCATAGAGTGTGTATAGAGGCCGACCTTGTTTAGGTTAATTTATTGCTCATCGCACTTATAATTTGAAAACTCTGTTTATTGTTTTGCAGAAACCTCTTTTAGTCACCGCTGATGGCGATTTTAAAAAGTTCCTAATCAACAATGTGCCTTTGGTGTCAGAAAAATTCTGGCCAACCATTTGGTGTTTTGAGTCGAGAGCTCAAACCCTATTGGCCGGGATGCTACGATCGCTGGTTCTGCCTAAAATCAAATACAAGAGGTAAAAATCACCAATAGGTCAAATTTAAATTTTCGATTATAATCTGGAAAACTATTCATCAACTTCACAATCACAATTGATATGTTTTTGAAGCAGTATCAGTTACTTTGCTTGACTTGTTTTAATGTAACACTAACTTTAATTCAATAGCACAAAATGGGAAATTAATGTTATGGAGTGATCTGAGAAACACGTAGCTTGCAGAAAATTTGTAAACTATGAAAAGTAGCATCAAATTTTCCAAAACTTTCTGCTGAAGTGAAAATTCTATCATCCAGTAGACAAGTAATATTGCTTATTCAGTTCAGGTAACTGGTATCAAGCCAGGTTTGAATACATGCTGTTGTGTTTTTATTTTAATTGTAGAGGAGAAATTGTGAGTTTCTTAGCCTAACATAACAGTTTTTAACACTATGGCATGAAAATAAATGTTGATAAAGCAGATTTATGACTAGATAATTGATAATAACTGCCTTCATAAAAATTCAATAATCAACAATTCAATGCATAAATCATTTGTGAGAATTATTTTCTATGATTGTTTTTATCGCCAATTCGAATGACTATATTTCTTCACCACAGACAAGATATGATAAACTCTTCCACCGTGTTCTGTGACAGATATATCATTACAGGATAAAATTCATTTCAATTCATGAGATTGACTTCTCATAGATTACCACTCTAACCTGATAAATAAACACTTTATATTTACATTATAGTTGTACTGACTTCTGTATCATCATTATTATTATTATTTCGTTTTTATGAATGGATAATGATTTTTATTTCAGTTTTAGTTTCTGTATTCATTTTTGAAGTTATTTCGGATACTTTTACTCTCATTATGTAGGCCAATCCATATCAATTTCATTTTATTCTCTCATTATTTCGTGAGAGCTATTTAGGAACAATAACAGCTTATAATAATATGATGATGCATTTGAGTGTTTATACTCCGTATCCGTATGATTAACTAATACATTCAATTTGTGACGACTATAGGGCCTTTCATTAAGCGCTTCCTATCTTAGAAAAATGAATTAAACAAGCTGTGTATGAGATATTGACAAGATTTTTTATTTAGAAGCTTTATTAATGTCCATTGTTCATGGAATATGATAGAGTTTGAATGGCCACCTCGGTTTCGTGGGATGGCAGAAATCCGAAAAGTCGATATTTCCATTTATCTTTTTATAATTTTCTTCCTCTTTCCAACCATCCTTAGAATTATAAACTTATAGCCATCCTAAACTTATAGTTCTAGTCATTGATGTATTTTAAAAATCATTAAAATCATTAAAAATCATTTTGAAAAAATCTATATATCTCGAAAACTAAGGTCGATATAAGAAAATTTTACTGGACATTTTTGTTGCAAATTTCATGTAGAATCTAAGGTCTTCGGCTGTTATATCTTTCGTGGGACACTGTGTATTAATGTGGTGAAAATGCAGGCCCATTCTATAGGGTTTTTCATGGAGGACTTGGACTTTGACAGCTGATTGCGGCCGTATAGTTAAAGCTACCGGTGTCTCCTGCACAAAGTACATATTGTCATCCTGCACATCTTATGCATGTCTACTGGGATAGTTCGACTTTAAGCTTACTGTTGTTTTTCTTTTTTGTAGATAGATTTGATTTGAAGTTGGTTTTGATTGGATTGCAGAGAGGTGCTACAGCTTCAGGACGGCGGTCAGGTGGCGCTGGACTGGCTGGAGCCTGCGGGGGCGGGGGAGAGCGGGGGACAGACGGCCGTGCTGATAGTGCTGCCAGGCCTGACCGGCACCAGCCACGCCGAGTATGTCAAAGGCCTCGCGCTCGCCGCCTTCCGAGCCAACATACGCGCCGTCGTATTCAACAATCGCGGCATTGGCGGCGTCGAACTCAAGGTAGAACTGCCACTTATACAGAGTGTCCCACGAAATGTGCAACAGCCGAAGACCATACATTCTACATGAATAATTTGCAACAAAAATGTCCAGTAAAATTTTCTTATATCGACCTTAATTTTGGAGATACCGGCATATCAATTCTTCGATATTTTTGAAAAACGTCAATAACTAGAAAACTATCAGTCAAAATCTGGGAACTAGTCAAGCTATATTCTGAGGATATGGTTGGGGAGAAGAAAAATATTTCCAATAAGATTCATTCAAGTTTTTGAACTTTTTTGAGCGCTCAAGTTGAAAAAAGTACATTCTTCAAGTTCAAAGCCAAATTTCAAACAGTTTGAACGCTCGAGTATCGAATCATCACTATAATCATCTCTAAATTACAGAAGAGTGAAATCATAACCCTATTTCGAACTTTCAAAATGTAATCTAAATTTGGGAGAGAAATAGTACAAGGAGTGTCCTTAGTTTTTCTCTCCCGGTCAGTCATCTCTTGTAAAAATAGTAAATGAATGAATAGTGAGGTTCAAATTATGGGAGTTGAAAAAGATATTAGAACAGCGTAGCCGATTCTCTGCCTTGCCACGTATTCTTGTCATCATCATCATCATCATCATCATCATCATCATCATCTTCTTCTTCTAATTCTTCTTCTTCTTCTTCTTCTTCTTCTTCTTCTTCTTCTTCTTCTTCTTCTTCTTCTTCTTCTTTTCAGTCTTTTCCCACTCAAGTGGGGTATTCTTGTCATATTATGCAATTGAGAGAAATAATATGAATTGAAATTTCAACAAACACTTTAAGATTTATTTTTGCAATACTACTTTATGAAAAGAGTTGAAATTTGAATTGCACTGTCGTCTGGCAAGTCTTTGAAATCTTTGTATTAATACCGTTAATACACCCTCCACTATCTGTAGAATTCAAAATTTTCCTTCTAAACAGTAATTGTTTCATTTGTGACAGACGCCGAGAACATACTGTGCGTCGAACACTGACGACCTGCATGATGTGATTCAACACATACGAGCCAAGTATCCAGGTGCCCCGATCGGCGGAGTTGGAGTCTCAATGGGAGGGTGAGCCTTTTTATTGTATTTTGTGGCACTTAGAATACATATTTGAAAATGGCTGCTATTGCAACGGCCTATTCTTATTAAAAGGTTTTGTTATCTTTATGTAAATCATATCAAATTTCGGGGGTGTACAAACTTAAATGTGATGATTGTAATGCTTGTTATGTGGGTCAGACTGGTAGAAGTTTCAAAAGTAGAATTAGAGAACACATCAGAGATTGGAATAAACAAAATGGGGAATCTAACTTTGCAGAACATTTGATAACAAATAATCACAAGTTCACAGTTAAGGAGAATGTTGAGTTTCTGCATGTTAATAACAAAGGCAGATCTTTGAATATTCTAGAGGCTTTAGAAATAACAAGAGTAATTAAGGAAAATTCCCAGTATAGTTTAAATGACCAGATTCATTTCAACCAATACAACACTACGAATTTAGTTTTATCATAAAATTGTAAGCATACATTAGTCAATAGTTTTTCCATTTACATATCTGTTTTATTATCTTTCACACTTGTTTTCTTGGTTCTTATTTTGTACTGAAAGTAAATTTTATTATCATGGCGATTCTGTTGCTTAAGCCGCCATTTTGTCACACCGTTGAGTGGGAGGAGACTGTCTGGCTAGGCCAATGGCAGGCGTTCATGCCCTCGACCAATAGCAGTACTCGCCTAATAGTATAAATTCTTGTATTTAGTTTTAGTTTATCAGAGATTGACAATGGTGTAATAACCGAAACCGGCCTTTCTAATTATCAATAAATCAGTGGTTTTTTGACAATTTCTTAGTCTTTTTCATTCAATAATCTATAATATAATAAAGAAAAGAATTGGCTTATACACGTACCGGATAGGAAATTCACGAATGACGCATCATCACGTCTGAACTACTGGACTGATTAACTTGAAATTTTGCATTAAATTCTCAATTTACCGACGATTGTTATAGGCCTATTTTAAATTCTTCACGATTTCAGTAGGTCAAGTTTTCAGTTTGTCAAGTTGTTAATTAGATCGTTGCGGAGCACGGGTTACCTGCTAGTAATTCAATAACATTTTCAATTTTACCATATAGCTTGCTTGACTGAAACCCTTTTTTTTTAAATAATTTATAATTACGAACCCTAGAGTTATATATTTGCTTAGCTGGTACTCCAGAATAATATTGAAATATGAAATACACTTTTAGCTGCTTTGATATGGATTATAGCCTCACTAAAGTGGGAGAGAAATTACTTTTAACACGGCTCTTTCTCGAAGACGGAGAGGTCCGATGCTCTATCCTCCACTAATCACTCCCACTACCTAGCAGCATTCTCCTTCTTTTGTGTTTGTGTGAGAGAGCTTTGCAACGCGACGCACCAACACTCCCCTTCCACCTATTGCTGGCAATGTTCCAAGTCATATACTGGTCAGCAGGTATAATATTGTTTTCATCACAAGAGCATGAAGCAAAATGACACGGCGCATCCAATTGTGCGCAGGATGTCTGTCTGTGTCCACGCTACAATCTGTGGAGGGAGAAATGAGTTTCTCCTCTTCATGTTAAAAGTAATATATCTCAGACTTTAGTCTTGTTAGCATTTGTTGTATTATATTTATAATTGACTATAGTTTGCTTGCTTAATTTCAGACTGATTCTGGGCAACTACATGGCGTCTCGCGGCAAGGAGGGCTGTGCTCAGCTGGCGGCAGCCATGTTGATTTCTGTGCCGTGGGACGTGTTCAAGGGCACAGAGAGCATAGAGCGACCCGGCATCAATCTCATGCTCAACAACCACCTCGCCTCCTGTCTCACCAGCGTTGTGCATGAGTCAGTAATCAACCATTACTCAACATACAAACTTGAATTTTATCTTCAAATTTTGCTTTTCTTATCGAATATTTTCAATTCTATTATGATGATAAATTGCTACTCAAGTTGTTGATAATACAATTATCAAACATTGATTGCTCTACTACATGGATGCTTAAACTTTGTTTTTATTTTTCCTGCTATTGAAATTGTAACTAATTTTAATTATTTTAAGCATCTTAAAATGATTCAATCTTTCTTAAATTACAGTAGAAGTATGAGTGGATATAATATTGATAAAATTTAACAAAACCATCTTAATTCAATTTCATTCACTTTAATCTTCAAGTTTATCTATAAAATAATAATAATAATAAACTTTATTGCCAAAAAACAATGCATAAGAAATAAAATCATCTAGAGCTTAAACTAATAATAATAATATTTTTGCTATTATACTTTACTAGAAGATTTTTTTTCTTTGCAGCTTGAGAGAAATGCTGAGGACAACAGGCCCATTGGATGAAGTGATGAAGGTAATTGTCTTTTATATTTTTCAATATCATGTTACCGCCATCAATTTGGTTTCGAATTGGAGATTTGCTGGAATGGATCTGATTTAACCTTCCGGAAGTTGCGCCCTACTCAATCGCACGAGCAGTCGCGTGTTGTAATTTTTACAACATCCTATTTTTTATGTGTTATGTACTCTGTTTACTGTCAAAACATATTAATTAATTGTATAATTAATATTTAATCTCATTGGATTATTTTACGCCATTGAACATTTGCATGATTACCTTTTTGTAGCCCAATAAGGTACACTAAGCAAAGCCAACAATTCTGTGTTATTGGTTCGTTGGCTGTCTCTTTCCCTATCATATGCACTGTCGCGACTAAATGGCACCTAAAGACTGAGCCATTGCTCGGTTGATACTGCAACTCAGTGGAGTGATGGGGAGAGAGTTTTGGAATGCATAGGTGACTCATTCACTGACGCATGCAATTAATAGTCTACACAGCTGCTCATTTTTTACCAAGTTACATTGAGATATTGAATTGCATGTGTCATGATATGCAATTTATAATCCACTCGACAGCTGATTTATGATGAATAATTCTAAAGTCTGATTTTTACTCTAATATTGGCGTATGAAGGAGGCTCCTTTTTCCTTTTATATTATCCTTGGAATGCAAAATTTCAAAAAACCTTGTATATACGTCGACGCGCAATTTAAAAAGGAACATACCTGTCAAATTTCATGAAAATCTATTACCGCGTTTCGCCGTAAATGCGCAACATATAAACATTTAAACATTAAGAGAAATGCCAAACCGTCGACTTGAATCTTAGACCTCACTTCGCTCGGTCAATTAATCAATATCAAAGTTGTTGTGACGACATGCATGCTGATATGTTTTTAGGCTCGTACGATTCGTGAGTTCGACTCGCGGTTCACGTCGAAGCAGTTCGGCTACAAGGATGTTGACGACTACTACAACCACGCGACGTTGCACAACAAGCTGCACAACATCCATGTGCCCACGCTCTGCATCAGCGCCGGGGATGATCCATTTCAGCCGTTCAACGGTCAGTCTTGCTTTAAGTCACATTTTCCTCCCTGAGCAACAAGTACTCCAGTCCCTTATGCATACAACATTTTTTTTCTCCTGTTGTACTTTATAAATTAGGTGTATATTTGCGATGCTTAAACTTGACACATTAATAAGAGGCCGTAGTATAGTACGCTTTATAAAGGCACAAAAACTGAGATGGTTCGAACGAGTAGATGGTTCGAGTGTATTCGAACGAAAGGTGCTTGGAAAAATGTATGGTACCTTAAAGAAGGAGAAGAGTGGAGGAGACCCAATGCTGAACATGAAAAATTAATAAGGTGCCGTAGTATAGTACGCTTTAAAAGGCACAAAAACTTGTTCGCACATGTTTACAGGATCAATAAGAACAGAATGCCAAAAATAGTGTTTGAAGAGAAGCTCCACTCGAGAAGGAAAAGGGACAGAAAGAGAATACGATGGGAGGATGAGATCAGAGATGATTGATTATAGACCATAAAATCACTTTTTGCTAGAACAAGAATCTTAACTCAGCTGCGCCTTGCATCGGATAGGGGTATGTATTTGTTCAGAGATAGAGGAACATGGATAGACTCTTCCAAGAATTGTCCTGTATGTAATTACAGAGAGTTGGAAACTCTGGAGCATTTTATGTTACGCTGTCCTATGTACAGATGCTGTAGAATTCAATTTTTAGGTAAATTTTACCAAAATATAGTTAATAATGAGAACAGGTTGATGGTACTGTTGTCAAATCTTTCAGAGGAGAAGATAAATAGAGTTTTTCTTTACATTGTGAAGTCTTTAGAGATAAGAAAAACGATATGTGATATGTAATTCAATCTGTGTTATTTTTCTTCTATGTGATATAATGTAATATAATGAGGTTAACAATTGGTGTCCACCACTAAATAGACTACTACCACTGCTCCTTATTCAATTCGTGATTGTTTTGTTCCAGCTGTATTAACCATACAGATATGGTTATTTGCATACATATATATGTTTATTCTATAAGTATATTCAAAAATGTAGTTATTGTATGATGTTGTGAAATTTTAACATGCACAAGGATATCTCATATAAGCTCAACTCTATTTGTATGTTTTTCATGAACAAATAAATTGATTTATTATTATTATTATAGAGAATGGAGAAGATTGATTGGAGACAGAGACTTGGAGAAATGTTGTGGATGAAGCCAAAGCCCACCCTGGGCTGCAAGGTTAAAATATATACAGATTGTCCCATGAGAGGAGTAACAGCCGAAGACAATAGATTCTTTATGAGATTTGCAACAAAAATGTTCAGTAAAATTTTCAATCGGCCTTAGTTTTCGAGATATATTGATTGTTCGATATTTTTGAAAAACTAGAAAACTATCAGTAAAATTCTAATTTTAATGATATGGTTGGAAAATAAAGAAATTTCAATAATATTCAAATGATTTGTTGCTTTGTTTGACGTTTAATGAGCGTACAAACTGTTTGCAATTTGGCTTTGAACTCGACGAATGTACGTTTTCAACTTTGAGCGCTCATAAAATGTTCAAAAACTTGGATGAATCTTTTTAACATTCACAAATTAGGTACAAATTATTTGAATCTCCTTCAAATTTCTTCCTCTTTTCAACCATAAACTTGGAATTAGTTTTTCACAGAAAGTTTTCTAGTTATTTAGGTTTTTTAAAAATATCGAACAATCTATATATCTCGAAAACTAAGGTCGATATAAGAAATTTTCACTGGACATTTTTTGTTGCAATTTTCATGTAGGATCTAGGGTTTTCGGCTTTTACACCTTTCGTAAGACATTCTGTTTATACATTTTTTTCAACTTTGCAGCCCAAGGTGAGCTTTAGCTTCCTCCACAACATTCCTCCAAATCTCTTTCTTCAATCAATCGGTCTGCCCCTTTTCCTTCTCGAGTAAACCTTCTCTTCAAGCACAATTTTTGGCATTCTGTTCTCATTCATCCTGTGAATATATTCCAACCATCTCAGTGTTTGTGCCTTTTTAAAGCGTACTATACTACCGGCACCTTATTAATTTTTCATGTTCAGCGTTGGGTATCCTTCTCCACTCTTCTCCTTTTTTTATTTATTTTTTTTCAGTCTAAAATATATTCTCCTAAATGAAATTATTTTTTTTCAATTAATATTGATTTATACTTTTTTTATCATGTTACTTATTATTCTATTTAAGAGATTATTTTCTTATGTTGTGATGCATTGGAATTGTATAGGAGGGTCAAGTGGAAGAGAGGGCTGCGCCCTAACTTCGCCCATCAGGTTAAAATAAAGGCAGCCTATCTATCTATCTATCTTTCCATACATTTTTCCAAGCACCTTTCGTTCGAATACACTCGAGTTGTTATCGATGATTATCTTGCCATCATTCAATTGTTGAATTACTGTAATATTGGGTTTTCATGAACGTTCTATGAACTAGGATTTTTATGCCATTGAAATAGGATTTTTAATCTCCGATTGACGGAAGTTACTCAAGGTTTCCAAAGAAACATTTTGAATCTTTCAAGAACTATATTCTTGCAATTATTTTCCCTTGCGTTAACCATTATTTTGTACAGAATGCGGCATCAAAACTTCCTTTTTTCAAAACTTTATAAAACGCATTGTGAGAGTCAGGATAGTTCAATTCTATTTTCAAAATGTAAGTATGGATTTAGTTTTTTTTCATGTAGTTCTGAAGAGTATATAATGGAGGTGACGTTCCCCACTCTGAATACACTTAGAGTACCTGTTTATAGTGTTTGATATCACCCTTTCAAGCATTGCCGGCCTAATTCTGGCAATTTCCACCTCTATGTTGTTCTTTAAATCTTGGTGAGTCTTTGTGAGAAGGTCCATACAGACAGGAGATTCCAAAAAAACCACAGTAAAAAAATTAAACGGGGGCGAATCAGGGGATCGAGCTGGCCATTGCAAATCGCCTCTAATTGAGATAAAGCATTCTGTGAAGTAACTTATTCCTTCGAAACAGCCATTTTGTAAATTATATCCATCTTTTCTGGATGGAAATGAAAATCTTCGTGAAGAATCCTCCTCACACAGAACAATCAGAAAGTCCAAGGGCTGACGCATGTTTGCATACTGAACGCCTTGGAGATAGCAAAATTGAATTTTTCGCTGTCTCGATGTTTTCACGTGATCTAATGGGCCGCGGAGCTTTCGATCTTCGTTTTTTTCCAAACGTAGTAACCCACAAAACAATTGATTTCCGATCTGGAACACGGGCCAATGGGGCTAAAGATTCCGAAAGGCGCGCTGTGCTGCAATAATTTAAAAGCCACTCCAAAAGTAGGCCTCAACGGCGAGCGGAAGCTACACGCTGTTCCAATGCATAATGGCGACTGACCTGTGCAAGAACAAAACTTTAAAATCACTCTCGATTGTGACTGCTAGCACTCCGCTATGTCATCAAATAACTGAATAGTGAGCATTTCAAAAAAGGAAGTTTTGATGCCGCACTCTGTAGATGCTAGTTATCTAATTTGGTTCCAATAATTGTTTCTTCTATATTTTTTCGTTAATATTGATGGTCTTCAAATACAGTTATTTTCAATTTGTTCACAGCCATTCCAATTGAAAACGCTCAAAAAGTGGAAAATCTGGCGATTCTAGTCACTTCGCACGGAGGTCACATCGGATTCATGGAGGGAGTGTGGCCGTTCAACAAGGACCAGTACATGTTCAGAGTGTGCGAGCAATTCTTCAAGGCCATTCTACCTTCTGGTGCTTATAAAAACTTTGGTGCTACAGTTATTGACAAACCAAATGGCGATCATCATGCTTAAATCATAAATTTTCTGCTAGATCGGCAGAAATTTTCAAATGCATTCTGGTTGTGAGTATGGAAATTCGGTTCAAAACCATCAGCTCATAGCCAACATTCAATTCCGACCAGTCGATTCAACGAATATCACTAAAATATTATATATATATATATTATATAAAGTTGAAGAAGATATCCAACTTGAATGGGATAAGCAATGTGATCTAGATTAATTAGTTGAAACAATTTCAAGTCATCAATAACTTTACGGTCCGATACTCTTATAGGTAACTTATAATATTGTATTTGCTTTATTATTAATAATTTTAATGAACTATTTGGAATAGTTTACTAGGTATACTAATCACATACAACAGCAATAATTATCAATGCAATAATTTACATGTCAGTTTTTCATAATAGTCTAATTATAGTCACTAGTCACTGATGGTAATGTAGTAGTACTTTTATCAACTTTCTAGAGAAAAAGTTTCATTAAAAAAAGATTTTATTCCAATCTACGATTACTACTACCGCCATCACAAATTATGATATTTTCAATGACCAGTAAGAAGTACAGTAACATAGCCTACTTCTAATTAGGTTTACTCATTCTATTGTTCAGTTGAAACAAATTAGTTATAGATGTAGGAAAATAGTGATAGCCATTCAATAAATTGATCTTTGTAACATAAGTTAAATGTAATAAGTAATGTGTTGGGCATATCAAGACAAGATTTTTATACTCTAATTTTCTTAGTGGAATCTCATTAGTATACATTAAAGTACTCCTGACAAGAGTAAAGGCTCTGTAACTAATTACTGATTCATGATACACAAACTAATAAATTTCCAATAATGTATTGAAAGTTGGAATGTTCCTTATGTGTCTGAGCAATCATAACGATTTAAGCTGGATTCCCATTTATCAGTATCAGTGTAAGAGTCCGGTTAAGTGAAAATATCATTCCCATGAGTTTCAATGAGACTATTCACAGTCATCCGTCGCCGCCGAGTGGGAATAGTCACATTAGAACTCTTGGGAATAATATTTTTACTGTACCGGGCCCACTGATATGTGCAAATGTAGCTCAATGCTTCCAATTTATGAAAAAGCACTGGAAGTTTTGTGCTCTTGTGTTTCTGAGCTTGCACTTCACCTCTTTCCATCAGCAGTCTCTCTTATGTTCATCAGCTGTCTCTCATATGTTCATCAACTGTCTCTCATATGTTCATCAGCCGTCTCTCATATGTTCATCAGTTGTCTCTCTTATTATCCTGTTTGATGTGGCCTCCCTCTGCTCCCGCCTCTTGGCCTGTTCCGTTTCTGAGCTTGCACTTCACCTCTTTCGATCAGCTGTCTATTTTATGTTAATCAGCTGTCTCTCTCATGCCTCTCTTATTATCCTGTTTGATATGGCCTTCCTCTGCTCCCGCCTCTTGGCCTGTTCCGTTTCTGAGCTTGCACTTCACCTCTTTCCAGCTGTCTCTCTAATGCCTCTCTTATTACTCCTGTTTGATGTGGCCTCCCTCTGCTCCCGCCTCTTGGCCTGTTCCTCTGTGTTGAGATAAATGGTTATTTTCACCCACAACAAATTTGCCAACATCATCGAAGCCTTTCACCTTTAACATCGCAATCAATGCGTAGATTAATCCGATTGACTAATCGCATTAGTCAATTGGATAATAAGGATGTAAACTTCAGGATTTCAAAAAAACAAGTGTCGGTAAAGGAGGGGGTCCCCTCCACCAGTGGGGTCAAAGAAAGATTTATTTAGGTTTCGGTCAGTTGAAAGTAACAACATCTGTAATAATTCTAGTACACATACAGGATACCAATATCAAATACAATGTTTTCAAAATCGACACTTCCTTGAGATAAGTCATAATTTGTAGCTTACTACGCTCTAACTAGTTGCTAGGTCAAAGGCGTTTACCACTGTAACTAGTGATGGTGGGAGATTGCATGGGTGTCATTCGTAATTGCGATATCTCAAAATATTTCAACTTTTTGTTATTTGTGTTTTTAAATATCAACACATTTCAAATGTCATTCAAAAGCCTAAACCTAGCCTTGCCTTTTACCTTTAAAACCTAATTGAACCAAACCTTTTAGGTTATGTTCATGCACTGGACAAATATTAATATTGAAACTCGCAGTTCTGAGACACTCCTTTTAGGTTATGTTCATACACTAGACAAATTGAAACTCGCCGTTTTGAGGCACTCCCCACTACAATCATGATGGAACTGGTTCTTTGAATAAAACGTTTATCGTATATCGTTCTCATGGTCACTGACTTTTGGAACTTCCGTATCTGCCATTACTTTGCCGATGCTACAACTTCAGCTAATAGTGCTATTTTTATTTATACATAACCTATGCATAATATTTGGACAATTTGAAACTAAATTAGGAAATTGAAAAGGTTTTGGGCAATAGCCTGTTTTTTTCTTTTCCGATCATTGTAAACTTCTTTATTGTTTGTGATAACCTAATAAATAAAATAAGAATTTTATCTGATCAGTACAATAATAGAGAAAGCATACAGTTTCTGTATGTTCTACCTACCATATTCTATGGTACGATATCCGAACTAATGCAGACCAGAAATAAAAATATAATATGACTTTTACTATTTTTATTTAATGTATGTATTTTTTATTCAAGAATTTTACATTCTTCAGATTTTTTGTATTGATGCTTCTGAACTACGTAGTTACTAGTTAATTCTTCAAACGTTTATGTCAAACATAAATCAGTTTGAGTTGTTGTAAAACAATAAAGTGATAATTGGATATAATAATTTTATGTGAAAATCTCCATGATATGAAACTTCTGTTATACAGAAAATATATATTATTTGTTAACTTTTTCATTGTAGTTGAACAAGTCACTAATTGTTGTATTATAAAGTTTATAGCCCTAATGGGAAATAATAGAGATTTGACTCTTGTCATTTACTCAGCTATAATAATGTTCCCCTTAAAATAATTCCTATGACTTAGAGAAAGATGAGTTTCACTTAACAATCTTATAATATTTTTGAATTTTCAATTTTAGGTGTTTGATTTTGCTCAATTTTTAAATGAATGTAATATGTTGTTGGTATGAGACATTATTTTTCTTAGTTTGATCTCATCAGTGTTGTTGATAGATTATATAAATAAATATCGATGGGTATGTTACCCTCCAAAAGACAAAATATATTACAATATCACTTTAGTGGTATTATAATACAAAATTCCAATCTATTCAATCCTTATTTATTTGTAATGAATGAATTCCGTTGCAAGGTTTGTGATTGATATGTGCCTTGTACCTTCATCCAGCAATCTATTATTCTGAACAAGAATGACATTGTTAATGGTAATAATAGTTTCTTGGATAGAATTATTGGAGTTTGTAATGGGACTTTCCCCTATTTTAGAAATTCGAGTATGTAGAAATAATTGGAATCTCTGTTATTCTTATTCATATTAAAAAACGTTTTATTAATTATACGTACTATTTTATTATAATCTCAATAAATGAATTCGAAATAAAATAGGAGTCTTCATTCAAGCTCGCCAAGATATATCACCTTATCACTGGACCCAGACATAACTGCGAAAAGAAAGAAAGATGGTTATAAATTTTCCACAAAATATACATACATCAAACAAGATACTGAAAAGAGGTTTTGAGAGCAGTTAAAATTGAGGAGTTTGATGGAAAAAGGGCACTAAGAACTTTAGGCCCTTTTCCGTCAAAGTGTTATTTGAATTCACCGCCATCTTTTCTATATGTCTACAAAATTTCATACCTCTATGTTTTTTCTAAACGATGCGACGACGATTTTAAGAAGGCAGTGTCAAGCGTTTGAGCGGGGTTTCTAGGTTACATAGGCTCTCTACTCTACACGTGGTATTTGGGCATGCACGTTTGCAATGAATAATAATAATTGTTTTAAATCGGAGTGTTCCCGAAAAATACATGATGAAATTGAGTCAAAAATACGTGCAAATTGGTTACTCAACGTTTGGGACTGTTCTTGGTTACGGTACAAAAGTTATTCTGACATTGGTGGACCCACTTCATTTTAGTCCCTGAAAACCCATTTTGATAGTGCTATTTTGTTTGTAAAAGCTCAGCCAGGAACACTCTAAACCAAAAGTTGCTAATTTGGAAAGTTTATTTCCTTTTCTACCTGAAGATAAAATATCTTTTTTTCATGAAACTTTCACATCAGAGGTTCATAATGCCTCAGATGGTGAAGAAAGTGATACTAGTTCTGATAATGAATAGTAGGCTAATTAGGTTAAAATGTTTGCTTTTTTATTTAAAAATACTTTTCTCTATTAAAATATTTGATAAGTTTATTCCATATCAATAAATAAGAATGAAAAATCTCAGTTTATCTACTCATTTGGAACATTTCCTAGAAAAATCACTTTGATGGAAGAAGGGCATCTGTAATGTTTTTTATCCAATATTAAACAATGTAGAAAGTGATTCTCAGTTATTGTAGCACAATTACCAGACAAATTAAACTTTGAAGTTTCATTTAACTAGATTACTAACTGATACACAAGATAATAGTTTCCTATAAATCACTTTGAAATCTTTGACAGCGTTTTTCTCAAAACATGGTTTTAGCACATGGGCCCTTCTTCCATCAAACTCCTCAATTACACTACGCTAGATAGAATAATGAACGAAGGCATTTAAACTGAACTGAAATCTCTTTATAATATTAAGGCTGGCCACTAACATGCATGATGGACATGTGTGTACACACATGTCGTCATACATTGTGTCATCACAGCGAAAGGCATGGAACAACATTTTTAAAGTTTCGGTTTTTGTAGTTTATTTTTTCACTACTCCAAGGTTCAATATTATTTCTGTATCATTATAATTTGTAATTTTCCATTGGTTACTTTATTGTAATTGGTTGTTTATTTTATTTAGAAATTGCTGTGGGACAGCTGTTTTTTGTACGATGCCTCTCGCTGATAACAAAACATGCATGATAAAAATGTGAGTACACGCACGTGCATCTTGCATGTTGTCGTTAGTGGCCAGCCGAAGAAATAATAGATCTTTGCAAAGATAATCACAGTTTTCATGGACTGATAGAATTCTCAAACATGCATAATACTTATAAATAAAAATATAAATATGAGTACCCTTTTTAAAATTATTTCGTCACGACATAATTGAAAACATGTCGCATTTGAAAAGTATTATAACATTATTAATTTTGAAATGAAGAAAATCATATTCATACGTTACAAAGAAACAGAACTTGACTTGCCATAGAACGAGTGAATATATTTTTATCTATAATAAAAAGTAGCCCTAAAGAAAAAAGACAATGCATGCTACCTATTTAAAAAATCTGGTGTGGCGCACTCACACAACTTTCCTTGCCGTTATGAAAATTGATCACCTTACGCTAGTGTTCCCGCGCATCTCAAGTCTACTATTCAAAGATTTGAGCCAGCTGGTGACAGGGCAATAACGCTGAAGACACACGAGGTGTGCTATCTCTTCATAGTGAATCATTTAATAGAATCATCAGTTGCCAACAGTTGCCAACAGATAATCAAATTTTCTCGAATTTCGAGCTTATTTTTAATTTTAGGTGAAAATCTTACTGAACATTAGTTGTAGAGGTTCTCATGCTGAGTCTTTTCCACTCAAATTTTTTTGTTCAAATTGTATCTGAAGCCTGATAATTGAGAATCTAAAATCAAACTTTGCATATATGGGGTGGAGCTCCTGAAATTTTTACAGATATGAGACTTGTGGCAGTTGATAGAGCTTATCCATGACTATTTCAGGTATAACTTTAATCAAAATCGTTCGAGACGTTTTCGAGAAAATCGCGAAAAACCTTGCTTTTGACAACATTTTCGCCATTTTAGCCGCCATCTTGAATCGCATTTGATCGAAATTGTTCGTGTCGGATCCTTATATTGTAAGGGCCTTACGTTCCAAATTTCAAGTCATTCCATTAATTGGGAGATGAGATATCGTGTACACAGACGCACATACACTCATACACACACACACACACACACACACACACACACACACACACACACACACACACACACACACACACACACATACAGACCAATACCCAAAAACCACTTTTTTGGACTCAGGGGACCTTGAAACGTATAGAAATTTGGAAATTGGGGTACCTTAACTTTTTTCGGAAAGCAATATTTTCCTTACCTATGGTAATAGGGCAAGGAAAGTAAAAAGGGTACTTGGATTTTTATTTCTATGCATACTACAATATTATTGCAATGAAATGAGTCTAACACATCGTTTTGGTTCAGTTCTAATGGCAGCCCTCGTTTTACAATAAAACTTTTCGATCTGTGTAAGCGTAGTATGAATTATTTCTCATAAAATACATGTTTTAATATGTACTTTGACGATACACGATTATATGCAACTAAATTTGTACGATAATGTGTGAATAAATAAATTGATTCAAATAGTCAGCCAGAACTCAGCTCGTGGTGAGCTATCTATAACAAACCAAACAAACTTTATGTATAATATCCAGTCTATCTATTTTTATGCTTTTGCATCAAAACAAAGAAACGCGTTTCTATGTGTGCAGGTTTTATTTATTCGCTTCAAATTAATTTTATTGAGTCAAATAAGAAATGGGGTCGAAATACAGTTGGCGCTATCTAATGTTGAGAATTGTGTGTAAACAATAGCTAAAATTATGCTATGTTATATATTTTCATGTACCATAGACCCTAGAGAATAGATAGCTTCAAGATAATGCTTAGATAGCCTATGCTATGTTTTTGTATAGACCATAGACCCTATAGGATAGCTTCAAGATAATACTTTGATTGCTTATGCTATGTTTTTGTAAAGTGGTACTGACTGATAGGTTGACTGGGGTGGAAATGGACGTCGTTAACACTGCCGTTGTGACCGGGTAGCTTGTAGACGATGCGTCGCGACGTCGTGTCCCAGATGTAGACGAACCTGTCGGCCGAGCCGGCTGACACCCGCGACCCGTCCCACGACCAACAGCAGCGCAGCAGGTTCTGCAAACATCGATAGTCATATATCGGGGCCTAAATATCAATATTCGACATTATATCGATATATTTTAACAAGTATCGATATTCCACATAATTATATCGATATATTTTTCTAATTATCCTATTGATGTAGGCAAGCCCTACATGGATACTAATCATGAGAACACGGCTGCCAAGGTGACTGTTTTAGCCACGAACGTTTACAAGTAAATAACTAGTTGGATTTTTATGAGATACGTTAAAGGATGATGTTCTATTTTATTTTTATCTTGTTCGTAAATGTAAACTTTCAATGAATAAAGTGTTAATTACAAAAACACATTTACAACATTGGTGTCGGAAGTGAGATTTAATCATTAAAAAATAAATATGCTAAAAGTATCTTACACAAAAAAAGTTTAGCATGAAAACACGAGCAAGATATGATGGAAGCACTCAATGAGTTGGTAAATTCGCTCAAAGAAGGTATGCTAGAATCCTTATCTAATAACCTACAAAACAAAATTTGCAACAGGAAAATTTTCAAATTGTTTTAGATTGCTTATGTTAGTGTTGATGGGGAAAAAGAAAAAATGCTGGATGACGTTTAGAAGAATTATGGCCATTGGTTTGCTATGAACTTTGATGAGCCTTTTAGGTTGTTTCTGAGATTTATGTATAACATTGTTAGTGTGACAAAAGTTATAGGGATTTTCTCACAGGGGACTATAGAACTATAATCTAGAGAGAGTACCTCTTCGAGACAGTTGTTAACTGGCAACTAAATTAATAATTTTGTCACAGGTTGGCATTAAGTTGAGTTGACTTCATTAGGTTGGCACCAAGTTGAAGAACTAATTAAAATGTATTTATCGAGAACAAATAATTGAGCTTTAATCAAAGCTAATGAAGAGCCTGGGAGTATAGATAATTTTAATTTTTCATAAAACAAACTTTTATGACGGGAGTTGCTTTTATCAATTGATCCTATTTTATCAATACTAATTTTGTTTGTATATCCGACAGATCGCAAAAACTGCTTAAACAATTTCGATGATTTTTTTAAATAATTCAATATGATATATAGAGGGTATTATTAAAACTTCAGAAGTGTCCGTTGTGGAATATGTTTGCAAAGAATGAGGAAATTCGGCCAAAATTTAACTTGGGCGAAAGAAAGGGGTTATTTATTAAAGCGGCCAAATAGCTGTTGTTGTTTTTCCTATTGTAAAAATATATTCCATAGAAGTAAGGCGCTTTTCCCATGAATCAATTTATTATTCCCAAACATTGACTGTTTTACCAAAGAAAATAGAAGGTAGCTTTCGATAAACATATTGAAAAATATGCATAGCAGTTCGTTGATATTCACTTGAAACTGCAGTATTCCTCATTAATAGCATCAATGCTGACACATTGATGTGGATCTTACTATAATTTGGTTAATTTTGATCAGATGAAGATAATAACCTTATGTTGATGATCGCTACTGTTTCAATTTCAATTGTTTGACATTTTTGCTTTTTATGCCAGCTGTTATCCTATACTATTAAACGAGCAATTTCTGTTTAGATGTTTATATATCTGTATGTGACCGGATCTCGAAAACGGCTTTAACGATTCTCACGAAATTTGGAACAAAGTAGGTTTATGATATGAAAATTCGATTGCACTAGGTCTCAACCCTGGGATAACTCGCTGAAGGACATTAAAAGGATGAATACGTCCTTGGAAAAACAGCTGGAAATTTTGTCGTCTGTCGATACCGTAATGGAAGTGAGTGAGCGAGTGCATGTGTGGGTTATTCCTCAGTTGATCTCATGAAAAAAATAATCCAGCAAGAAAAACTTATTTTTGTTTATTTCTCTATTTTTTAGAAAACATGTTTACTTCAGAAAGTCCAAAATAGTAAATAGATGCTGTTAGTGTAGAATTGTAAATAGTAGGCTATATTAACAAATATTGTAGCAAACATAGTAATCATTCTAAATCGAATTCATAGTATATCTATTTGTAATTTATGATGTGTTTGATTTTGAAGTGTGGATAAATTGTTATTTTGATGAGTGATAGTAGCTTAAGCTAGATTTTGATTTGGACTATAATACAAATTTGAAAAGGGACAGTTTTGGGCATAAGTCTGTTGTGCCTCCTCATATAACTGTAAAAATAATTGTACGACTGAAAAAATGAATAAATATAAACTATAAATTCAATCTTTCGTTAGAAATTTTCTATGCATTTACACTCCAGAGCAAAGCTCGGTCCCCCGATATTTATTACCTATTGTGAAATAAGCTCTCATTAAATGAAATCATAAGCATTGAAGTCAATTATACCAAGAAAGCAATTTATTCCTGTTTGAATGTGTGTTTGTGGATATGTATGTATGTCGGACGGATCTCGAAAACGGCTCTAACGATTTTGATTAAATCAGGAATATAGTGAGTTCGCGATAAAAAACATAATTTTGGAACAGGTCTCAACTCTGGGAAAATTCGCTGAAGTTCCTTGAGAAAGGATTATTGGTCCCTCAAGTAGCAGCTGATCAGAAAAAAGTTTTCCATAGTCTGTTGAAAACGTAAGAGAGTGTGAGCAAATGCAAAAGATTGATTATAATAGCTGTAGTTGAGTTACCAAATTTGGCGACCTTATTTTAAAACATTGCGGTATTCATGGAACATCTGGAAGAATAGGTTCAGAAAGTGACCGGATGATAGAAAAACAAATTTAAAATTGATCTCTCCAAACATATGGTAGTTGAATGTAATGTTCATTGTGAGGTGATAGAAATGCGACTAATTTCTTCAGCTTCTGTTGCATTGGTTCCTCTGTTGCTCTATGTTTGTACGCAGCCATGGCCTTGAGAGAGCCAGTTGCACTGTCTGTTAATTTATAGTCCGGACTAAATACCACGAGAGCCAAGCCAATCAGAGAAGCCTTCTATTATTAAATAGAGTTACATACCGTATTAATTTACATCCAAATTTTCATCACTAAGCTTTTGGTTTCAAGCGAAGATCAAAGAAAGAAGTCATAGAATGGTAGTCAATAATCAAAGTGATTGGATAAACTCAATTCAGATTTATGCAATTTCACATTGAAATGATCCCACTTTAATATTTATGATAGTAGGCTAAAGTTTAGGACATGAGAAATCAGCCACAATAAATGTTAGTCAAACTATTATGAATGGACTCTTATGTATATGAATGGACTTCCATGGAAGAAAGAATCAGTGGATTGGCTGCTTTCACACTTTTGAATAAGTGAAACGGAAAGTAAGTGATGGGCTATGCCAAAAATTCCAGAATAAGCAAGAAATCCGTGGATACAATTTTTATAGCTCGCGCTTTGCGCCTGGTGCAATATCTCATGGATAGATGGATGAATAGAATTTTCATTACTATTTTGAAATAATGTGATTAAAAAATTAATATAATTGCATATTTCACAGTTTTGTCTCAAAATATATCTAAAAATTGATTGAAATTTAAATTACGGTAACTAATATAAAAAATAGCTAATAAAAGTCGAATTCATCGACAAAAAAAAATTTCACTGACCGAGGTTCGAACCTAGATCATGTTTGTAATTCACTGAGCTTTGAGCTTTTGAGTACACGCCTTTACACTCTCGGCCATTGCATCTTTTGATCGAATTGGCCTGTAAGTCAGGTAACGTATGTAGGCTACTATAATATAGTGTAGCCTATAGCGGCAAACTTGAAGCCGGTTTGCCGGCATTTTCACAACAAAATATTGCTCTGAAAATAGTTAAATCATAGAGAAAACATTCGAAGATTCAATCTTGAGTGGGCCTAATGTTTTCTCTATATGGTTTGATATTGAAGAAAAATTATCTAAAAGTTTTAATAATGAATTACGGAAAAATTACTAGGAATTTTTTAGTCAAGGCTGAGTTTCACCAGTAGGCTTACCTTAAACTTTAGATCTCTGCTGTATTTTCCTATTATTATTGTTGATTGTATTGCATTAAGAAGTGGAATTCGATAATAAAAAAGAAACAATTATTACTCTACCTCACTTTTAAATATTGATACAATTATTGTACTTTGATTTCAAATTCGATTCTTCACTTTTAAAGACTTGCGATACGTACCTTTCTGACAATGGACAATGTAGCCAACATTATATTGTTGAGGCTATGGAGATATATCATCGTATTCTATTGTTTGATATCAAAAACACAATAATAAATATTAAATTATGAAACAGTAATTTATAAAATATATTATTATAGACATAATACCGCGATTCACGATACATAATTATATAGATTATTACAGTCATTATGAGATTATCTCTCTATGATTTTTGTGAGATCGGACACGATCAGCTGTTATTCAATGTCATTTTACAGCCCTAGGGCTGTAAAGTTTTACCGGCCTGGTCGGAAAACAATCACTTTCGGCCTCCATATGACGCACGTAAACCAGCTCATTACATCCAAGTGTGGCGAAAATATTAATTACCAATGAATAAAGTCAAGGTCGACTCTTGAGCCCCGCCCAATATTCTACAAAATTCGCTGCAATTAGTCTACTATTCTACAGAGCACTTCCAACACATCAATTGATTATTCAAATGATTTGACTTGATAATTTTCATGCCAAGTTGTGACCTAATCTCAAAAAATATTATAACAATTTTTGTAGAACATTTAGATTACAAATATTTCACAAAAATAATCTCATCTATCAATTCCCTTAGCGAAGCACGGGTGCCCTGCTGGTTCTATATAGAATTTACGACAAAAAATGTTCAGTAAAGTTTTCTTGATCGACCTTATTTTTCGATATTTTTGAAAAACGTCAATAACTGGAAAACTACAAGTCACAATATAATTCTAAGGATATGGTTGGAAAGAGGAATAAATTTCCAATGAGACTCATATAATTTGTTACTTTGATGTTTTCAAATTTTATGAGCGCTCAAAGTTGAAAAAAGTACATTCATCAAGTTCAAAGCCAAACTTCGAACAGTTTGAACGCTGATAAAACGTTCAAAACCGTCAAAGTAACAAATTATATGAATCTTCTTCTTTCCAAACATACCCTTAGAATTAGATTTTGACTGATAGTTTTCTAGTTACTGACGTTTGACAGAAATATAAAAAAAATCGATATATCTCGAAAAATTAGGTCGATATAAGAGAGTTTTACTTTATTAAGAAGTGTAAACCTTAGTTGGCAGTATTAGTCTCATTGAGTACAGCGCTGCAAGATTTCACAGAATCCAGAGAGCCTGTGAAATGAATGTGTAGGAGAAAGAGCGAAAAAGAGAGGACTTTTTGATAGAATCGGCAACCGTGTGCTCCTTTCTATTAAAATAACATTGGCCATAATAAACTAAGGTTTGCACGGACTATAGACTTTTTTGTTGCAAATTTCACATAGAATCTATGGTCTCCGGCTGTTACATCTTTCGTGGGACACTTTGTATATTATACAGTATTATTTGTAAAATGATAAATATACTGTATTTTTATATTTTCGCTAATCATGATCCTGATCACGCTGTGGTGCCCCCCCGGGGGGGGGGGTATGCAGACTTTGTATTGAAATCATAGTGAGGGGGGTTTCCAAGAAAAGGAGGTAACAGGTCGGAAATGTTTGACAACTGACGGACGACTTTTATTGTGCTCTTGTGGGAGTGTCAATTTGGATTGGTATTTTTAATTTGGGTACCTATACCCCTGAGATAACGATAACAACAATTTGTTAGTGCTTCATAATGATAACAACAATGCAATGCATTCTATCTCGCATCAGCTTTCTCTATTGACTTCCATTTATACAGTGTTTCAGAAGTAGTGTCGAACATTTTAGGGTATTGTTCCTGGATGATGGGAGTCTACAAATGTCGTATTTTAAATGTCCAAAACTCAGCGGTTATCCTTATAGCTGCCATTTTGTTTTTTCACTTAGGAATTTTTATCTCAAGAACGAAATGTTGTCTTGATCTGAAATTTGGCATGAATATTTATGCTATAAAGACTCAACTGTAAGAAATGAAAATGAGAAATTTTCGATGTAAATATTCAAAATGGCGGCCATTTTTAATGTTTATTGCAAATTTAACGGAAACCGTTCACTGTACAAAAAATTTACAAGAGACAAAAAAGTTAGAAAATTTTATCAAGATTTCAAGGATAGGCTACCTCGTTTATTAAGATTGATCAGAGAATAACAGAGAAATTAATTATTTTCGTACAGCATGCATGATCTTCTGAAAAACATTGTAAAATCATCTGGATTGCTATATGGAGCCATACCGAGTTACAAAGCTTCATCTCAAATACAATTGGAATTAAAAATGTAATATTAATGTTCAAATTGTGAAAAGTGGTCATGCATGCAATACGAAAATAATTAATTTCTCTGTTATTCTCCGACCAATCTTAATAAATGAGGAGGTATCCTTAAAATCTTGATAAAATTTGGAAACTTTTTGTCTTTTGTAAATTTTCTGTAAAGTAAACGGTTTTCGTGAAATTTGCAATCAAAAATTTAAAATGGCCGCCATTTTGAAAATTTACATCGAAAAGTTTCTATTTTATTTTTTGAAGTTGAGTCTTTATAGCATAAATATTCATGCCAAATTTCAGATCAATACATCATTTCGTTCTTGAGATAAAAATTTCTAAGTGAAGAAAACAAAATGGCAGCTATAAGGATAACCGCTGAGTTTTGGACACTCAAATACGACATTTGTAGACTCCTATCATCCAGGAACAATACCCTAAAATGTTCGACACTACTTCTGAAACACTCTGTATATAATATGCATACAATAAAAACAAGCATATTTATTCATTTACCGTACCTTCTCTTAGTATGCTTTGTTAACTTTATCATTTAGTAAACAATATTAGAGATGTCAGCTGCTATTAGCTGCTTAGCACTTGAGCTCAGCACAAGAGCATAAAGCATATTCAACCTGTTGTCTCTCTCACTCATTCACTCTCTCTCTATCTCACTACTTCCGTCACTACTCCCCCCACTACAGATCCACTAACACAAAAGAGATGGGAAGTTCGGATCACTTTACTGATTCGGGTCAATCGTTCTCTTTCACTGCCTCGACCCGTTCAAAAAGACCCGTTCAATTGACTGTCAGCTTTCCTATACACAAAAAAGAAAAAAGGTTCACCCCCAGATGATGGGTGAAAACAGAAAACAAAAAGGTTTACCCCAGTTGATGAACGGGTTTTTTGAATAAATGTGATCCGGATCACTCGGTCACCTTACTGTTCCGTTCATTTTGAACGGGTCATGACCGAACGACGACACATTTAAACAAGAGTAGGCCTACACGTGCACTTAACAATGGAAGCAATAACTGTCTGATTGTAAGTTATAGCTGGATGACTGCTTAATAAAGGCATAACTGGACATTTCATGCACAGTGATATTCTGTAGATTTACTCTAATAGGCACAAAGTTCAGTCGTTATCACCGGAATTTGATAGAACGATAACCGCGTAGTGACACAATTCTGCTCTCTGTTTCATTAACAGTTGCTAATAAGTGTTAATAAGTGTCAAAACAAACTAAACTGAACAATCATGAGTTCGACTCCCGCATCATTGACAAGTAAGTTTGAAGTTTGCCTTAACAACGACGATTTGAGTGATTGTGAGTTTATAGTTGGAAAACACAAGCGTCGAATCAAAGGACATAAACTGTTGTTCGGCATTTCTAGTCCTGTTTTTCGAGCCATGCTCTACGATGACCCCAAAAATACCGTCACTTTTCAAATAGAGGACGTCGAAGCTGATGAATTCAATGGTATGAAACAATTTTTCTACACCGAAAGTGTGCATTTCACCTCAAGTCTTCATGCATGTTCATTGTATTTGGCTTCTTGGAAGTATGTTATTCCCGACCTGATGACAGCGTGTGTTCAATACATAAAAGACAATATCTCCGTTTCGGAAGCGATAGAAGTGTATGAGTTTTCACGGCTTAACAACATTCCAGACATTGAACCTATTTGTTGTGCGTTGTTTCAAAACAAAACCAAGGAAATAATGGAAAGTGAAAAGTTCCTTTCAGCTGATATCCAAACCCTAGAATCAATATTGAAGATGGACTCATTGAAATTGAAATCTGAATTAGAGGTGTTTGAATACACAGAAAAATGGGCTCTCGCAGAGGCTCGTCGTAGTAACATTGATAAGCATCAACTGGGAGAACATTTCAATAGTATCACAAAGCAGATACGCTTTTTGACAATGAGTAAAGATCAATATCTGGAAGGCCCATACAAGTCTGATTTGTTGACTGCAGAGAAGAAACTTTTAATCGCCCACAATCTATTGGGATTTGAAGATGAAATGCTCCACAAATTGATTTCTGAAACTAAGGTTCGAGTTTTTACAGAGGAAGAAGAAGGAGAAAACGTCGAAAACAAAGAGGGAGAGGAAGAAGAAGAAGAAGGAGAAAACGTCGAAAACAAAGAGGGAGAGGAAGAAGAAGAAGAAGGAGAAAACGTCGAAGACAAAGAGGTAGAAGGAGAAGAAGAAGGTGTAATCGTCATAAACAAAGAGGTAGAAGAAGAAAATGACAAAACTGATAGAATAGTTCACAAAATATTGAAAAATGTAACCAACGTTGAGAAATTTCACTTCATTTTCAATAAGAGAGAAATGAGTCACGTCTTCAGATATCAGGAGATGGATTTTGAAATCTATTTGAGTATATTAAAATGTCTGGAGCTAGATAATCAACAAATGGTATGGTTAACCCTCATATGCAAATATATAAGCAAATACAACATCAAGTTATGTTCAGTGGAAAAAGTAAAAATTGTTTGGGGCGAGGGACAGAAATTCAATAATACATTTTTCAAGAATGTTTCAATCATTGATAGTAATGAAATCATATTTCCTTATATTACTACAGGTAAACCTCCTACATCAGGTGTGGATGAAATTCATTTTGATTTGACACTCTCCAAGCTGTAATAGTTTTGGTTGATTGAATAAATTCATAAAGACTTCATGCAAAACCCATTTACTTTTGAATAAGACCCATGGCAAATCTATAATTAGTATAATAATGATTTTCAAGAAGCAGATTTTTTATTTTTTAAATATGGTTTATATATTATCTCCTTCGTGGTTTTATGGCATCTTTTACTTGGCCATTATACGATAGTTTTCAACAAATTCTTTATTCGAATAGATGAGAAATATTTGTAGGCCGAATGATACGTACAGACAAGATATGAAAAATACAGACTCACCATCAAAAGTGGTTAAAAAGTAATCAAATTAATTATAATATGACATATTTGGTAATCAATAAAGATATAATTGCACTCAAATACTGGCAGAGTCGATCATATTAACAGTTTAAGTATGTAATGCGACCTTGGTATATATATATAGATTGAAAACACTTGAAAAAAACTTACATTAGAAATGGGGGAAATTTTCGGAGACTGGGTCTCCTTTCTCAACCGAGCCTGTGCTCCGAAAATTTCCCCCATTTCTAATGTA
Source organism: Nilaparvata lugens (assembly GCF_014356525.2). Classification (NCBI taxonomy): domain Eukaryota; kingdom Metazoa; phylum Arthropoda; class Insecta; order Hemiptera; family Delphacidae; genus Nilaparvata; species Nilaparvata lugens. The sequence continues at coordinate 83,390,556 of NC_052504.1, forward strand.
AGTTTTAAAGTGTTTTCAATCTCTTTATATCGTGTCTCCTGTTTTAATTTATATTACAAACTTTAAAGTGTCTTCTGTTATGTGCTATATATATATATATATAATTATATATATATATATATATTATATATATATATATATATAATATATATATATATAATTGAAGAACCACTCACTAATTACAAGTATACAAGTATAGTACATAGTATATAGTTACCACTATATTTTACAAGTATATATATATATATTTTCGTCAACAGTTATATTTGTTTGAAAGTTCGATTGATAAACATATCATCTTGCTAGAGTATTTTTGTCCTGGCATAATAATATCGATGAAATTTTCCAAGGTAGAAAATAATGGATTGATTCACTATTTATGGATTACTTATTTCTAAAAATGGATTCTGATATCTATTCCGTTTGGATTGCTCTTCATGGGAATCTGTAAAATTGTCCAATGTCGTAAGCGACCAGATGGGGAGAGGGGATCCTGTTGTTATTGTTCTAGAGCATGTTTATTATAATGTGTCTCATTATACTGAAAAATTGTTTTTAAAAATATAATAATAAGCATAATCACTGTGAATACAGTAGGAATATGATTTATCATATCTTATTCCTCTATAAGCTTGTTTTAAGCTGTCTTACTCATTGTTACATTCATACTATCTATCGGAGTCATGCTGTTCCCATCTGATCTGCTGCGACTTATCTGAGTAATGTGTAGATAACAAGTTGAATTGATAACTGTAATAACTGAGTCTTCTGCTCGGCGCCCTTAGTCTGTCACTATCACCCATTATTGAACTTTCATCAGTTTGTAAACATCTATTTATCGGACGTTTTCTGTATTATATTTTTATTTTCTATCAATGCGAGAGAGGGTCTAGGAAGGGGCTCTAGGCGCTCTCTGTGGCAACTTTACGGAAAGTGTATTTTTTATTTTTGTTCATCCGGGTTACATAATTATGTACATTTCAACATGGATGGGACTTGAATTTGGATGGGGCTTCATGGTCAGGTTGGGGGGTACGGGCGGCCACGTTTTTCGGGCAAAGTTTTTTCTTTATTTTTCAATTACAACTTTCTTTCCAGTGCTTTTTATATCTAAAAACTTTATTTATATATAGTAGATTTGATGTCATTTAGGGACACTCATCTGGATGATTACAGACGTATTGAATGTAAGAGTGTTGAGGCTTTTGAGGTGAACTTTCGATAATTACATCACTTATTTGCAGGGAAGTAACGTGATATGGGATGTAATAAAGCTGGGTTGGTGGACGATATTGCGGGAATTCAATTGGAGGGTTATAGGGCCTTTAAACGAGCAGATGGAGAAACAATAATGACGGAGTGTTGGTGTATGTGAGGGGGGAGTGAGTATGAGTGAGACAGATGGAGCTGGCCGACGTGTATGGTTTGAGTATAGAATTAACGTATCATGGAAAAAATATAAACCTTGTTACAGTTGATCGTACACACGACAGTGATCTGGATGACTTTACTAATACTAATGCACTGCGCAACTATTATATGAATATCAATAGGAATAAAACTTGTGTTCTTATGGGTGACATTAACGCCAACATACTGCACACAGATAATAAAACTGAAAGATATCTAGACATGATGTTTGAAAATGGATTTATGAGCGGTATTGATAAATATACTAGGGTGCAAGGGAACAGTGAATCATCTATAGACCATGTTTTTATCAGACACGACACCTATAACTGTCTGAAAACAGCGGTTGTAATGACGGAGGTGACTGGCCATTACAGTATTGCAATAGAAATTTCACAACCAATAATCAATTCAGTAAGAAAACGAAGAATACATTGACAAAAAATCTTTACATGAATTCATAAGCAATTATTATTGGAGGGCTGTTACTAATGCACAAGAGTTAAACTCATCCTGTAACATTTGTAACATATTAAATCTGGGTAGATAAAAAGCCCTAACAGAAATAGTAATAGGTCTAAAAATAAAGTAATTGGCTAATATCGCCAAGCAGATAATAACCAAGATTAGATAGCATCAGCTTGTTCTGGCTAAATGGTACAAGAACCTAAAAAGGATTTGAAGGAAGTTTATTGCTCATAAATAGATTATTATATAAAATATTTGAAGATTGAGGTTATGTAGATGTATTCACGGATCGGTGACCTAGAGATCGATCAAACCGAAGAACGTAGAATCTGACCAAAACCCCTTGGCAGAGCTTTATTGCAATCGGATGGTGTGCAATGTGAAAAAACACCTGTCCACGTGGCTAATTATTAGGTAGCATGGAATTAATATTAATGTATAGAATATTAACTAGCATGCAAAGAGCATAAATAAAAAACCAAATAAAAATAATTTAATGTATTCAGGAAATAAGAGTTACCAGGCGCATGAATACCGAATAAAATTTGCATGCACCAATAGTAAAACGGCAGTTAATAGGCGGCAACTGTAGGCCAGTTCAAAAATATTTCTATATATTTATATAAATGTACTAGATTTTGTGTTAAAATTTGTGTAATCTATGTTATCGATATGGCTCGAATGCAAAGAAATTATTAATCATATAATCTAAGCAATATTTTGGTATTTTTTGTAAGATCTATTTGAACCTAAATGGCGGAGGACTAAGATATTTAAATTTTATGCTAATTTGAAAGTCGGAAAGAGGATCTGTAAAACTTGAGAAGGAAGAACCAGCACTCGCCAGCCAAATGCCACCATAAGAGGACCCCAAATATTTTAGAGCGAAGTACCTTACTAATGATTTTGTAAAAGTTAAAGTTAAAGTAAATTATTAAATTTCTTAAAAGACTTCGTGATGCTATTGTGAAGCAGAAGTCATTTTCATTTTTAATTAAATTTATAACCCCTTGGAGGAGACGATTCCGGCTACCATATTCCCGGACCACATGGAGTTGGATCGACATCGGCGGCTTACAAGAAGATTTTCGACACGTGAGTGATTAAATTTGAATTAGTGATGGGCGCCCTAGTGCTTCGAATTAATCTGATGATCAAAGCTAGCTCGCCGAAAGGGTTTTATTATAAATTGAGAAATTAATAAGAGTAATACTTGCGCAAGTAAAAATTAGTATTAAAGGTATTTAATTGAAAGAAAAATATATAGATCAATATTTTTAGAAATTTCTATTTAATCAAAGAAGTACGAAATCTAGGCTATTAAAACATATGCATATAATATTTAATTTTTTGCAATACAATTTGCGATAATTTATCATAGTTCTAATTCACTAGATGAATGGCTCTACCTATTCCGTCAGGTGCCGAATCTTGCACCCTGAGATAAAAATATATATTTGATACAAATAAATCTACTAAATACTAGAGATTTTAATATATATATATATTTGGATTATTAGTGGCTAATTTATCAAGCTGATCTTAGAGCACATATTTTTGATTGAATTATCCAAGTCGACAAGTATTAGCAAGTGCATGTCGCCGCTACATGCAAAGGAATGCATATGATTTTAAGATAAAGGCACATGGTAATGATTCGTGCCATAAATCTAGAATATAAAGTTTAGCCTGTGATATTTTGCTGATATAAAATTATTGTTCTATTTTTTTATATTATATTTTTTATCGCTCTATATATATTTTTTGCCTCGATTGATCTTTGCATTATTTGTGTAATATATGTGTGAAACTTTCATGGTGTGCAATTTATTTTTTTATTCCTCAACACTATAGTATAAGTATCATTTATATATATATTTATTATTTATTGAATTACAAGAGTTATTGGAGAAGCCCATATCTAGGCCTATCAAGATTTTTTAAGACTGAATACTATTAGAAAAACCACGACCTAATTATATTAAATCTCATGCTTTACCGACTGATGCCAAGCAGGAGGCTAATCGTTATTTTAATATAAAGAATAACGTGACACAAAGACATGGCGCCCAACGTGGGGCCACGGATACGGCATAAAGACATGTCGTACCAACGTGGGACTGATGATGAGAGCCAAGCTCATTGAATAATTACTTGAAATTAAGTCAATAACCATATTGAAAATTATAGATAACTTATACGAGTTGTGAGGAAAACTGGCGAAGGGAAATTTGTATTACTTTTTGGGGAAACAATAGCTTTAAATAGAGAGAAATTATATGTTTTAAAGAAAATTTTATAATATTAGTACTGTCAAAAAATACATGTCTATAGAGAGAGATTATATTTTACAAGCCTAAACTGCTATTACTTTCTAGTCAAAAATATATTAGGTGTTTAAGCCGGTTGGAAAATAAGTCGCAGCCTGTAAACTAGCCAAGAATAAATCAACAAAACATTGGGGGCGCTAGAGCATTATAAAAAACTTAAGTATAAATACCTTGTTGTAAGAGTATCCAAACACTTTACACATCACTGTTCACTGTAAGTCCCGGTTTGTGTCTCTTTTTTAAGCATTTTCGCTTATCATTTTTATCACTGTTTAATTAGCATTTATCATATTTGACATAATGAATCACACTCCCGCAAACTCTGAAGTTTCATATATGTACGGCGGTTGCACAGATCCCACTTTGTCGACTCCAAGCACATCAAACCCCACCACGGTAGATGCCAATACGCCACGAGAAAGGGAACCAGGAAGCGTCGGGTCGATAGTCTTCGATCCACCAGGTCTGCAACCTCTATCATCCACTCGAATCGACGCCGCTGACACACCATTGAATCAACGGATAGTAGAGATCAACTTTGAAGGGGGCGAGGAGCAGCCTGCAGAACCCGCATCGCCGGAGGCCGAGTCACACCTGGGCAAACAAAGTATATTTTCAATCACAGAATTAGATCCGCTTCAAAAGGTAATAATGGAACAAACTAGTAGTACTTTCAACATTATGTTACAAAAAACAATGGATAATATGATGCAGGAGATTAAAAAAGAGATTGCTACAGTAAAAGAGGAAAATAAACAAACAGTGGAACAGGGCATGAAAGAGACCGCAGGCGCTATAAAATCAGTAGAACAACGGTTGGATAATATTGAAACTAAAGTAGAGAATCATAGGGAAGAATTAAAAGCAATGATAACCCTACAAAAAGAAAGTCAGGATAAAGTTACGGCAGGATTATCGGAAAGGTTGGATACGGTTACATGTGAACTCAATGAAAGGATAGATAACCTAACCATACAAATCACTACACCCATTCAGGATATAACCAATAACATTAAGGCCGATTGCCACCAAGAAATCCACAAACAAATTACCGTTGCCAATCAAAACTTAACAACTACAGTTGACAAAAATATTAACAGTATTAAAGAAATACAAAGTAAACAGATTAATACGTCCACAAAAATGAACCAACTGCAAGGTAGCATCAATCAAAATACTGAAACTGTAAAGCTTTAAATGGAACTCTACTAATTCAAAAATCCACTCTGACTCAATTAAATCAAGAAATAAACACAAATAAAATTACACATAATAGTCAATGGCAGATAACACAGGAAAAAATAATAGCATTGGAAAATCATATTCAACAACAACCTCAAGGGATTCAAACAGACAACCTCAACGTACATAGTATATTACAAGGACTAGGAAAATTTGACAATACTGATCGCCATTTGCAACCTCAACCATTCATTGATCAGATAAAATTAGTACAAACTCTTGCACCTACCTCTTGGAATTTTTGGCGTCTTCGTTTGACTAATTTATTGATTGGCGAACCCCTGATGTTCTTTCGGAGTAGAGCCCATGAATTTACATCATTGGATGAGTTTGTCGCTGTCTTCCTGGAACAGTATTGGAACAGAAGTAAACAGTTGGACGTGCTAGCGGACATCATATCATGCGAGTTCAACCCTAACTTAGACGGTGCATGTACCACTTTCGTCACTGCCCTACAGTTTAAAAATTCTCAATTGAGCGAGCCCATTAACGAATCGGCATTAGCAAGTATTATTTTAAAGAAGCTACCGTATCAAGTTAGAATGGCACTCACCACACAACCCATTACTGATTGTAAGCAGCTGATAAATCATTTATATGGCATACAGTCTGCAATGGCAATATCAAACCACCGCTCAGACCAGAGATACGCACCAAATCAACATAATTCAAAATTTAATCCGCATAACAGCCAAAATTATGAACCGGTATCATATGATCGCTACCGATCCGCTCCTCAATTTGAACGCCGCTATGAGCACAGGCAAAATGGTAACTGGAATAATGAAAAATTTCAAAATCGCACAACCAACCACTATGCCCAGCAGAGCAATCGTAAGAATCACTATGATGGCCGTGATCGATTAAACTCACATAATAATCACACACAAAACAATTACAACAGAAATTATAAACCGCCACCTCAACAAGTAAGTACAAATTATACACTAGCACATGCAATAGGAATGAATCAACAAAAAACCCGGAACCCAACACCCAACGACCCGCCACCAGATATACAGAAAACTACAGCTAATAAACCAGGACTATATGATACCCCCGATATAACAAGCACAAGCTCCAATGAAACAAACAAAGAAAATCCAGATATTTCAACATCATACACCACCTTTAGAAATGATTTACCGGAAATATTATTAGAAGAACAAGAGCCAATACCAGATAAACCACCACCAAAAACCAGCCGCAAGCATCAGCCTCTATTAAGTTTCTTGTTTCCCACTGAAGAGCAACTCGTCGCCGAAGAATCACTACCGACCACCACCCTACAACAAGAACCAATCCATTACAATAATGACGAAATTCCATTACTGCCAAAAATAAACAGTTACCAGGAGGAGACCGCCACCAAGCACCCGCGCACAGAATCTATGCACCCATATCATTGTACCCCACCGAAGCGGACCAAGGACCACAAGATAGAGGACCAAGAGGACGGACTACCGGATAAGAGGAGCGACCATCGTAAGGCCCGGAGGCGGAGGCGCCCGAGGACACCCGACCGGCATCAGGACGAGGAGGACGGACTACATGACCGAAGGTACCAGCACCGCAAGGCCCGGAGAAAGAAGCGAAAGAAACGGAGGAACCGCGCGCGCGCATACCGGCCGCATGCACGCTTCAAGGGGCAAAGAAGAACACCGGACCGACACCGAGGAGGACAGGAGCGGACCGACGGCATGCATCCGCGGCACATACGTTTTAAGAGAGCCGACCAGCTATGTGACCGGAAGAATAGGCCAAAGGAATATGATAAAAACGGAGCTGCTTACGAAACTACTATGGATTCATGCGTGGAGGATAATTATAAAGTGGACTACTTATTGAGGGTAATTAAGGATAAACGGTGTTTGAGAAGAATGGAAGCAATAAAAAGTAATATAAAGAAAGTGGAAGTACCTGGCTATATGATGAGAGATTATGCTATTAAAGAGAAAATAAATGTTCTGATGTGGTGTTTAATGTTTGTAATAATGGCTGTGATATTAATAAAAGAGTGTGTTGTAGAGATGATGGAAAATATTATATTGTTATTATTAAATGAATCTATGATTGATAATTGGAAATTTAATATTATAAAAATGTTTATTGTTTTAAGCCTATTGAATTATAATGAGCCGAGATCAAGAATATTAAATGAATATAAGATGAAAGATAAATTAAAATTACATGATGATTGGAATAAGAATGGATTGAAAGGAACTACCATTAATAAATCAAGGAATTGTTTAAAAAAGTATACAAGATACCAGGGCTTTAAATTTATGATGAAAAAATTATCAATAGGACAGCCTCACAAATCAACAGCAGATAACCTAGCCAGCCTACAATAGCTACAAGCAGAAAGTCAAAAGATATGGGAAGACCACTACAATTCTACATGAAATATCATCGAATTTAAAATAATATGATAAGAAATCAAGGAAAACATTATTATCAAACCGATTACTAACCTTCCTTAATAAATTTAATATTGGTATAGGACCTCGTGGCAACAATCCAATGTTTAATTCCTTCCAGCCGTTAGAAGCCTGCAATAAGGAAAAGAACAATTTTTAAATATGTAATTAAATTATATACATCAGATAAAAAAGGACACAAGCGGGGATAATAAAATTAAAATTTGTTAATTACCTTTTTAAGAGAAAAAATTGAGCAGTTAGTTAGTTATGAAAGTCGATAGCAAATTCTGATGTAACATGTAGCACTATGAAATGTAGAACAGCGACCAGCTGAGCAAAGCCACCTAATCAAATATGTGACGTCTGTTGAACATATGTTTATAAAAAGAATACTGTACCCAAAAAGTTATTTATTATTGTTATTTATTATATTTATTAATGTCGATATATTTATTTATATGTTTTATATTTATTACTTTTAATTATGCCACTTTGTTACCTGAAAAAGACTTAAAGTGAATACCAGCTACCAAAACCAAAGAGCCATTAGCAAAAGAAAAGTATTGTACCTGATGTATAGAAAATTATTTATATTAAGACCTAAGAAATACTATAAGATATAAGCCCAGAAGTTTTGTGAATCGAAATTATTGTCTAAAAGGAATCATTTGTGAGAATTATGAAATGTGTGTAGTTAGGTTGGCGGCCCTGCAAGCGGCGAATTTAAAAATTACTATATGTTAAGTGTTGTCAGGAGGAGTACGTTTAGAAGTTTATATTTATGATATTTTATGTGTGTTGAGGAGGAGAATTTGTTATTGTATTTGATAAAGGTATAAAGGAGATGCAGCAAATATGTCTGCGAACTGTGATAGAAGTATGAGAGTATAATTTATAAATAAAGTATAGTGTATATCGATGTATTGAAGGGTGGGTTTTCATTAAAAACATTGTGATTCTCAAATATTTTGAATTCAAACCCAGGGGCGCGTGTAACATATTAAATCTGGGTAGATAAAAAGCCCTAACAGAAATAGTAATAGGTCTAAAAATAAAGTAATTGCTAATATCGCCAAGCAGATAATAACCAAGATTAGATAGCATCAGCTTGTTCTGGCTAAATGGTACAAGAACCTAAAAAGGATTTGAAGGAAGTTTATTGCTCATAAATAGATTATTATATAAAATATTTGAAGATTGAGGTTATGTAGATGTATTCACGGATCGGTGACCTAGAGATCGATCAAACCGAAGAACGTAGAATCTGACCAAAACCCCTTGGCAGAGCTTTATTGCAATCGGATGGTGTGCAATGTGAAAAAATACTGTCCACGTGGCTAATTATTAGGTAGCATGGAATTAATATTAATGTATAGAATATTAACTAGCATGCAAAGAGCATAAATAAAAAACCAAATAAAAATAATTTAATGTATTCAGGAAATAAGAGTTACCAGGCGCATGAATACCGAATAAAATTTGCATGCACCAATAGTAAAACGGCAGTTAATAGGCGGCAACTGTAGGCCATTCAAAAATATTTCTATATATTTATATAAATGTACTAGATTTTGTGTTAAAATTTGTGTAATCTATGTTATCGATATGGCTCGAATGCAAAGAAATTATTAATCATATAATCTAAGCAATATTTTGGTATTTTTTGTAAGATCTATTTGAACCTAATGGCGGAGGACTAAGATATTTAAATTTTATGCTAATTTGAAAGTCGGAAAGAGGATCTGTAAAACTTGAGAAGGAAGAACCAGCACTCGCCAGCCAAATGCCACCATAAGAGGACCCCAAATATTTTAGAGCGAAGTACCTTACTAATGATTTTGTAAAAGTTAAAGTTAAAGTAAATTATTAAATTTCTTAAAAGACTTCGTGATGCTATTGTGAAGCAGAAGTCATTTTTCATTTTTAATTAAATTTATAACCCCTGGAGGAGACGATTCCGGCTACCATATTCCCGACCACATGGAGTTGGATCGACATCGGCGGCTTACAAGAAGATTTTCGACACGTGAGTGATTAAATTTGAATTAGTGATGGGCGCCCTAGTGCTTCGAATTAATCTGATGATCAAAGCTAGCTCGCCGAAAGGGTTTTATTATAAATTGAGAAATTAATAAGAGTAATACTTGCGCAAGTAAAATTAGTATTAAAGGTATTTATTGAAAGAAAAATATAGATCAATATTTTAGAAATTCTATTTAATCAAAGAAGTACGAAATCTAGGCTATTAAAACATATGCATATAATATTTAATTTTTTGCAATACAATTTGCGATAATTTATCATAGTTCTAATTCACTAGATGAATGGCTCTACCTATTCCGTCAGGTGCCGAATCTTGCACCCTGAGATAAAATATATATTCGATACAAATAAATCTACTAAATACTAGAGATTTTAATATATATATATATTTGGATTATTAGTGGCTAATTTATCAAGCTGATCTTAGAGCACATATTTTTGATTGAATTATCCAAGTCGACAAGTATTAGCAAGTGCATATCGCCGCTACATGCAAAGAATGCATATGATTTTAAGATAAAGGCACATGGTAATGATTCGTGCCATAAATCTAGAATATAAAGTTTAGCCTGTGATATTTTGCTGATATAAAATTATTGTTCTATTTTTTATATTATATTTTTATCGCTCTATATATATTTTTTGCCTCGATTGATCTTTGCATTATTTGTGTAATATATGTGTGAAACTTTCATGGTGTGCAATTTATTTTTTATTCCTCAACACTATAGTATAAGTATCATTTATATATATATTTATTATTTATTGAATTACAAGAGTTATTGGAGAAGCCCATATCTAGGCCTATCAAGATTTTTTAAGACTGAATACTATTAGAAAAACCACGACCTAATTATATTAAATCTCATGCTTTACCGACTGATGCCAAGCAGGAGGCTAATCGTTATTTTAATATAAAGAATAACGTGACACATTTTCTATTAAGTTCTTCATATTGAAAAACTTAATAGAAAAATCTATTTGAACAAGAACGAAATCCTAACTATTTATTACGTATTTGTTCAATCAATTATCAAAGGAGGGATCCTAGCTTATGGAGGAGGATTCAGAACTATTTTGAATCCTCTATTTATTATATTACACAAAAACTGATTCTAAAAGCTGCACTTGGGAGGCGTTGGGACTACTCGACTGAGGCGGTTTTCGCAGAGATGGAGGTGCTTCATGTTAGGCAATTATACATTAGAACTTTGTCAACATACTTATTCAAAAACCATTCTGACATATTTAATACTATTACTCATAATTATACAACAAGTAGAGTAATACATAATAATATCCAAATGCCAAGGGTAAATAAAACCATCTTCACTACTAATTCATACTACATAGCCCATGTTCTGTTAAAAAAACTTACCTATAGCTGTAACAGACTTCATTAACTATAAAATATCAGCATTCAAAATAGCAATTAAAAGGTGGATTCGGGGTATCGATAGAGGCAAGAGTTGTGAAAGATTAATCACTTCTGAGTTTAGATTCTAGGAATGGATTCAAATGAGCTTCAAAACTGATAAAATCATAAGACTTACACATTTTATCACCGGTCTACTATTACAAATTTTAATCATTATACTGGCTCTTTTTATAAATCTCCTGATTCTCTCTTTTTGAAGTGTGTATGTGTGCGTGTGCGTACGTATGGGTGGTAGTGTGTGTGTGCGTGTGTATGTGCGGGTGCTGGCGTTTCGCGCCTTTGTGGGTGATCTGTTTCTTCATCTGTTTGTTGGGTTTGGATGGTGGGTACGTCACTTATCGGGGGGCGGGAAGGGGTTATCTTGGGTATACAATTGAATTCTCAAGACAACGATATTTTCAGGTAAGTAATGCTTTAAAACAAGCACCTGTAACTGCCAGACGGATAATAGATTAATGGGTCTCAAATAGAACATTCAAAAACTATTTATGTAATCCAATACAGACCTTGATTTGCAAATCAAAAGCCAACTCACTCTTATGTTTGTATATCATAATATTGCCTTCAAGAAACGGGTTAAAACGCACGTTCTATCTCGCATTGGAAATTATAATCGCTTTACCAATAATTGATTCCACGACTGCAACTTCCAACTCGCAAATGATATTCAAAATAGAATTAGATGGTTTGATGTCATGTATGACAATATATTTAATTTATAAGTTCTATATTAAATCGCTTCCGTTAACGTCTGTCTGCCTGCCTATTATGTCTGTCTGCAACATACGCGTAATTAATAATACTACTTGTGATAGCAGTTGCTATGTCGTTGACAAATTTTCTATGACAATTTCTTTTGTTCAGTGTTAAATTTGTGAGTTGAAGCTAATTAGTGTTTACTGACACTTGATTAGTCAATGTAGATACTCATTTATTTCATTTTTGTATCATTTATTAGTATATTTAGATGTTGAGATCATTGAAACGGTTTGAGATATCAATGATCGGGTTTCGGTATTAATCAATTCAAAATTAGCAGTATAGTGATAGTTTCGGTTTTGAATATAAATCTTAAATCTCCTTTTGAATCCTAAATTTCCTCCAATTTCCATGAGTAGTTTACAACTAGTAGTAGGTAGGTAGCAACTACCTTTATTCAATAATTTCTCAACTCAAGTCATAAAATCCACAATTAGAATATTATATAGTGTATGCCAGTTATTCATGTTTGAAGTGAAAATTGTTGTGATGTGAACTTAACCCTAGTTTGAACATTTTATTGGACACAATTTAGAGTCAAAAGAAGTTTTGGGCTAGCGCCTATTTTTTCAATTCATTCCGATATTGTAATATTGCTTATCCAACGAATAAATAAATAATTTTATAATTTAATTCTACCAACTATTGATAGCATTTATGTTAAATATACTTTCTATTGGTTATATGATAAAATTATAATTTTAATGATTATCTTAGGAATTGGAAACAGTTGAAGTTTCTACTCCTACGGCAATCAAGAGTTTCACTCACGCCAGTAGTCTTCACCACCAGCCGTATAAGAATAAGATAGTTGATATTTTTGTTTTTGTCCAACTGTCACAACTATTTTTTTTGTGAAATAAATTGAATTGAATTTTTCATTTATTTGGCATAAAATTTTACATGGCCATTAAATTTGGTCGAGTGCTGAGATACTTCAACTGAAACGTCAATCTAATACGATAATAGCAGTTTTGGAACCATGGACTGTTTTTGGCGACACAAATACGATTTTAATTAAATTGTTAATTGTTTACTTTTATATGATTTGCGATTTCATGAATGAATTAATATTGGATTAATTATATTTAATTTTTAAATACTTTTCAAACATCAACCACCGATCAACGATAGTGTAATCTGCAAAATTGTTAGTATAATAATGTGTACTCTACTTTTCAATCGTACTTTGCGAATTTCATCGACTGACCTTTTCAAAATTGTGCTGGTGACCGGAGAGAATTTTGACACACCGCTCTTGAGGAGCATACGGCCTGACATCCCAGATGCGCAGCGAATTGTCCATTGCATTGGATAACAGGTAGGAGCCGTCCGGAGACAAACTCAGGCCGGTCACTGTGTCTGTATGACCCCTCATTTTCTGAATCACTGCGTTTTTTCTTAGATCCCACACCTGAAACGGAAAAATAAAACAAATGTCAATACAAAACAATTTCTCGTTCCAAGTTATAATTATTTAAAATATTTATATATTTCTGTAATTAATGCATTCAAATTCAAAATAAAATTGTATAATGATTTTTGGACTGGATAGTGTGTTCAAATTGTGCGTCAATAAACTTTATTTGGGATTGTGTTATATTACCTGAATTTGGGATAAAATGAGTAAGAGGATTGCCTTTTTATTAATCTTCCAATGTTATTCACATTTAGTATCATTTGTAGAAATAAATGAAGAAAAATAAAATATGTATATCTATAATATTTTATATTATTCATCAAGTAACCAAATAGAATTTAAACATTGGATAATTACTTCCAATAAAGTATCCTATGATAGCTATATTAGAATACCTATAGCTTTATTGATAAAATGAATGAATAGCTGAACGTTCCCTAATAGTAAACCTTTTACAGATTAAAGAGGTAGCTCTTAATTCTGATGTTTTTTGTTCGAAGCCTCTCCCTGATGACAAAACATGCATGGTGAAATGAACATGTGTATGTGCTTGATGAACATTTGTGTACACATATGTTCATCATGCATGTCCTGTCGTTAGTGGTCAGCCTAAGAGATTAATTGTACAATAAACCCAAGTCAACAATACTAGAAGTTCTGTGAACAGTAGACCTCGCGCAGTTATAAACCACAGCCTCCACTGTCTATCAGAGTAAATCCTGTCTGTATGTCGTGTCGGCGAGATATTGGTGTGAAAGCGGCTAATAGCTGTTGAGGTTGGTGTATCAAAAATGCTAACATCAAAAGCTAATCTCCTTCAAGACATACTGGCAACAGGTCAGCAGAAAGCAGAAAGCAAAGGTTGAAAGCAGAGAAAAGTCGAGAGAAATATGTTATTATTTGGTCTATGTTAGACTCTGTTGAGAGGTCTATGTTATTTTCGTTATTAATTGCCAAAGACCTTAAAGATGCATAGACTCACATGCAGCGCCAGTGTCGAACTTGGAATTGAAATCGGCCATTGAGGGGGCAACCTGTAAGATTATTACATACCAATGCCTTTGTAATCTATAGTATTACAAATATATAGATATAATATCTCGTGCTAAAATACCCCAATGGCGGCCTTCAATTTCAAGTAAGAGCTATCATTGGGAAGGCATAGGCAGTGTGGGCTCTTTATAAGGTCTTTGTTAATTGCATGCGTCATTGCATGCGATAGTGCATAAAAATTGCATGCAATGACGCACATGTAATTAATAGTCCACATGACAGCAGATTTCTTACTAAGTTACATTGAGATATTAATTGCATGCGTCATTGCATGCAATTAATAATCCACTCGACAGCTGATTTATGATGGAAAATTCTATACCTAGTCTGATTAATCCTATCTTTAGAGTAGATGATAATGTATATAAAGTGATATCGGAGTATGTAGGAAATTCCTTTTCCTTTCATATTATCCTTAAAAGCAAAATTTCAAAAAACCTTGTATATACATGGACGTGCAGTTGAAAAAGGAATGAATATTACTGCTAAATCTCATAGAATTCTATAAACGCGTTTGGCCGTAAATGCGTTACATACATATAGACGAAGAAAATCCGAGTTAAAACATAGACCTCACTGCGTTCGGTCAATAAATGGTTTGCTGACATGAATGACCGTTTTCACACTTATTGATTGTCAACTGACACTCAGAATAATTGTCCATTAATTGGCTAATTTCCACCAACAGCTGTTTCTCAACCAATCGAAGGACAGATCGGCCGATAATCGATTTAAAACTACTTCCGACTTGAAGGGATATGCGGTGCTGAGAAAAGTAGAGATACAACGGCAGCGATGTTGCCGTGCTAAAGCGTGTTCAACACGCTCATACGTAGTTTTCACTCTGAAAGTACTGCGTCGACTGAGTCTGATCGACAACTTGGCAACTGCGCTTCTTTCTATGACTCCATTCATCATTGTAATTGGCTAATTTCCCTCCATTTCTTTGCGCCGTATATCCCTCCAATTCGGAGGTTGTTTTGAGCAATGACCTTGAGCTTTGACTGACCTTGACGTCATTGTCGATGCCGGCTGAGATCAGCTGCTCGGCGGTGTCGTTGAAGGTGACCGCGGTGACCTGGTAGGTGTTGTTGAGTGTGGTGGCGTGGCCCTTCTTGCGCGTGTCCCACACTCTAGCCGTGCCGTCATCCGAGCCACTCGCCAGCAGTTGCGGGCCCCTCCGCGCCGGGTGGCACGAGTTCACAAAGTTCGTATGTCCTGCAACCATCACAAAATTATAAATCCCCTTATTTCATTTTTTCAATGACAATACATGTTTCAAAGTACCTTATATTTTTACATTGGCATTGAAAAGAATATATACATTCGATACGACCATGTTATAGTAATGATAATAAGAGGGTCATTTATTGTTCAACCTCCAATCTTTTAATCTTAAGATCCGATCTCAATCTCAAATCTTAATTATCATTATACACAGAAAAGCGACAGGGGGCGATTTTCACAGAGTTAAACAGCTTATCATTACCACAAAATGTCCTGAGATCAGTGCGGCGAGATCGTCAATTGTCGAGTCATAGACCCAGAGACATAGCCGCCTCACTTGAGCCTATCGCTAAGTGCTAGTTGCATAGCCTTACTCGTTAATAGTTCAGCGTAGATCTAATAAAGAATGATTCAAATTTACGCAGGAAACGTTATGAGCGGTGACTTTCTGCGGGATGGTGTCGGAAAATTAAAGACGTCAGTTGAGATGACTTCCGGAATCGATGTGATCCATGACAACTCGGCCTCATAGTGCTGATGCAACTAAATGGCTTCTCCAGCAAATCAAATGAAATAATTTCGGTCACCCACTCACCCACCATGCAAACTTGACTTGGTCCCTAGTAACTTATACCTCCCCCAAACTCAAGACATGACTTTGGGGGCAGAGCTAACAAACTAAGGAGGAGCTCCAAAACAATGTCATAGCCCACTTGAACTCATTTAGCGACAGAATTTTATGAATGATTAAAAAGTAAACAGAATATAGTATCTAAAGATTTTAATAGATTATGTTTGATTTTAATCTTGAAAGTCTTGTTAATGACATAAATCGAAACATACAATTTCATTAAAAATATTATTAGTGTTTCATTTTAACAAATATTTAGTAGCCCTAAAAATACCATACACAATTTATTATCATCAATATAGCACAGTCGAACCGCCAGTATATCGTCTTTATAATGCCAAAGTTGACCTCGTCACATGGCGAGGTCATTAAAGTTACATTTTACAATTTTTAAGGAAAGAGCGATTGAAACGTTTACATGATAAAAGTGAAGGAGGATTTGGTCACTATGTGATAAGTGTAATTCATTCGAGATGATGTTGAATGAATAATCTTGCTTTCTTCTAAACTTATAATATTAAAATAGCTTTTAGCTCAACTGAATAACACAGAAATTTGCACTACATAACTGGAGTTGAAAAATAGAGAAATATATGAATCATATTAAATTAAAATTGTAATAGTATGATCTATGTTTTCATTTGAAAAAATAATGATTGTTGTCTCAGTTATTCATGCTATTGGTCGTTTTCACATATCACGACATTTATCGGCGAAGCTCAAAATTGGCTAAAAATCAGCTGTTGGTGAGAACTAAACAATCAGAGGACAATGATAATTGTCACCGATAAATTCTCAATACCATATAGGAAATATATCATGAAAGATCCCTTGGCGTAGGGCGTTTATACTTCAAATTTCACTGTTAATTCAAGCCGATAGTCCTATACTCCTAGTAGTTGTTTTTCGCTATTTGACGAGGGTAGTCTCTCATACTGTACCATTCTTACACTCTCACTTTGCCAAAACATGAATAATACATAGTTCGACAGTTGTTGGTGTTGTAGCAACTTCGGGAACCCTGTTGTTTCACTCCTCCTCCGTTTCTAGGCCTAGGAAGCGGGCCACCCCACAGGGGTCTGTCCAGAGGCTGGCGGCTGTCAGTAGTGTCGGCTTCGAGGGGCAGCTGAAAAGATGCTCTGTGTTGTGGGGTCCGCCGCCACAGTCGGGACATGTATCACTCACACCATCAGTGATTCTGGACATGTAACTGTTCAAAATCACAGAGTAGCTCGATCTCAGTTGAGCAAGGATGGTGCGGTTTCTTCTGGGCAGGCTTTTCTCGTCAGCATTTATTTGGGGTGGATACCCCCAAACACAGAATTAAGCCTCAGTCTGCTAATGCTCTCGTCGACAGTCTTTTTGTGTATGGACTTGATCCCCTCCTTGTACCTTGTGCTGTCGATAGATGGTCTTGCTTCCAGCCACCCAATTTCGCAGATCAGATCATTTACTGATCTTCTTATATGTCTTGGGGCGGTTCCTTTAGGGTAAAATGGTGGCAAGGATGATCCTGTTGGTGGCAGGCTAACAGGTACTACTGGGATATCATGCTGTTATGGCACTTGACTTTTAGTATTTCAGTCTCACGATGCAGATGGTCCTCATCTGACATGAGGACACAGTCAGTTGATGTTTGTAGGGCTGCATTACTGTGGTCGACAGTAACAAGCTTGAGTGTTAACAAAAAATCGGTTTGAAATTTGAAACATAAACGACCTATACCATGGCATCTTCTTATGCTATCTTTTCTCTATGTCAATACTTGCTTACTTTCCTGATACTGGGTTGCCGACACTAACCTTTAAGCTTCTTGATGCGGTTGCCAGTGGCGAGGTCCCACAGCGCCAGGGTGGTGTCTGTGCTGCATGTGAAGATGGTGCCGCCATCAGTTGAGAAGTGCATCTCCAAAATGGCGCCAGTGTGACCCGTCATCATCGAGATATTCTCACATTCTCCAAAAGCATTCCAGATCACTGAAACACATACACCGGTGTTATTCACATCAGTACTGTGGCTTATTGCATCGTCGTCCAAGAGCCTATAATTTTCTATAATAGAGAAAATTCGAATATTATTAGATAGTTTAGTTTAAAGAAAATGTTTGTCTAGTGATGAGAATGTGTGGTTGGCTACCCTGTCGGTTAGTGCAAAACTAATTTCAACGGTTAGTGTAAAACGAATTTAATTTAAACCCTTCCGTCAAACCCTACGACAAGGACCAAATCTGGTCCACTACTGACACAGTCAATCCAGATCTCTGGTCATCATGAAGGAAGGAAATATGAAGTAATTGCAATAAGAGCGCTTGTGCACTACTCTATTCCCCCTCACGCCTCTCCAATTCGGAACATATTCTCGTGGCTGAATTATTCACAAAATGTTTATGGAATTCATGCATATTATCTTCGTGTTGGAATGTTTCTGAAGGTTCGGCTATAAATTCAAATTATTATTATTCCCTGTGTTGTCAACTGTACAACTTCTTCATACTATGAATACTGTGGAATAATTACTATCACTTCACAACCCACACGTCTCTTTTTGAATAATTTAGTTGCCTTAAAAGTGATATTCAATGATCAATTTACTTTAAAATTTGTTATTACGGAATAGTATTTTATAATATCAGAATGAACTAAGATACTTTAAAGTAAATTATTCAATACTAAAAAGGTTTGTTGTAGAAAATTAGGTTACTTGGGATGAATTACCTACATAGTTATGTTTCTACTTACATATTTGTCTATCGAATCCAGTGGAAGCTAGATATTGTCCTTCGGGATGAAATTTTACAGCAAATATGTCTCCCTGGTGACCTTCCAGGGCCATTATGGGAGCGATTAAGCTCGATGTTCTGTCATATACCTTCAAAAATGAAAAATGAAATAAAATTCAATTTACCGATTAAAACTAATACACTCATGTTCTTGGCTGAATTATGCAATTAAATAAGGACCGATTTATAGTCAATACATTATAGAAAAGTTGATTTATGAGTATATATTATATACTTATACACAAGGTTGAATTATGCAATTAAAAAAGGACCGATTTGTGGTCAATAGATTATAGAAAAGAAGGTATTACTCTCACTGTTACTGTCATAACAGTGATAGTCTTAGTATAATGCTAATAGCTGTAAGTGCTACACTTAATAATGCTACTCTGCAAATGCTAATGTTGAAATCATTGAAGTAAAATAACAGAAATTGAATGCTTACTTGTTAAATATCTTAAAATAAGGACGAGCCGAGTACTAAACTGATATTAAACTGAGGTCTCTATTATTTCCAAGAAAGATTAGTTAACTTGCAAAATTAAGTATTTGTGAAGCATGTTCGTAGATTGTTACATGCCAACCATAAAATAGGCAAGGAAAACCACAGTATGTTTGTGAGATAGAAGTTGCAAAGGCTCCTACGTAAAATTGACAGAATTCCCTCTAAAAGAGGTCGAGAATCATGGCCAATTTTGTGGCTGCGCTGTGTTGAAAGTTGGTGGATTTAGTCCCATACGCACGCCACCCCAGTTAAGCGATGATTTATTGGCTTAAGACCGAAATGTAGCGCATCATAATGTGCTACCATATCCTCATGTAAACGTAGTCGGGTTCTACCAAGCTTGGTCAATACATTTAAACTAGGCCAAACCGGGTCGGCTTTACAAGTGTGCAATGGCATTATCAAAATTAATAAGCAATTACCATAGAAAACATATGTTACAGTGCACTTGTTCTAAACCATAGTCTTCCTGATTTAACCATGTTCAAATGTCTTGACAAAGTTTGGTAAAACAGGACGTATGAATGTTTTTTTGGATGTTTTTTGTGCATCATTCCCACTTAAGTTTGTGTGTGGATAATAAGATGAGATTAATAGCCTATAATATATTCATGTACTATGTAGCCTACTGGGCGGGATTCAAAGCCACAAACAGACAAAGCAAAGCAGGCTGATGTTGCAAGTCTCAGATTTGAATATTTTATTTTAAAAAAAATCTGTCCAGCGACCGTCGGTCATGGATAGCGAAAACACACGAATGCTACCCCTTACGGATGCTAAAAATTTTTAACAGACTGCCAATTTGTGTTCGTTAGCTAGAGTATGAGAAGTTTTGTAGGCTGGTACGTGAAAAACTCATCAACTACCCTCTCTACTCATTGAGAGATGATGAGACCAGTGGACTTGTATACCAGTTTGAGATTGTTTCATGATTTAGTATGGCAGTCCATCTACAGAGCCACACGAAACAACCTATCTGCAGCCATCTCTAGTTGTTTGTGTATTGTTTGTTTTATATTTTGACGAAGTCTGTCTGGCGACTGCCGGTCATGGACTAGATATACTGAATTACTGAATGGATAGAAACACTGAGTTATATAGTAAATTTTTAAAACAAAAATGAAAAATTAAGATTTAAAGCTTTGATTCGGGTGGTACCACGGATTATCTCTATGGCGTGGAAGAGTACAAAGCTGTTTATTTACTTTGAATTAATCAAATATAAACAAGCTACTTAACTTGAGGTGTCATAAAAACTATTACAGTTAATACTACCAACTACTTATAAAAGGTTTTGTTTGCTCAAGCTGACACCTACATTCTAAGACCTAAACCAAACACTTTCTCTACATAAATAGAAAGCTTGAATCTATGTTGTAAAAATCACTCCTTTAATTAAAGTGCTTGATGAATTCATCAGTCACTCTAAATTAAGGATCAGAATATTCGATTCTCTCAAATTTGCGTTTTGCTTTGACATATTTTAATATACCGGTAGGCTAATTATACTTTGATATTTGTTACCAACATACCACATACCACGATGAATAACTTGACACACAAGAAACATATATTAATGACCATTAGTAATTATTTTTTATTAGTACCTACCTATTGCAAAACCAAAGTTGATCAAATACTGTCATTATAACGTGGACCTCACTAATATAGACATGTCACGTGACTTTAGGAAGTTCCAAACCGGTCTTCTGATTGGCTCGCGGCAGTGAAAGAGATCAATAAAGTGATCTGAACCTCCCATCTATTACAATGCGGAACTTCCTATAGTGAGGTCCACGTTATAATGGCAGTTGTGTTTTGCAATGGTGTTGCTATCCTTGTCTATCGTTCAACAAAGCAGATGGCGCTATCTCTTTCACGCATTGCGATGTTGCCATATTGTTTATCAACAATGTAGAAATTCAACTAATTAACAAAATATTTTATCTCAATCATGAAAATTTATTATTACATCTTTAAAAAAATATATTTTCGCCACACTGCACAGAAAGCAGCTGTTTTCCAGTCCTTACATAGATCTGAAGGACCTTGTTTGCAGACGACTCTCATCTGACGTAAGAAACAGGTTTCTTTCCGGCCTAGGCTGGAAAGAATACCCTTTCCAGCCGCAAACATGGAAGTCTGTAGTTAATAAGTCATCCGCTAGATCGGGCGAGTGTCAACTTTCTTCATCTGAAGTCGCCATTATTTCAGTTCGAATTTCGAATCAAACTAATTCAGCATTCACTTCGCAACCATTTTTATTCAATTATTTATTGTTTACCTGTAGTGTGGTGAAAAATATCGTTTGCACCATGGGCAAAAATGTTTTTCCGGCTCTCAATCTTTTCTAGTCCTCAGCCTATGGCCTTGGACTTGAAAACCGATTTCGAGCCGGAAAAATCTCATTTTCTGCTCTAGGTGCGAAATATACTATTTCTTGACAAATAAAATATGATTGACTATTTCCAACAATAATGAACAGTTAAATTCATCAGATATACCAGTATCAGCTGTTTGGGTGGCAAGGCTGAGATCTGGCTACCCTTTTCTCCTATCTTCCTACACTGCCATTATAACATGGACCTCACTATAACAAGTTGGCGGATTTTTGTGCCAGGGTACTAGCCGAGTTTCCATACTGTATAAAAATAGAAAGAAAAATAAAAATCTCAGTACCCTTTATGAATTATTTAATCACACCATGTTTCGGACATTGATGCCATTTTCAATTGATATGAAGTGAATAAATACTCTATTTATTATTTATTTATTTATTTACTTCATAGAGGGTACTAAGATTTTTATATATAGAAAAGAGGTCCATACTGTATGTATAAGTTTAGTTGTATACTGTGCCAAAACCACAGAATAGATACCAAGACCTTTCTCATTCTGCTGTTGACATCACTGCCTTCTGGATTTTAAATTATAAACTGTATATAAATTATAAATTTGGGTGATCTTATGTTGAGGAAAAGACCAACACTATTAATGTAACCAACATCATATTTGGTTTATGAGATTCATCTAATAGTCTATTGTCAGGATTATCTGTATATAACATCATTGCTGCCTATTCAATTTGCCTCCACATTAGCCAATCATTTTGATCTGTATAAATTATTTATGTTATAATTTTTTGCAATCCTGATGTTTATTACTTAATAATATTATTAAAATTACTTTAATTATATGGGCTACTTTATTAAAATTATTAAAAACAATTCAACAACTTGTAGTACCCTTTATTAAAAACTTAAATATTTTAATCCAAGGTGCTTTGAGGAACAATTTTGTGCAAGAACTTGATAAAGATAACAATCCAAAGAAAAAGGAAATTTTGGAAAAATCACTCCTTTAATTAAAGTGCTTGATGAATTCATCAGTCACTCTAAATTAAGGATCAGAATATTTGATTCTCTCAAATTTGCGTTTTGCTTTGACATATTTTAATATACCGGTAGGCTAATTATACTTTGATATTTGTTACCAACATACCACATACCACGATGAATAACTTGACACACAAGAAACATATATTAATGACCATTAGTAATTATTTTTTATTAGTACCTACCTATTGCAAAACCTATATTATTGATTAATTTATCTTGTTAGACCTATTAATGTTAGAGATACAACATAACCTATAACATACCCCATCATTGATCCTCTTGACACTCCGGTTATCTATTAATGCTAATTCATTCCCTTTACGTTTCATTGTAAAAAAATTAGAGTTTCTTATAAATAGAAAAACTTTTCAAGTGTGAGGAGAAAGTTTAAACAAAATATTTAATCAAATACTACAGTGACTTGAAATTCAAAACACAAACAAAACACAATTATCCAAAATAGCTAGGGACGTTCCGATACTTTCGATACTTACTGGTATCGATACTTTGCTTTCGATACCGGTGGTATCGGTATCGGTATCGAATGATTCGATACTTTTACTGGTATCGATACGCAAGTTGGAGTATCAAAACGGTATCGAATGGCGAAATCGGTAAAAAAGTAGTTCACTTCAATTAATGACATAATCATAAATAATTTTTTATATAAATTTTAGAAGATTATAAGGATTAATATAGATGAAAATTATAGTACTGAATTATAGCCCAGTGTAGCAGTTACCAGACATTATGACATCACTAATAACAAACAGTACATAACTGACTCAAGCTCAGTCAATGTTGGTTCAAAAATTATCAATTTGATCTACTATTAAGACCACATTTATAATTCTTGAACAAATATTCCTACAATTTGAAATCAAATTGATAATTTTTGAACCAATATTGACCGAGCTTGAGTCATTTACCCATCTTTAGGGACGTTCCAGTTCCGATACCACCATTCTTTCCATACTTGGTATCGAAGGAGGGTATCGATATTAGTAGAGTATCGAAAGAAACGTATTGATACCCTTATTGACCAAACTGGAGTCATTTTCCCATCTTGCCAGAGGGTCTTCTTTGTTTCGACAGACTATTGAGACTATACTTGATAGATTGCAGTTAGTGGATAAGTATTTTAGTTGGTAATTCCGATACTTAATGCTCACTCGATGCTTGTGGTAAGTGGTAACGGTATCGATACTTTTCTTTCGATACTCGTGGTATCGATACTTTTCTTTCGATACTTTACTAATATCGATATCCTCCTTTCGATACCGATTCGATACCAAGTATCGAAAGAATGGCGGTATCGGAACGCCCCTAAAAATAGCACTTGTAAAGCCAAGGGTAGCTGTCAAATACAATGAAAGATTGTACAAGTTAAATACAGGCGACATGGGTCTTCAGTGAATTGAATGTCAAGATAGACATCAATAGAACAATTAATAGGCGTCAGTGGCCTTAAAATATCACTTGTAAAGCCAAGGGTAGCTGTCAAATATAATGAAAGATTGTCCAAGTTAAATACAGGCGACATGGGCCTTCTGTGATTTGAATGTCAAGATGGACATCAATAGAACAATTAATAGGCGTCAGTGGCCTTAAAATATCATTTGTAAAGCCAAGGGTAGCTGTCAACAAAATTGAATGAAGTACATATTATAACCTTGACGTTATGTAGGACAGTGCTCTCAATGAGACATGCACTGTAGCATATTGAATTCATGAAGATAGGCTTGATTGCCAAAGGTAAGGACAATTAAATGTTTTTAATTGCCAAAAAAGTTGAATGATAGCTACAAAAATTATATGAATGCACATAAAACTGTTTGAATTAGAAATAGAGAACAACGTGGTCCAGTATCGACATGCTGTAGTATTTTATGAACAATTATGTAATACATGCGTAAATGAAAGTTGATTAGAACGATTTACGTAACCTGAATAAAATTTTGAAGAAGAGATGCAGCCAGGCAGACAGGCAAGGAATCCACGGTACCCAAAAGAACAGGACATCAGTATGCAACGATGTGATCTGGCCATGCAATGACAAGAATGGAAGCGTCCAACAGTAGGCAAATCCCCAGTGGAAATGTGAGCAGGAACATGTAGAATTCCAAACAAATAATCCGAATTTCAAGTTGTGGAATTTTTAGATTGATTTCCAAACGGTAGAGATGATGAAAGTTTGAATTTCAAGAGGTGAAGCCAATTGTTAGAAAAATGGTGATAGACGCCAACACGAGGTTGTGATCTTGACAAAGTTTATCAGTGTAAATATGTGAAGAAATTGATGAATAATTGAATCACAATTGAAGAATAGAGTAAACGAATTAATTTGAAAGAATAATTCACTTTTTAAAAACGTTCCGTAGATCAGATGAATATGGATGAAAAGTTTAGACCGGGAGCAAAAGTGCACTCTCCGACTAGACGATGATCAATGACAAGGAAACAAGCTAATGCTCGGCTGAAAAAGGACATGCCGGATATGTTCGAAACGTAAGTAAAACGTTTGATGAAAAAATAGCAAATATCTAGGAAGTAAGATGCCTAAAAGACAAAATAAATTCCAAAAAATTGAATAATACAAATCTTAAGATTTAAACGACAAATGACACGACAAATAATAGAAAACAAACTTGATTGTGGCAGTGACGTGGAACCTTGACTGTGACGTCACCGGGCAGTGCAGCCGGACAAAATGACGACATGACGTCTACGTAGTAACGGAACGAGTAACAAAGTGGAACCGTTCCAATAAATGCTATGTCAGATTTTACAGTATAGTTGTATACTGTGCCAAAACCACAGAATAGAATGATACCAAGACCTTTCTCATTCTGCTGTTGTCATCACTGCCTTCTGGATTGTAAATTATAAACTGTATATAAAAATTATAAATTTGGGTGATTTTATGTTGAGGAAAAGACCAACACTATTAATGTAACCAACATCATATTTGGTTTATGAGATTCATCTAATATTGTCAGGATTATCTGTATATAACATCAATGCTGCCTATTCAATTTGCCTCCACATTAGCCAATCATTTTGAACTGTATAAATTATTTATGTTATGCAATGGTGTTGCTATCCTTGTCTATCGTTCAACAAAGCAGATGGCGCTATCTCTTTCACGCATTGCGATGTTGCCATATTGTTTATCAACAATGTAGAAATTCAACTAATTAACAAAATATTTTATCTCAATCATGAAAATTTATTATTACATCTTTAAAAAAATATATTTTCGCCACACTGCACAGAAAGCAGCTGTTTTCCAGTCCTTACATAGATCTGAAGGACCTTGTTTGCAGACGACTCTCATCTGACGTAAGAAACAGGTTTCTTTCCGGCCTAGGCTGGAAAGAATACCCTTTCCAGCCGCAAACATGGAAGTCTGTAGTTAATAACTAATAAGTCATCCGCTAGATCGGGCGAGTGTCAACTTTCTTCATCTGAAGTCGCCATTATTTCAGTTCGAATTTCGAATCAAACTAATTCAGCATTCACTTCGCAACCATTTTTATTCAATTATTTATTGTTTACCTGTAGTGTGGTGAAAAATATCGTTTGCTCCATGGGCAAAAATGTTTTTCCGGCTCTCAATCTTTTCTAGTCCTCAGCCTATGGCCTTGGACTTGAAAACCGATTTCGAGCCGGAAAAATCTCATTTTCTGCTCTATGTGCGAAATATACTATTTCTTGACAAATAAAATATGATTGACTAGTTCCAACAATAATGAACAGTTAAATTCATCAGATATACCAGTATCAGCTGTTTGGGTGGCAAGGCTGAGATCTGGCTACCCTTTTCTCCTATCTTCCTACACTGCCATTATAACATGGACCTCACTATAACAAGTTGGCGGATTTTTGTGCCAGGGTACTAGCCGAGTTTCCATACTGTATAAAAATAGAAAGAAAAATAAAAATCTCAGTACCCTTTATGAATTATTTAATCACACCATGTTTCGGACATTGATGCCATTTTCAATTGATATGAAGTGAATAAATACTCTATTATTTATTTATTTATTTACTTCATAGAGGGTACTAAGATTTTTATATATAGAAAAGAGGTCCATACTGTATGTATAAGTTTAGTTGTATACTGTGCCAAAACCACAGAATAGATACCAAGACCTTTCTCATTCTGCTGTTGACATCACTGCCTTCTGGATTTTAAATTATAAACTGTATATAAATTATAAATTTGGGTGATCTTATGTTGAGGAAAAGACCAACACTATTAATGTAACCAACATCATATTTGGTTTATGAGATTCATCTAATAGTCTATTGTCAGGCTTATCTGTATATAACATCATTGCTGCCTATTCAATTTGCCTCCACATTAGCCAATCATTTTGATCTGTATAAATTATTTATGTTATAATTTTTTGCAATCCTGATGTTTATTACTTAATATTATTAAAATTACTTTAATTATATGGGCTACTTTATTAAAATTATTAAAAACAATTTAACAACTTGTAGTACCCTTTATTAAAAACTTAAATATTTTAATCCAAGGTGCTTTGAGGAACAATTTTGTGCAAGAACTTGATAAAGATAACAATCCAAAGAAAAAGGAAATTTTGGAAAAATCAAAAGAAGGTATGAAATTATTAATTCATTTTCAATTAAACTAATTAATGAAAAAGCTATGATAAAAAAGCAGATAAAGGAAACACTACAGTTATCATTAAATAAATAGATTATAATGATAAAGTAGAACACTTTATGAGAGAAAATAAAATTTCAAACTTTAGGAAAAGATCCAACTAAAGAATACAGCAAAAATATAAATAATATCAAAATGTGGAACAATTTCTAAAATAGACAAATTTAAAATGGAAATGATTGATCCTGCCTCACCAATTATTAGAGTTCAACCTAAAATTCACAAAGTAGGTACCGGTACCGGTATACCTATTTACTTAGGCTACTTACTTCCAATGTCTTCCTCACGGTCCTGGGATCGGGGAATTGTCAATGAATTTGGTCTCCTCTGTCAGAGTCATCAAGAAGGTGTATAGAGTATCTTGCACTATATTCTAAGGTGGTGGTACGTATGCTCCTCAATAAATTCGGTCACTGCATAGTACGGTGTTCCAATACTCTTTGAATGTTTTCAATTTTTGTATTGGCCTATAAGTACATATGCATCGGGTATTTTTCAGCTGTCTGTGGAATGTTGTCTGTGAATCACTCAAAGTCTTTTAGGCTATCTGGTAAATAGTTCTGTCTTGTTTTGTGTTTTCTTAATAAATCAAATTAAATTAAAAAGTTGAAGAAATGTGAGCCTGTATACGTAGGTATGTTCTAGAATTTGTTGAACCTGAGTTCAAATTAGAACCACGCTAATCCACGAAAAGCAACCCACGCTGTGGGATGTTTTGTAAACCATTGCTAGGCTTCTCTATACATTTGTGTAATACAGTACATGCAATGAATAATCCACTTGTAAGCTGATCGATTATAAATAATTCTATAGCATAATGGTTTACAAAATGGCGTGGGTTGCTTTTCGTGGATTAGCATGGTTCTGCTTTGCGGCGGGTAAATTATTGAAATGCTCCAACTTATAAAGCTTGTAAATATTTGAATAAAGTACTTTCTCAAAAAATAATAATAAACGAGAATTATAATATAACAAATTCTTACCAACTAGCTCAAAATGCAAGGAAATAACTATTCCAAATCACACAATTTTTCTATCGTTTGATATAGTTAACATATATACTAATACTACTATCCCAACTAATGAAACTATTAACATTTTAAAGCAAAAGTTAATTGAAAATTATGTGAAGAGTAATGAAATAGAAGATTTAATAGAATTAACAAAAACATGTTTAGATCAAAATTATTTTACTTTCAATGACAAAATTTTAGGAAGTTAGGAAGGTATCCTGATAATGGTGACCCCATAGCTAAACCTTCCTTTTGCTTATAAATTTTGTAGTTTGAAATCAAATATATATATATATATATATATATTTGATTTCAAACTGCAGTCTGCTCGGTTTAGGAAGGAAACTCAGTTTCCGAAAATTTCCCCCATTTCTAATGTAAGTTTTCAAGTGTTTTCAATCTATTTATATAGTGTCTCCTGTTTTAATTTATATTACAAACTTTACAGTGTCTTCTGTTATATATATATGCTATATAATAAGAGAGAGTAGGGTTGTGTTTGTTCGTGTGTTCGCATCAAAACATGTTAACTTGTGGATTGCATACCGGAAAAACGGGAATGATTTAGATCTCCAAATTTTGCACATAGATTCTAAAAATATCAATCTCGTGCACCTGGAAGCCCAAATTTCAATTTTCCTTCTAGATTTCTCAGAATTAATGTTCAAATAATTCATCTATGCTATCGTACATGAAGTTTCATAGGCTACATTGTTGAGCCCTAAGTGTGTTTTTTATGAGGAGGTTATAATGCTGTTACAAGACTATCATTTTCTAACGGCTGTGTAGTTCAACGGTAAAACGCTAGCTTACGGAGCAATGGTTCCACAGTTCGAATCCCGATGCTTCCAAATTTTTTTGTTCTTAATTTTTTCCCTTGTAACGTATTATTATCAATTATTTTTTGAAGGAATTTGTTTTCATTACAATTGAACTTGGATTTTATCAAATAATTATTTTTAATGTAAAATTTTGCCACCAGCACAAATGAAATGGACATAGTCTCTTTATGCTGTAGGCCTATGATTGAATTTCATAAGAAAAACATGAATAGATCACAATAAAATAAGTAATAATTTATATTCTTCAGTTATAATGTACTACAGTACCATACACGAATTCGCAGTGAAACGAGTATTTTAGGTATTTTGTTTGGAATTGGGAAAACAAAAGGCTGCCTGATTCAAATTGAGGAGGATCCTAATCGAACTAAAATTTGTTGATGTATTGGAAAAATCAATATGATTCTGTGAGGTTTTCAAGTATTATGTATTCTTCAGTTTTCTATACTATAAAAATCTGGTGTGGCGCACTCACACAACTTTCCTTGCTGTTATGAAAATTGATCACCTGACGCTAGTGTTCCCGCGCATCACAAGTCTACTATTCAAAGATTTGAGCCAGCTGGTGACAGGGCAATAACGCTGGAGACACACATGAGGTCTGCTATCTCTTCATAGTGAATGATTTAATAGAATCAACAATAATTTGCAATTGAATAATCACATTTTCTCGAATTTAAAGCTTATTTTCAATTTTAGGTGAAAATGTTACTGAACATTAATTGTAGAGATTCTCATGCTCAATCTACTCCACTTGATTTTTTTTGTTTCAATTGTATCTGAAGCCTGATAATTGAGAATCTATCTGCATTGCTGGGGCGGAGCTCCTGAAATTTTTACAGTTATGG